>NC_056746.1:199823282-200198282 GCF_019279795.1 Protopterus annectens | reverse complement strand
AGCTCTTTATAATATCCACATTTTCACTCCTCTAACTATGGACTACATTATTTTTTCTTTTGTCTACTACTTCTGTGAATAATCTTCCTACTTCTTCTTGTGGATATCCTCTCATTTCCATCATTTTGCAAAAATGTATTGCTTCTTGTTCAAACAACTTGTCCTCTTTTGTCAAATTGCTTATCCTTTTCACTTGTCCTTTAACTATATTCATTTTTGTTTTCTTAGGATGTAGGCTAGAATAATGCAAATACATATTATTTTGAAAATCATTTTTATATATTTTAGAAATTAGTTTATTTTCTTCTGAGGTCTAAAAAATTGATTTTTCTTTACTATAACTATAGCAAAATTTTATATAGGAAGAAACATTATTAATTTAATGTAAAAATGTTAACTCATCAATAGAACCGTCCCATATTAAAAGAACATTGTCAATAAAATGTAACATCTTTACTATATATTTATTAAACTCACTTTCTATTATGTTGGCAGTTTCCCAGCCTTGCATTGTAATTAAGCTTATATTTATACTATGAAGTATTGTTAAATGCTGGGTATATAATGTAATACTGCGTTTTTTAAAATATAATAGGCAATTGATTTTTCAAGTAGGTAATTACCTATTAATTATATAAATTGTGTGTTTTTAAGACAAAGCCTTAGTCTGAAGAAGTCTCTGGTTAAGGAGACAAAAGTGCTTATTGCTGGCTTTGAATTTACTACTGGCTTTGAATTTGGAATAAAGTGTTTTTCTTCATCCTGACGCAGCTTTATTTTTTTGGGTTTGTTCTACGAGTTATTAGCTTGCTGCTATTTTGAGGAGAATACCATATTTATATCATCTGGCATGGCTTAGTGGTAAACCACTTTGTTTATGGTGTGCAAGGTCCTGGGTTCGAGCCTTGCAGAGGCTGTTTATTTTGTTGCTGGGCAGAATACAGGCTGTTGGATACAGAGTGACTAAGGCACTTTAAAGCAGTTGTAAGCGGGTTTGCACGTAGGGTAAGCACTGCTAACTTC
Source organism: Protopterus annectens (assembly GCF_019279795.1). Taxonomy (NCBI): domain Eukaryota; kingdom Metazoa; phylum Chordata; order Ceratodontiformes; family Protopteridae; genus Protopterus; species Protopterus annectens. The sequence goes on along the minus strand of NC_056746.1, from coordinate 200,197,259 downwards.
TGGTTACTGTTTCTTACACTCAGTTAGCTTCTAAATTGGTTAATGTTCATAGGCAGTGCTTACCCCCGCCAAATAGGCTTAAACCCGCTTACTGCTGCTTAAAAGTGCTTACTCCCACTTACCCCATGCTAATTTGTTTAAAAGAAAAGAAAAAGGGGTTGATGGGGAAAGTGGTGAAAAAAGGGGCACAAAGAGGGAAAGACAGTAGGGAAAATAGCCAGGGATGTGCAGGAAGGGTGTAGGGAAGGTCCATAGGTGCCCATTTCTTTTACAGCAACAGCTGTGCATATATACTGAATTTGGAGGTAGATTTGGCACTCAGACTCCTGGACAACAATAATAAGTTGTGATGCCAATTAGACTCCCGGATTACGTGTGTCCAGTGGACATGTGTGCGAAATGGACAGCTATGTATGGGGCAAAATTTTTTTTTTGGGAACAGATTACCTTTTTTTTTTTTTTTTTTTTCTTCAGGTGAGAGTTGGATGTTGGGGAGGGGTAGTAGGTATATTTGGGGCGTAGGTTCAGACAAGACGCATACAGGGGCAGTATATGACATGGGGTAGTAGGTATATTTGGGGAGTAGGTTATCAGACAAGATGCATACAGGGGCAGTATATGACACGTGGGGGTAAACACCTTGGACAGGGAGGGGTGTTTGGAAGTCGCAAGCTCATGAGTCCCCAAATGGAAACAGTGGGACTGAGGTCCCCACCAATGGGCAGTCACCACTGCACCTTCATGACCCCAAAGGTGGCTGTGCTGGGGGCTGGGTAGGAGGGGCAGGCTCGCCCTCTATTTGCGCCACGTGGGCGTAGCTTGTCTCACATCTCCTTGTCAAGCTCGCTATGCACCACGGCCTGGACCTGACAGGGGTGACTGGTACCTCTCCACCCCCGTTCCCTGGGGGGGGGGCGAGCCCCATTCCCTGTGGCGGTTCCACCTGAAGGTGGTGCAGGGCCAGTGGAAGGAGAGGTCACAGGCTGGGCCCCAGACGTGCTGGTGCCCGGTGCCATGGCCAGCTGAGGTGGGACAGATGGGTCCGCTGGGACCGGCCTTCCCATACGAGCTATGCTGTTGCAGTCTTAAGAAAGATATTGGTTAGTAATAGTCAACAGCATTCAGGATTAGGTATAACAGCATGTATAGGTATTCCCATTAACGCAAGACACCAGATTTACAACAGTTGCAGAGCAAGCAGAACACATGCGTATATGGGACAACAGTGGCCGTTACAACAGCATGCAGGTTTCATTGATGGCAACAGGCCACCAATATGGGAGTATTTTCACATGGTACATGCATAGAACCAAATGTGAATATTTATAAACCACTAGGACATGCCCCAACAAACGTTTGGAGTGTACACATACCCATTGAGTTGTGTAATTAGGTTATTGTAGCATATATGGTGGGGGTGAGAGAGAGAGAGGTCAATTAACTAATATATCCCTGTAGTTTTCACAACTTTCTTAGTCACTGCAGTGATCTGTCCCTTACATGTATTATTACACTACCCTGTGTCCTTACTTTGTACAATGGTATGTTTGTAGATTAGTATATACGTGGATTGTGTCTTGCGTATAGTCTACATCTCTTACCTGTTATAGTTGTTGAGAAATTAATTGTTAGCACTACCGGATGATTCCTACACATACTTCCAGATTCTATGCTTGTAGACAAGTATACAAGTGAACTGTTTGTACCTACAGTCTACACCTCTTACCTGTTATAGCTGTGGAGAAAATGTTTAACACTATCTGACAAATTCTACACATACTCCCAGATTCCATGTTGATGTTATACACATACCTAACAATCTGTTATTGCACACACTCTGGTCACAGCTTGCCAGGATGCAGGTGTTAACGTGACATATTTTGAGAATAGCTGTCATACACTTTGGGTGAGATGCTGCAATGACAGGTTTATTTTCATATACATTTTCTGACTATGTACAGGTCTGACTATCAGTTATATGTCAGTAAAAGCTGCCTACATTTCTTGGATCAACACACTGATTTGTCAGGGGAACAGGTTACCGGCAGCAGATTTGGGCCATTTATCTGGACATGCTGGACAGATCAGAACAGTTGAAGGGTATGACTATGCATACAGCTTACTACCTGAACATTCGCCACAGTCTGTACAGTTGATGGTTATGATTATGCTTACAGCTTAGTATCTGAACATTCTAGCAAATTCTGTACAGTATTATGCATACAGCTTTCTATCTTAACATTCTCTCAAACTCTATACAGTTGTTGAGTATGATTATGCATACAACTTACTACCACTCCCGGGATTCAAACCCCTGCTTGCTGTGTGTGGTAAAAATATTACAGGTGACATCACAGTACACTGTGCAGTCAGGGAATTGGTGTGAAGCATTCCAATGTTTTCTGTCCGTCTCCCTCGGTTGTACAATATGACTGACCTCTTGGGACTTCCAACATTGTTATACTGAGCTTCCTACACATTTTATCTGTGTTCAACAGTGTGGGTAACGCTGCTTAATACAACAGTACCATTTATAGAATGCATCACTACAACAACATATGGCAGCATAATGTACACAAGCACTCCGGGGATTATACTTTTATTCACAAGATATTACACATTTATTTACACACAACCTATATGACAGTCTTCCTGCCATATTGTCTAGTTTATTCAGTACATCCCATACCCAATACATTTTTATACTGGTACAACACTTTCTAGAACTGTTATATTTATTTGTTATGACAGTACATACAAGATTATTATTAACCTGCGTCGCGACACAACCTTTGCAGCCTAGCACCATGGGCTTGCTGGTTCGCAGCCCACTCATCTGCAGCAGTCAGAGAAATACAGTGATATTTAGCCATTACCTATCCATAGTATACACAAGCTAGGCAATCATTATCTTTGTAGTAGAATGAGTAGTTACTCAGTGCTGGGGCATCGGCCATCTGCCTTGATTCTTGGATCCACTGCTCCCAAGAGATCCCCCCTCCGCCACTTCAGGTCAGCATGGTGATGCCTGACCTGCTCACCAATCTGGGGGATACTAGTGGCACTGGTGAGATCATGGGTGAGACTGTCCCAGGCCTCCATTTTATACTGAGAGCCCTGGTACTGGCCCTGCAGTAGTCTCTGCTCATACCATGAATCTGGACTCCTGGGTGCCTCAGCGCTGCGCTCCAAATTGAGTGCTTTCCCCAACTCCAGCCATTCTGCCTACAGTAAGGAGCTGCAACCAGTTATGGGACATATTCACGCCTGTGGGGTTTTAATACGCCCGATTTCCCGCACTTTCCCATGATTGGACGATTTTGAAAAGGCTAAGCTATGGGCACACCTGCTTACCTAATGTTGGCATTGCTTAAAGGGGTATACCACTGGGCCGATTGAGTTAGCCAGCCTACACATTGTTTTCACCAACTAAGCTGAGCTGTGCAATGCTTAGCATTGCTCATTATTTAATTTGCATTATATTTTCCTTTTGGCATTGATTTATTATTTGTTACACGTTTGGGGTGGCGTAAGCCACAAAACTATGGGCTAGGCTTGTAAATGCCCTCGGGCAGATAGCCTAGTATGAACCTATGAACCTATGAACCTATATATGTGTCTGGTGTCCATGATTCATGTGTACTTAAACTGTATGGGGTCCTGGGAACTTCAGCACTTTAGTACAATAACACCTCACATCTGGCCTTATTGCAGTACTCCAGTTCACATATTTATGTTATGTAGCAGATTATACAACATCACACTATACATAGATTCCTTTCACATGTTCAGTTTGATTTTCCTATGGTGAGGATTTGTTTGTTGAAACCTCAGTTTTGTGTACTGTTATGATGGCTTAGTGGTTAACTACTGTGACTCTAGTGTACAGGGTCTTGGGTTCGAGCTTTACAGAGGCTGTTTATTTTGTTGCTGGGCAGAACACTGGCAGTTGGATACAGAGTGATTAAGACAGTTTAAAGCAGTTGTAAGCGAGTTTGCACGGTAGTAAGCACTGTTCACTTCCTGTTACAGTTTCTTATACTCTTTTTTTCGCTTCTGCATTGCTTAATCTATGTAGGCAGTGCTTACCCCCATGCAAACACACTTAAACACACTTACATATGCTTACTACTGCTTATTTGTGCTTAGACTGTTTACTAGTGCCTTATTCATTATGACACTGATACTTCACATGTGCATTTCCTGCAGTACTCCAGTTCACAAATATATGTTATTTAGTGGGTTTTGCAACAAAAATCTTGGTTATAACATGCTTTGCCATGTAAAATAGACTGTGCTGCAGTGGGACTCGAACCAGGAATGCCTGCTTGTTAGGCGAATACTCTGCCCACTACACTATTGCTGTGCTGCTTCACTTGCATATATCTTCCTTGTTATCCTCTTCATTCTTTTAAGCTGCTTTAACTGTAGCTAAGCAATGGGCACACCCGCGCACCTACAGTTAGCTGTACTCGGATTTAAAAAAAAAAAAGGTTTCTTCATGTAATTTATATGTACTGTTGCTGTTTTACACATGAGGGATTGTTGGTGGGGATATGCAGACACCTATGAGCGGTCTCGCTCATTTCTTACCACTTTCTGCTGTTCTACATTGCAGGGACATGTTTATTCTGAGAGCTCTGCTCTCAGACATGCCCCCTGCACTCATACACGCTCCATGTAAGCCTAGGAGCTCTGGCAGTGTGCCTTATTAATATGCATGTTGCGCTGCCATCCTGCTCCTAAATGGGCACTTCCGTGCAGGACTAGCTTAGTCCTGCACGGAAGTTTAGTAAATCCGGGGGTTAGTGTAAGCTTTCTTGAATCTAGCCCTACATCTTTTTTAATACGTAATGTATTGCTAGGAGATTATGGTGACATGATGGTGAATATTGTAGACATTTTAAATTAAAGTATAATTTCATCTATTGTAGTTTTTTTTTTTTTTTTTGAGATAGTATTGTGTTTTTAGAGTTTGTAATTTGGCTAGTCTGCATGAAATGGTCAGTTATTTTTATGGAAATATGACAGATATTTTAAGATGAAGTTTATGGTAAAGTTAACTGCCGCAAAAGCTCTTTTTAGTCTACTTGCTTTAAAGTAGTCATTTACACTGAAGGCATTTTATTTTTGTGTAAAGTTTACAGCAGCCTGTGCTGTGTCCCGTTTAAGCCAAAAAAGTTTTTTTTGTTTCATTTTAGAGCTGTGTTGTGAAAGCCAGGTGAAAGCAAGGTTGTTTGGTGTAAACTAACCTTGTTTAGTCTTTGTTAGGTCACAGTGACAATATAGTGGTTATACATTTTGTCTTGGAATGGTCAGTATCTGCATACTGCAGTTGAGATTTTCCTGCATTTGCTGTCATGGTAAGTTATTACCCTGTTTCTTAGAAACTGGTTGTGGCATAAGTAAAATAGTGGATAATGAGCTTTTTCATGCATCTGGGTATCTTAATTTGGAAAACGTATTAAAATCTCCAGCTGGATGCAGTAGTGAAGCCTAATATTGATCACACTAATTATATATTCACCACTAGGTTGAGAATGTAGCAAGGTATTTTGACTTAAAGTACGTGAGGACCTGTAGTTGGTTGTACTTATCCTGTGTTAATACAGAAGGAATTGTGGAACTACATTTAGCATTACTTACAGATCTGACTAGCAGTAATGAAGGACAGGGTTGCACATGCATACATCATGTAGCAGCCAGTCCTGGCTTCCCTAATAACCTAGCTGATGCATTATCCTGCTTGTTACAGTTTCATAGCCAAGATGGCACACTTGGGTGGATGGATAACCCATCTAGATTATGAATACAGTGACACTTCAGTCATCTATCTTAAGCTTTACATTTTTTTCAGTGAATATTAACATTTAGTTTTGCAGCCTCATTTCAAATGTATAGTAAAATCTAGTACACTTTATTTCAGTTATTCAGATTAACAGTGTGATAACTTTTCAGCAACAGTTAGTCTTTGTGGTAGTTGCGGAAATCCACTGGAAAAAAAAAGTAGAAAGGATGGTGACTTTTGTGTGAAACAGCTTGATTATTTTATCCAAATTTCTTTATGGGAAAATGCCATTTATTTTATGACACATTGAGTCCAACTGTCACAGATTAATAGTAGAAAACAGTGAAATTATTATACATTTTACTGATTGAGTGATGTTTTTTTACTGTACTTGCAGGAAAACAATGTTTGATCACTGAAGCTACTAGTTTTGCAAAGAAAAATCACAGGTCCCTGCCAACATGGCCAAGGATGAATATGGGCAGTTTGTAGACTGGGACAAGATGGTTTCTAAAAACCAGGACTCTGGACCCAAAGAAGTGTCATGCACTGACATGAAGGAACTCAAACAGTTTGCCAGACAAGGCTACTGGGCAAAAAATCACAGCCTTAGAGCAAAGGTATACCACAAACTGATCAAACGCATCCCTTGTCGGACCGTGACACCAGATGCAGCTGTCTACTGGGATATAGTTGGACCAATTGTGGGGGTGAAAGGCTCCCGACTGCAGCCATTACCAGAGTTTGCAGATGGCAACCAAGTTCCAAACTACTGTTTGAATTCTGTGGGAATTACTGCTGTTAGGAACATCCTTATGTGCATTGCCAATCAGTTTCCTGATATCTCCTTCTGTCCTGTCCTCCCTGCTGTTGTCGCTCTGCTATTACATTACAGCAAAGACGAGGGTCAGTGTTTTGAGTTGGTCTGTAGAATTCTAGCATGCAATGATCCTGGTAGACGTCTGATCGACCAAACCTTTTTAGCATATGAGTCATCCTGCATGACCTTTGGTGACCTTGTTAATAAATATTGTCCAAAAGCCCACAAACTAATTGTGAGCTTATCAGAAGATGTCTTAGAGGTGTACTCCCATTGGTTACAGTGGATTTTTGGTGCACTTCCCTTTGAATATGTTGCCCGTGTTTTTGATGTACTTCTGGTTGAAGGTTACAAAGTGCTGTATAGGGTAGCACTTGCCCTTCTCAAATTCTTTCATAAGGTAAAGATAGGAGAGTCGCTGGAGCCAGGCAACGTGAAAGCAGAAATTCAGGATTTTGTTCAAGGGATGAATAAGGTTGTATCAAGCGAAAAGCTTTTGGAGAAGGCTTTTTCAATACGTCTATTTTCCAGGAAAGAGATCAGGCTGTTACAGATGGCCAATGAAAAAGCATTGCAGCAGAAAGGCATCACAGTGAAACAGACAAGGTATGGATTGCTTTTTCCTGTTCTGATTTTCCACTGATATGTGGTTATGTAGAAAAGGGCATATCTGATGACTTATGTTTAATCATCTAGAAATGTAGCTGGTCAAAAGTTATTTGTTTTTTTCTGTTGTATGCATTTGTACAGGGTAGTTTCTGAAAATCTCCTGCTGCATGATGTCACAGACAAATAGGCAGTAGTGGCCATTAACTCCACCAAAAGGTGTGATTGCATGGTGTCATAGACAAAGGGCTTTAGTTATCATTATGAGTTTTAAATGGTTACTGGGTAAATGGATACTATGTATGCTGAGCTACTGGGTGGTAACATTTGGAATGTCAGTGAATTGCTTTCATTGAAAAGACGACGCTTGTTGATATTTCTTTATTTTGTCATAAATTACAGCAATCTATTATGAAACAAAACCCAAAATATAGGGCATCAAGACAACCAACTTAAACATGAGTAGAGTTTCCATCAAAATCAAATTGCCTGAAGTATGGACTACACAGCATTACCCTGGTGTTGTCAGAGTCATGGTTAAAACCAAACCTTAACTTCTGCATCTGTTTCAGTGACCGTTTTATGTGATTCAGCAAATATAGGAACCAGAATTGGTGGAGTGGTACTATTACTAACCAAATTAAACAAACAGTTGTAGGTTTCTATCAGAATAGTTTACCATCACCAAGACTGGCTTTTCTGAAGTTCTTCTGGGTAGCCATGTACATCTAAATGTGTGTCTGCAACTTAACTCCCACCATCCTCCTTTTTTTATTAAACCATAACAGGAATTTGATTCAGTACACCCAAAAGAGTTTCCTTCTGTTGGGGTTTTCTCTCAGTTTGCAGGAAGAAATTCAGTCACAATTTGCATGAAGAAATTCAGTCAAACCTATCATCTGTTGTCACAAAATAGGCTATGGTCTAATGCTGCTTGAGCTCTTTGGATGCATTAATGACCGGCACACCAACTCTACATTAGTTGCTCCCCAGTAGACCAGGAAAAGATTGGAATCTTGTATTTCTAAATAATTTATCAGCCATTACCCATGCATTGCCTTGCAAATCTCCATTCAATGTACATACAGCAGACATTTTGCTTGACAGAAAGAACTAGTACATATAAATGCTTTATCCTTAAAGTACAACTGTATCTGTAACGGATATATCAACTCAGCAGCTACTTATTTCACTGCAGTCTTGTTCTTAATTCAGAATGTAGTGTTCCCATTTAACAGAATCATAGCAAATGGTTTGACCCACTTTTGATTGCTGAATTAAGATAAAGAAATACAGTTTGCCACCAATGTAAATTACCATTCACAAATCTCTGCCAGGTCCTCTCTTCAACATAAACATTGCACTTGCCAAACTATGAGACCCTCTACACCAGGGAGCCTAATTTCTCAATTTAAATTGATGCTCAATAAAAAGAGGGGCATCGTGGCTGTTAGATAAGCCACTAATACTAATGTTACTCCGATACAACCTTAACTCGGAATCATCTGGTTTATCATTCAGTACACTTATTGTCTGTCAGATGTCCTCCACTGATTTAATGCTGATTAATACAGACAGTAATGTTGAGTGTTATTTTTGCATCTACTCGACTTTGTTTTTTTTTTTTCAAGCTGCCCACTCATTTTTCAAGTCTCTTACAGCTTGGTCAGGCCACTTCCATCATCACTCTTTCAGTTTTACTTAAAATCAGACCGAGTTTTGCCTTTGTCCATAAACTCTGTAACACAATAGGCATGTCTACACAAAAACTGTTTTTCTTGCTTGCATCAGGGGAAAGACCACTTCAATAGCTAAAGTTGAAACAGAGTTCCTGAATGTAAGCTGCTATCTTTACCAGACTCAGCAGTATCCTCCCCACATCAGCATTCGTTCAGGGTATCTGTCATGCTTTGTCTGTCTCGCTCCTTCCAGGAGATTTCTCTCCATCTTTAAAATATGGAGCTGCCCTTTTGATCTTCAAAGAAGAGTAATTTTATAGTACTTTGGGATTAATTTTCAAGGTAATTAATCAGAAAATTTCTCATTCCCTTTGCTCTGATGTCCTTCATGGATGCATCTGCAGTCATAACAAGTGGGTTGTCCTGTCGTCAGGCAGCCCTTCAGTCGGCCGGATTCCAAAGTCCGGGTCCGGCTTCGGCTAATGTCGCACTCCACCCGACGTCATCTCTGTTGGTCTTCGGGTATAAAGGCATCAGCCGACGCCATTTTCCTCAGTCTTTCTTGCCGCGTGGCGCCCGAAGCAGAAGCTGTTCGCAAGTGCCGGCCGGTCGGATCCAGAGATTACTTCTACCGAATACTACTTCGAAGACTTCTAAAGCTAAGTACCCCGTTGGGGACTCTTTCTTGCCTCAGCCGATGTCAGAAAAAGTTAACAATTGTTTAAACTGTGGGAAACAAATACCTCATAAAGATTTCCACTCTTACTGTCTGCCTTGTTTAGGCCCAGCCCACGACGTAGCAGCCTGTTCGGCCTGTGCTTCTTTCAACCGACGAACGCTTAGGCGTCGGTCGGAGTTTGCAGAACAGTTTTTCGGTTCTGTTTTTGCGTACATTATGCCGTCGGATCCTCCGACTACCCAATCTAGCAAAAAACGCAAAGATAAAGACCGACACTCGCGGTCCGCGGTTTCGGCCGAAACCATGGTCAAGCAAACATGAGTGTCTCGGTTTCGGCGAAACCGAGAAAACTGAACAAAGTACAGCTGAACCTATTCCTACAACTGAGGCCCCTGCTACAACTCTTGAAACGACTTCAGAAACTTTACCCACTACGGTGGTTGACTTATCAGACACCATCCCCTTGGATGTTTCTACCCCAGCACGTGGTGCTGCTAGGCCTCCAGCAGCCATGTCCATTAAGGCCTTCGCCAGGGCTAAAGCAGCCAAGACTACTAAAACAGTGCCTGTTAAACCACCCACATCCAGGCCCTCTTCTAGTTCTCAAATGCTTACTTTGGCAGAAGATTTAATTTCTTTAATTAGAGGATCTCAATCTCACCCAGACAGGGCCTCTCAGCCCCCAGAGAAGAGACCTAGGGCAGAGCCCCGAGCCAGTGTCCTCTGATGATTCTGCTGATGAATCAGACATAACTGACCAGCCAGAGGCTCCCTTCTCCAATTTTGAAGATTCTGATGCTGAAGAATCCATCCCAGCTGCTTCCCCACCAGAAGAATTCTCCTTTGGAAACCTTGCATGCCATGCGAGAACAGTTCCAATGGCAGCAACAGGATTTTTCAGACTCCAGAAAAGACTTAGGACTTTTCTGCACCTCCCACAGCACAGGCCCTTAGCTATACCCCTGTTCTCTCTGTGGTGGATGATGCTTTCAATGATGTTTGCTCCGCTCCAGATTCTTTACCCCAGCCCCTGCCAAACCAGACAGATTTTACAGGGTGCCAGATACTCATCACCACCTTTACAAGGCTCCACTTGCAGACCCAGAAACTATATCCCAGGGCCCCAAGGCAGTAGCCGACCATAGCTAAAACCCTATTCCTTCTGAAAGGGAAGCAAGGTCATTAGACAGATGGGGTAAAAAGGTCTACACTTCAGCTACTCTCTCAGCTAGAGCTTTAAACTGTCAGTTTCACATGATAAAATACCAAGAGTTTATGCTGGATCAGTTAACTAAAAGACTAACCACTGATGAATCTCTTGATAAGAAATATGTATTAGAGATGGTAAATAACATACAACAGGTTAGCAACCATTCCTTAAAATGTGGCTATGATGCACTGGAGGCTTCATTTAGATCAGCCATGACAGGCACAGTGATAAGAAGGCATGCATGGCTAAAGGAACAAGCTTTACCGGATCATGTTAAAGCTAAGTTGCTAGATGCTCCTATGGACAAGACAAGTTTGTTTGGTACATCTGCCCAGCAGGTTATGAAGAAAATGGAAGAAAAGGCAAAATCTGTTCAAACTGTTAAAGATTTCTTGCAGGTTCAACCCCCAAGGTTTAGCAGGAACTGGCCTGCCAAAATTGGTCCTTTCCTGACTCCACAAAATTTCAAAGGGGCAGGAATAGATGTTCCAGAGGCAGAAACCAATCCAGAGGAGGTGCCTACAGAGGAAGACAGTGGCAAGGTAACAACAGAGGCACAGACACAGCCACTGCCACTACATCAACACAACCACAGTGACTTAACCTAAATCCGCCTACCAGGGAACAAATAGCAGCTCCTCTAGGCGGAAAGTTAACCTTATTTTCAAAGAACTGGCACTACATAACAAAGGACAAGTGGATTTTACAAACCATAGATCAAGGTTACCGGTTTCACTTCCACACTTTTCCAGTCAAAGAGGAATGCCAAATCTACCTCCAAATCAAAAACAGAGGCTCTACGCCAGATAATGGAGTTAGCAAACATGAGAGCTGTGGAAAGAGTGCCAACAGCAGAGCAAGGAAAGGGGTTCTACTCCAGACTATTCCTAGTTCCAAGAAAGGAAAAAGGTTGGGGCCGAATTCTCGACCTGTCCACCTTAAATACATACATCATTGTCCCAAAATTCAAAATGCTGACCCTACAGCAACTTCTTCCCATGCTGGGCAAGGAGTCTTGGCTGGTAACTCTAGATCTCAAGGAGGCATACCTGCACGTCCCCATTCGACCAGTCTGCAGAAGATACCTCAGATTTCTTGCAGGATCAGAGCACTATCAATTCTCAGCATTGCCTTTTGGCTTATCTACTGCCCAGAGTATTCACAAAATGCCTGGCATCAGTAATCGCCCATTGCAGACTTCAGGGAATTCAAATTTACCCATACCTGGACGACTGCCTGCTACAAGGGGACAACAAAAGCAAGCTGACAACAGATTTACAAAGGGTCATTTACTTGCTACAAGCACTGGGATACACAGTCAATTTACAAAAGTCAAGGCTGATACCATCCCAAACAAGGACATTCTTGGGCTGAATTGGACACAGTAAAACAAATGGCATTCCTGACTACAGAAAAACAAAAGAACTCCCTCTATACTTCTTGGCACTAACAAAACTGAACAAGTTAACAGCAAGAAAAGTACTGCAGGCCTTGGGCTTCATGGCATCATGCATAATCTTGGTTCCATTTGCCAGATTACATATGAGAAAACTACAGTGGTACCTAAAGAATTTATGGTCCCAACACAGACACAGTCTAGAAACAGAAATCCCACTAATTCCATGCTTAAAACAGGAGTTCCTATGGTGGGCTCAGGCATGCCAGTCAAACCCAGGCCTACCCTTTCGCAGATGTCAAGCAAGCCAGACCATCACAACAGACGCTTCAGACCTAGGATGGGGGGCCCACATGCTGGACAAATGCGTGCAAGGATTGTGGACACAGGATCAACTTCAACTGCACATCAACCTAAAAGAAATGCTGGCAGTAAAACTGGCAATCCAAAAGTTCAAACCATTTCTCAAGAGGGCCAGTTGATGATAAGGACAGACAACACCACAGTCATGTGGTACATCAACAAACAGGGAGGCACTCATTCATACCCCTATGCAGAATGACCTTGGAGCTGTGGACCCTGGCACTCAGCTACAACATCCAGTTACAGGCAATATTTGTACCAGGGAAAGACAATACCCTAGCAGACATATTAAGCAGAACCACTTCGGATGCCCACGAATGGAAGCTTCACCCGGACATCTTCAAGACCATCTCAAAGAAATGGGGAATGCCACAGATAGACCTATTCGCATCACCTCTCAATCACCAGCTCAAAAAATTCTGCACAAGGACATTCCACCCATTAGCATGGAAAGTGGATTCGCTCTCTTTCAACTGGAAAGGCCTAACAGCATATGCATTCCCGCCTCTTCCTTTGATAAACAAGGTACTACTGAAAATCAAGGAAGAACGTCCAAGGATTATCCTGATAGCTCCAAACTGGCCAAGACAACACTGGTACCCACTACTGAGGAGCATGTCTCGGAACAATATGTGGACAATTCCCCTGATGCCTTTGATGTTAACGCAGAACAACTACAGCATCATACATCCAAACCTAAAAACCTTGCAACTGACTGCATGGAACATCACATAACAGCAGCTATTCCAGAACTTTCCCAAAGAGTTAAAGACATTATTCTTGAAGCACGCAGACCTTCAACAAGAAGGAACTATGCTGGAAAATGGAAAAGGTTTGTCATCTGGAGTACGGAAAGAGGAAAAGATGTGTCAAACATAGATATGCCTAACATTCTGGAGTATCTGGCGAACTTCTTCATTCAGGCCTGTCCTACTCCTCCATCAAGATACATGCATCAGCTATTTCAGCAGAATACAGCTTTGATACACCTGTTTTTTCGCACCCTTTGCTCAGGCAATTCCTCAGAGGAATCAAGAATGTAAAACCTCCAAGGAAACCACCATTACCAGCTTGGGATTTAAACTTTGTGCTAGAAAAGTTGACACTAGCACCCTTTGAACCAGCAGCAACAGCAGACCTACAACACCTGTCATGGAAAACTGCCTTCCTACTGGCAATTACTTCAGCAAGGAGGGTTTCAGAACTACAGGCCTTAATGGCAGTGCAACCCTTCCTAATCTTCCACCAAGATAGTGTCCATGAGGACTAATCCTACATTTATGCCTAAGGTGGTATCCAGAGTGTCTTTAAACCAGGCAATCCACCTACCTACCTTCTTTCCCAACCCACAAAACAGAGGGGAAAGGATACTGCATACCTTGGATGTACATAGACAGCTACGCTACTACTTGGACAGAACAAAAAATAGCAGAAAGACTGACCAACTTTTTGTAGCCTATGCAACAGGAAGGGAAGGAAAAGCTATTTCCAAACAGACAATCTCCAAATGGATAGGAAATTGCATACAATTCTGTTACTCCTTCCATGGAAAACCAATTCCACAGAACATAAGACCTCATTCTACAAGGGCAACAGCCACTACCACAGCCTTCTTACGAGGAGTGGCAACCAAAGACATCATTGAGGCGGCTACTTGGACCTCCGTGCATACATTTGCCAAGCATTATAATTTGCCTCTATATTCCAGATCCCGAGCAGGGTTTGCCACTGCTGTACTGCAAGGGATCCTAAACTCACCATAATCTACTTTTATCCTCCTCCCCTAGTTGGCTATGGTATTCTACCCACTTGTTATGACTGCAGATGCATCCATGAAGGACATAGTACAGTTTTGTACCTACCATAAATGTAGATGTCCGAACTGGATAGCATCTGCAGTCAGGATTACCCTCCCTCCATCCCTCTGTGGTACTCCTAGGGTGTTTACCCTTCTAATAGCTAGCTGTTGGGGGGGAGTCTTTTATGGTGTATTTGTTTGTGTATATGTACATACATGCTTATTGTTGTGTTTACCTCTATCTATTTGGAAGCATTGGCATCTATCCAAATTTTAGCCTGCAAGAGGGCTACTGGCATCTGGGGCAAGAAACACTGAGGAAAATGGCGTCGGCTGATGCCTTTATACCCGAAGACCAACAGAGATGACGTCGGGTGGAGTGCGACATCAGCCGAAGCCGGACCCGGACTTTGGAATCCGGCCGACTGAAGGGCTGCCTGACGACAGGACAACCCACTTGTTATGACTGCAGATGCTATCCAGTTCGGACATCTACATTTATGGTAGGTACAAAACTGTACTTTTTGTCTTCTTCAAAGTTTCTGCTCAGATTTCTTTTGGTAAAAAGCACCAGTAATAAGAATAATAGCCTATACTTTGCATGTATAGCTGGTTTTTATTCATGTTGCTTTCTGGGTCAGAACTAGCATTGTTGTGTCTTTTTTTTCCTGTAGTTGTTGACCCCAGAGATTAGACACACTGTAGTACTCCAAAGAGTATGTTGCTTTTACCATATTGTGTGCCTTCACACCACAGCAGGAGCACTGATGTGTATTAAATGTCAAAGTTTGCTTCAGTGCTATCTGCAGGTTTGCTGAAACCTTCCGATTAAGGAGATGTAATGGGATCCTATCTCGCCTACATTCATGACAGATGGGTTCGGAGCCGATCCATCGGCTCCGACTCGGCAACTAATACACTAGCATGAAGTCTCTCATTGGCTGGGCTACTCCCTATCCCAGGATGCACTACACCTGCTTCCCCAGATCTCGTTTGCCGCTTTACAAGCTGGACGTGGTCTCGACTTGGCTGGAGCTAAGTGGTTCTTTTTACCTTTTACTGGTCTTTGACCTTGGGGTTTTTCTCTATATATTAACCAAACAGCTGTTTTAACAGCTATTCTTTGTAATTTGTATATCTCGTGTCTGTGTTGAGTGATTTCTAGTACTTTATATTTTTCAGTTGGGCAAGGCCCGTTTAAGTTAGATGGCCTTTGCCCTACCTTTGACTGCTGTTTAACTGCTACTTAAGTTGTGGTTAGTTGTTCTTCGGGCTAGGCCCGTTTAAATTAGAGGGCTTAGGGTCGTTGAAGTTGTATTGTCTGTGTCAGTTCACTGTGTTCTTTTTTGAGGTAAAATTTCCTCCGTACTCGCGCCATTGTGTCTCGCGCTCTTTATTGGCGCTTTTTTGTGATAGCCTTATTGCTTGTTGAGTGCCTGTATTATGTCAAAGGAGCAGAAGTCAGGCTTTAAAAAATGCACTCGGTGCAGTTACAAAATGTCCATCACAGACAGCCATTCAGTTTGCGTTTATTGTTTGGGGCGAAACATCTGCAGGAGACATGTAGTGTCTGTCATGCTTTCTCCGCTAGGGTTCTTCAAGAACGCAAGAACAAGCTGATTTTGAAAGGGCTTATTAAACCCTCCTTTGAGGAAGCTTTAAATCCTCCTGTTGCTTCCAAAGAAAAGATCGTCGGCACCGACAAGTCCGTCAGCCGACTTCTAAAAGACTAAATTGACCTCTTCTTCCTCGGCTCCACTGACTTGGGGCCGAGGGTCGAAAGGTCTGCCTCGATACCTCCTACTGCCCGATTGCCTTCGAGCCGCAAGTTGGAGTATCGAGGTGAATCACCTCCATCGGTTCCAATGGCTTCGGGCGGTGGAAGTGTGCAGCTCAGACTCTTCCCCCTCGGCTCCGAAGAAGGCTCCTTCGGTGCCGATGGTGGTCCATGATGTGGTGGAGTCGGCGCCGATAGTTTTGGAGCTGTATCGGAGCCGGTCCCCTTCTCTCTCGGAGCCGAGAAGAAAATCTTCTCAAGTGTCTACCTCCTCTAAATCCTCGACTGTCAGATTCGGACCTGGATAGGGTTTTACAGAGGCTTTTCCAGTCTCCAGTGTTTACTAAAATGGTCTCGGCTCCAGCACAGTTTGCTTCGGAGCCGATCCCCCCTCCAACGCATTTGATTCCTCCTCCAACCTCTTCGGAGCCGTTGGAGCCGGTGGTGGTGGAGCAATGTGGAACCATACGGTCGGAGCAGAGACCCCTTACAGGCCTTTTGGCTCCGACTATGCTTCCTACCCTGTCCTCCGGTTCAGGGTTTGGTACTGTGACCTCTTCAGCCGGGCCCGAGGGGAATACTTTGGGATTAGGTGCTTCGGTGCCTAGTCTTCCTCTCGGAGCATCGGCTGCTGGAATTCCCAGTGCCATCGTGGCCTCTAGACCAGTGACTTCCTTGGATTCTGGAGGTCTGGCCTTTGAGGCCATGAGGAGCGCGCTGGCCATGCCTTTGCCGGTTCAACTAGATTCTACCTCACCGTCCCTAGATTTGGAGACTGGTGCCTCTGTTGTGTTGCAGCCCCCCGGCAGCGGGGCCCCAGGGCCTGAGGATACCCCCATCGGGGGTTCCCTTCTTCCGGGTGGTCCGTCCAAGACTGCTTCGGACGAACCCCCACGGAAGAAATTGTGTAAGAGGAAGCACGTAGACTCCCAAGATGAGTCTATTACATCGGATACTGACCTCGATGACGCAGAAGGGTCCCCCAAATCATCTTCGGATGATATCTCCTTCTCAGATATCTTGGAGATTCTGAGACAGAGAGGTGACTGGCAAGCCAAAACCCCTTCAGCTGAGGAGTCAGTCTTCCTCAAGGCCTTTGGGGCCCAGCCCTCCGCCTCCTGGGTGTCTCCGCCCTTCGATGAACTCCTTGATTTGGTTTCTCGAAGGGTGTGGGAACACCCTGATTCTGTGGAACCGGTGCCTGCGAGGCCCAATAAATTCTTGTCAGCCCCCCCCCAGAAAGAATTTCTCACAAAGGGTGTGCCTGTAGATGCTTTGGTGGTGGCTTGTGCCACACAGCAGGACGTGGCAGAGGCTTCGACGTCTATTCATCCTCCTAATAAGGATTCTAGGAGTATGGATAGGTCCGGGAAGCGTACCCTGTCCTCAGCGGCTTTTACCTTACGGTCGCTGAACTACTTATGTCATTTTACGAGGCTCCAAAGGGATCTTCTCAAAGAGCTAAATGACTCTCTTGTTGGTAATCTACCTGAGGCGCTGGCCCCGACTGTTGGCGCACAGATGACTACCCTCTTTTCTATTGTTAACTCGTCCATGAGGCTCATTTCGTATGCGGCCGAAGGGGCGAGTAGAGCAGCGGGAACAGGCGTTGCCCTTAGGAGGCAAGCCTGGTTACGCTTGTGTTCGTTCACGGAGGCCTTCAAGTCTTCCTTCGCCGACGCCCCCTTTGATGGGTCATCTTTGTTTGGACCCAAGGTGAAGGACACACTAACTCGGTGCGAGCAGGAGGGCAAGACTTTGACTGCCGTTGGGGCCCGTTTTTCCGCTCCTTCCAGGCCTTATCCCAAGGCTGGGAGAGGAGGGAAAATGTGGTTTAAAAAATCCCAAAAGTCTTTCTCTACTCCACCCAGTGATTCCCCCTCCAGAGGCAGGGGGGGGGGAATTTTGGAAGACGCCGCCCCAGAGGTGGCAGAGGCCCCCGTAACTCTGGAGACCGCGATTCCTTTCGTGGTTCTTCATACAACCAGCGTTCCTGAGTTGTTGCCCGACTGTGCAACTCGAGCCAGTCGGGGTCACTGCGGCGCACCCACAAGCTTGGGAATCCATAACAAGCGATCGGTGGGTGCTTCGCATTATTACCGGAGGATATATCATCCCCTTCAACAAACCCCCCCTTTCTTTAAGGGAAATCCCGGACGTACCACCCAGTCAGCGGGATCAGGCAGCGTTAGAGGTTTCAAAGCTGCTAGAAAAAAAGAGCCATCCAGCCTGTCCCCATCGACCAGATCGGATCAGGAACTTACTCAAAATTATTTTGGTACCAAAAGACAGGGGACTTCAGGCCCATTTTGGACCTCAGTTCATTGAATCGTTTGTAAAGAAGTCCAAATTCGAATGGTCACTCTTCAATCTATTGTTCCTTTGCTGGAAAAAGATGCATGGATGTGCTCCATAGATCTCCAGGACGCTTACTATCACATTCCCATAGCTCAAGAGTCCAGGAGACATTTACGCTTCGCCTCGGAGCCAGTCATTTTCAATTCGAGCACTGCCCTTTGGTCTCACCACAGCCCCCAGGGTGTTCACCAAATGTCTGGCAGTGGTAACTGCTCACCTGAGAAGTCTGGGATTCCAGGTGTTTCCTTATCTAGACGACTGGCTCCTTACTGCCACCTCCGAGCATCTACTACTCCAAGCGCTCAGAGCCACGTTCACCTTGGGCCGTTTCTTGGGGATCACGTTCAGTTTGCAAAAATCTGTACTACAGCCATCTCAGCGTATTATTTTCATAGGCGCAGACTTAGACACAAAAAGAATGCGCACCTATTTACCGGCAGCAAGAATTCAGGTCTTACAAGATCAGGTCAAATCCTGTCTCCCCCTACAAAGAGCCCCGGACCATCGTATCCTACAACTGTTGGGCTCGATGGCGTCGACCATACTTTTAGTTCCCTTGGCCAGACTTCACATGCGAATTTTACAATGGCTACTGTCGGTTCAATGGTCCTATCAGGAACTTCCCTTGAACCACTTAATCATAATCACGGAAAGTTGCCGTCGAGATCTACATTGGTGGCTTCTCCAATCAAATCTCGACCAGGGGCGACCCTTTATACCTCAACGTCCCATTACCACTGTGACTACGGACGCCTCCCAGGTAGGGTGGGGGGGTCATTACCTGGACAGGTCGGTCCAAGGCACATGGCAGATCCAGGAAACGCATTTGCATATCAATGTCCTGGAGATGAGAGCGGTACTATTGGTACTCCAAGCTCTCCATCACGCTCTCCCACAGGGCCCGATTACTATCCTATCCGACAACATGTCGGTGGTGTGGTACATAAACAAGCAAGGTGGAACCAGGTCTTACCCACTATGCAGAGAAGCCATGAGACTTTGGCACTGGGCGGTAGCTACCAACCGCTTTCTAATGGCAACGCACATACCGGGGAAGTCCAATGTGATTGCGGACAGATTGAGCAGGACCATTCTTTTACCCCACGAGTGGTCCCTCAAACAGAGTATAGCTGCGAAGATCTTCGACAGATGGGGTCTTCCTTGCTGCGACCTGTTTGCCAGCCCTCACAATACGAAATGCAGAGAGTTCTTCACACTGTTTCCTTCTCAGGGACAGATTCCCAGGGACGCTCTGACTCACATTTGGCCCCCCGGTCTTCTCTACGCCTTCCCTCCGTTCCCCCTCCTACCGAGGGTGATACAGAAGGCCATTTACTTGGAGAGCGAGATGATTTTGATTTGCCCCGCACTGGCCTCGTCAAGTTTGGTTTCCCTTCCTACAGAGGCATGCGATAGAAGGTCCATGGTTTCTGGATCCGGTGCCAGACCTGTTGACTCATCAGTCAGGACGGCGTCATCCGTCTCTCAGGTCCTTGAAGTTGGCAGCATGGTTACTCCACTTCCATCCTTAGTCCGAGACAATGCTCTTTCGCCGGACGTGGTCCACATACTGTCTTCTTCTCATAAACCTTCCACCATCAAACTTTATTCCAGTAAATGGAAAAGGTTTGCCTTTTGGGCTCAAGAACGGGGTATAGATCCTCTCACTGCACCTGTATCGGAGGTTCTGAATTTTCTGGCCTCCCTTTTTCAGTCGGGCTCTTCAGTTTGTACCATTAAGGTTCAGTTAGCAGCGATCTCTAATTTTCATGCTTCCTTTGAACCTTCATTGATGTCTCACAAACTTTGTAAGGCTTTCCTTAAAGGGGCTTGGCTCCTTAGGCCTCCTTTATCTCAGCCTGTCCCCCCTTGGGATTTGAATATGGTTCTTGCTGCCCTAACTGCCCGTCCTTGCGAACCAGCTGGTAGTTCTGATGTAAAATTTCTGTCTTGCAAAAGGGCGGTTTTAGTAGCCATAACATCTGCTAGGCGAGTTTCAGAACTTCAAGCTCTTTGTTCTGATCCTCCCTATTTGATTTTTCACAAGCATAGAGTTTCATTGAAATTAAACCCTGCATTTATACCAAAAGTGGCCTCCTCTTTCTGTATGCAACAAACTATAGAACTCCCTGTCTTTTTCCCAGAATTCTCCAATAACGCAGAATATACTTTGCATCAATTGGACGTACATAGACAACTACGTTTTTATTTGAATAGAACCGCTCAAACGCGGAAATCAAATCAATTGTTTGTTTCCTTTGCAGTGAACAAATTGGGTCAACCAGTAACAAAAGCCTCCATATCTAAATGGATTAAAGATTGTATCATTTTTATTTATTCACAGGCCAATAAAGACCTTCCCTTTCCAGTCAAGGCTCATTCTACCAGGGTAATGGCTACTTCCGTAGCTTTTCACTCCAAGTTATCAATAGATGATATTTGTGCTGCAGCAACCTGGACTTCTCCGCACACTTTCATTTCTCATTACAAATTGGATGTGGTTTCTCGAGGCAGAGCTTCCTTTGGTTCCACAGTTCTCAGGAGTGTTTTCCAATGAGCCACCGGGATGTAGGTGCTAGGGGCTGTCCCATCTGTCATGAATGTAGGCGAGATAGGATCCCATTACATCTTTTAGTTATGTACTTACCATAACTTCGGATGTATGGGATCCATCTACATTCATAAGTACCCACCTCCTTCCCCTTCCATTTGGATTTAGAGGAGCTGTAGTCACTTTTTCTTGGCGTTCTTTCTTGAAGAACTTTAGTTGGTTATAGTGACTACTAGTTTTTCTGTGTTTGCATGGGTGTATGAAAGCGAACAAACAAGATCTGGGGAAGCAGGTGTAGTGCATCCTGGGATAGGGAGTAGCCCAGCCAATGAGAGACTTCGTGCTAGTGTATTAGTTGCCGAGTCGGAGCCGATGGATCGGCTCCGAACCCATCTGTCATGAATGTAGGCGAGATGGATCCCATACATCCGAAGTTATGGTAAGTACATAACTAAAAGTTTTCTCTTAACCCCCAAGGCTTAAAGACATTTGCATTCAGTATTCAGAACTGGGTGGGTGAATAGAGGGTGCGGTGTTTGTGCCTGTGAGTTTAATTGACATGAATTTAGATTCCATCCTGGAGTTGCTACATTTAATTTGTTCACTCGTGGGTACAAAATGTATGCAATATTTAATGTGAAATATTAAGCTAATAAAATCCTTCATGTTTTTTGTACAAAACCCCACTATATCCCTGTACAGTCACAAAATGCATGGACTTCTTCATATGGCCAAGAAACACAATGTGTATCTACATTAATCTTTAATACACACTTCTCCTACTTAGGTTTGTGGGGGAGTCGGTGCCTTTTCTGGCAAGCAGTAGGCCTAAAGCTTGGAAACAGTCTTCAATAAGATATCAGTCCATTGCAAGATACATACACCAGTTGTCCATTACAATTCTGAAGTACTGGATCACTTCAGTCATTCCTTTGCCAACTATGTCTTGCTGTCAGGTAGCTTTTGATATTTCTGAAAGTAGAACTAGATATGAAATTGATGGTGCAAAAGACCTCTAGGAAAGGTATTTAAGCCACTTTAACAAACAATTTCCCTTCATGGGCCACACTGTATAGAAAGAGAAAAGAAAGTGCCATATTTTAACCTGCTGCATTCAGTCAGGTGTGTTATGTATTTATGTTAGCCTCATCTTACAGCTGTGAGTACAGCAGAGGAACACCCATTATAACCAGGTGAAATTGCTTTCTCCTTTGCAGTCAAGACATCACAGCCCATTTTGAGTGGTCATAAGATTAAGCACAATTTCTCAGGTATGGCCCTCGGAATACAGCTTCTTTATGCATGTCTGTTTAGACTGCTGCTATGCTGAAAAACAATATTTAGAAGTTACTGTGTACTTACTGGTTTTCAAAGTCATGTTCTATTGGAAAATATATTTTTTGGTGTATATGTAATAATTATGTTTGGTGGTGGTTCCTGTTGGATAGTATGTGGGCTGCTTTAATACACATTATGGTTTTATTTGTTTATGGTCCGTTTATTAGATTGGTTGTAATGCACTGTGACAGCACTGTTACTCTGCACTTTGTAGCTTCCTATCCATTCTGCTTCTTAATGCCTTTTTTCTCTTTTTTTTAATACTACCTTACTGTAGTCTGTGGGCCCACTTTGGGTACCTTCTGCCTCCGGGTTTTCTCTTAGCTTCAGCACATCACTTTTCATGCAGGATGGCCAAGGTTCCTGGCTTGCTAACACTCATTTCCTTTTTGCAGTAGAACATGTCCACTGATCCTTACTGCCAGGCATGAGATGTGCTTTGAATCTGCAGCCCTCCTCAGGTATGGCCGATGTGGCACACAGATTTTCCTCAGAGTGCATATCTGTTTGCAGTGTTACTGTAGGTGGCAACATCTGAAGTGTGTTGCACTTTTAATCAGATTATATAGCTGCCTGATTCTGTAGATAATGTCTAAGGAGAATTTGCATGGGTTTGGTGATGTACTTTTAAATGCAGTGGTTGTGAATATTTGTTGATGAATATGTGGATTCCTTTAATGTATGTTTTCTATTCATTTATTTAATGATTGGGATTTTTGGTTAACAAATGAATGCAATAATCAGTTCTACTCAAGTGATTGTACCTTGTGACCCAGCTTGGCACTGCTATACATTACTGTATGTCCTGCAAGTTAATGTGTCTTGCATATCCTTGTGTTCACTTATCCATACTCTCCTCTGTGTCTTTTTAACTTAGCTGCAGTCTTTCTTACCTTCCTCATCCTCACTACCTCCCTTGTATTTTGACAGGTTTAATTGTGTAGGTGTTAAGAGATGGTACTACCACTGGTCAACCCAATCATTTTCTAGAATGCAGTAAATCCTTATCATAGCCTTCCAATGGTTTAAGTGAAAATGAGGTAACTATGCGTTGTCTTAGGTTTCATGTTACAATTTAGCAAGTCCCACTTAATAGAAATGAAGTCAGTGATTCTGAATTTCACAGAATTTCAGGAATGTGAAACTTTAAGTAGAGGCTCATTTCAGTAATCCAGTCCGCCCTCTGCCTCCTTAACCCTCGTAATATGTTACCACTCCCGAGTTGCACAGCATCAGGGAAGGACAAGCAGAGTTGATGTTCTTCTGTGTCACTGTTGCAGTATTGTACATAGAAGGGATGTCCTACCCGGTGCAGCCTTATGTTCGGCCAGTATGCAAAAGCCTAAAAAAAGATCAGTGTCTCTTTTTGTTTGTGTGATTCCCACAACCATACCGCTTGTAGTGTCTTGTGTGTCTGTGAGGCATTTGTGCCTAAGACGCTTGGAAGCCATCTGTCGTCCCTGGCAATTTATCTTGTAAACCAATAGCTTAAACAGTTAGCCCAGTATACGATGGCAGAATCCTTTAACCTGAGATACTTCTGCTAGGTAAAAAGAAGGACAGGAAGTCTTGTCCGGATTCTTTAGCTGTCTAGCCTCCATCAGCCGTCCCTCTAGAAGCAGGTAATAGATCTGTAGGTCATTCGGCATTTGTCAGATTCCTCTTTTGAAATCCTGACGGAGTCTGGCATGGGTTTGTCTTTTTGTACATCCTCTGAGGCTTTGCAGGCATCTGCTATGGACATTAAGGGGAACAGCAGTTGATTATCCTGGAGGGTCCTAGAGGGATTCCACAAATATTTGTCAGGGAGGAAGTTCCGGGTTCTAATCTTGCCAAGGCGTGGAACCTCTGGTATTTGTTAGGGCTGATGTCCCTTCTAAGAAAAGACAAAAACTGAAACATGTTTAGGTACATCCCAGGGAACCTCAAAGGGAATGGCAAGACTTTATTCAGGGCTTATTCTCCTGCCTTAATGGGGCTAAAGCCTCCTCAACGGTTTTCAGTACCTGCTCCTCCTAGGACCTCTAACCATCCTAAATGCCTTAAGTTACCAGAGTCCTTGGATGAGGATTCATTGTCTGGTGAGGCGTCCTTGTCCTATTATTCACAGATGCCTTCGCTTTTGGCTTATGGTTCTGAGCTTGAGGAGTCTGTTATCCCTGAGTCTCTTTCAAGAAATTGTCCTTTGGGGACACAATTGTTAGGATGATGGAGTTCTTTAAGTGGATTATTCTCAAGTGTCTGATACTCAGAGAAGATATTATGAGTTGCTTCAGGTGGATACTCCTAAACCATCAGCAGTTCCTCCTGTGTTGGTGCCTGGTTAGATACTTTCATTGCTGCTTCCAAGTCTCCTGATTATCAGCCTCCTGCTCCTAAAAAACATGATAGGTTCTGTAAGGTTCCTGGGGATTGTCAGTTTCTATTTAAATGTCCTTCTGCTGATCCTGCTGTAGTGTCAGTCTCTTCTGACAAACCTTCTAAACTTTTGTCCTCTTCCATACTTTTGCCTTCTGATAAAGATAGTAAGGCAGTGGAGAGGATTGGTAAGAAAGTTTACATTGCTTCTCTTTTGACCTTTAGGACTATTAATTACCAGATCCACATGACCAGGTATGCTCTAGCTTTGAATGCTGAGGCTTGTGAAGCTATATTTGACTTCCCTGATTCTGAAGGCAGATCCTCTGCCTCCTCTTTTTTAGGTTCTGCTTCTGAACTTGCTTGCCACTTTAAAGTGTAGCTATAATGCTGCTGATGCCTCTTAAATATGGTGTGGATTTTGGGTCCATCATGGAATGTTATTCTTGGCTTTGTCTCCATTCTCTACCTGAGGACATTAAGGCCAAGTTTTTGGATGCTTCTTTGGATAATACACATCTTTTTAGGACTGCTGACATATTTAAGTCTCTTCAAGAGAAAGGCAAAGCCTTGCAAGACCTTAAGCTATGTCTTTCCTGTCCCTAAGTTCCAGAGGAATTATTCTTCTAGGTTTGCTTTTGTTCGCAGGCAACCCCGCCAAACCTGCAAGGGCAGGAAGGATGGGAGGCAGGCCTACTCTGCTAAGGCTTCTCAGATTTCTGTGACCCAGAAGCCTCCTTTATCTAATACCCCCCCTTCTTTTAGACTGGGTTCCTTTGTCCCTTTGGCTCTCCCTTGGTCTTCCACATTAACATCTCATCACTTCAGACTCTTGGGTTCATTCTGTCATCTGTATGGTGTGAAAATGTCTCCCTCTTTTTTTCAGGGATTCCTCAGCCTCCTTGTAAAGCAACATCTTCATTTCCTGGGGGTGCTAGGGACCCTGTTGAACCAAGGAACCATTCAACCTGACCCCCTTTCCCAAGTGGGAAGGTGTTTTTATTCCAGGATGCTCCTGATTAAAGGAGGGCACTTAGAGACCTATTTTAGATCTCTCCCGGCTCAACACCTTTCTCGAGATCCCTTATTTTCGGATGCTTTCTTGTCCAACTCTCTTTTCTCTTCTCTTTTATTGCCCCAGGCTTTTCTGATGTCCTTGTATCTGAAAAGTGCTTGCCTTCATATCCCTATTCACCTTCTTTTCAGGAAGTTTTTACATTTTTCTGTCTTCCTCTCATTTTCAGTTCTCTGCTTTGCCCTTTGGCCTCTCTACTGCCCCAAGGGTATTCACAAAATGCCTAGCTATTGTGCTTCCCCTTCTGCAGGATGCAAGGCATTCAAAATTTTCCTTATCTAGATGACCTGTTAATTTAGGCACCTTCTCCCAGTCAGTTGTTACAGGATTTGCAGTTCACCATCTCTGTCCTTCAAAGTCTGGGGTTTACTATCAACTTTCAAAAGTCCATCCTGCCTCCCTCTCAGGATCATGTGTATTTGGGATTCAGGATTTAGATGGTGCCAGTGTTGGCTTCTCTTCCATCTCCAAAGGTATTGTCATTAACAGCCTTCTTTCAGTCTCTTCTTCCTCTGAGTGCCATGCCTGCCAGGGAGTTTCTTTGGGCCCTGAGATTTATGGCCTTTTATATTCCAGTAATGCTTCTTGCCAGACACCATATGCAGAAGCTTCAGTGGTAACTCAAGTCAGTTTGGCTGCAGCATCATCGCCCTCTGAATTTTAGTGCACGTGTCCTTCCTTTTCTCAAGGGGGAATTTGAGTGGTGAATTCAACAGTTTGCTCTCAACCCATGGCCCTTTCAGCCTGGAGACCCTTCTCAAGAGCTGGTCACTGAGTCCTCAGACATGGGATGGGGGTCATCTCTTGGTCACCGTTCAGGGTCTTTGGCCTCCCCATCAGATGTCAGACATCAACATCAAAGGGAAGAGAGCTCTGATTCAGGCCCTTCAAACTTTTCATCCCATGTTCTCTCCAGGCCCCTTAAAGGTGTACTCGGGCAACACTACAGTGATGTGGTATGTCAGCAATCAGGGGAGCACGAAATCTTACCTCCTCTGCAGGATTGGGAAATGGCTCTCAGTGATCAGTTAACTGTTCAGGCAGTGTACATTCCTTCAGAACACAATCTAGTGGCAGACTGTTTGTGCAGGTCCAAAACACAGGCTCACAAATGGATGCCTCATGGAGATGTGTTTCTGGACATTTTCCATCGGTGGGGTATTCATCCGGTAGATCTTTTAGCCTTCCCTCTGAGCAAGCAGCTTCCTCTCCTCTGTATCACAATTCCATGCCAGAACTGCCATCTGGCATGGAAGACTGGTACCTTTTCCTTTCCCTGGAAGGAGAGGTTTCTTTATCCTTTCCCTCCTCTTCCACTCCTTACAAGAGTCCTGCAGAAACTTCAGCTGGACTCCCCAAAAATCTTGCTAGTGACTCCCTTTTGGCCAAGACAGAACTGGCTCCCCATCTTAATGCATCTGGCCAGGGGTGATCATCACAAGTTATCTCACCGGTTGGATCTCCTCACACAGGACAAGGAGTCTCTCATTCTTCCCCACTCTTCCACTCTACCGCTGACATTGTGGTGGATAGGGTTTTCTTCCCTTTTGGGCACCTCTTTTCTGCGGATGTGCTCAGAGTTTTACAAGAGGCAAGGAAACCCTCAATCAGAAAATCTTGCATGTCCAAATGGAAAATATTTTTGGTCTGGTGCCATGCTTGTAACCCGGGTATCCCTCTGGTCCTCTCTTATTGTGTGAGTTGCTCCAGTCTGGCTTAGCCTATTCATCTTTGAAGGCTCATTTGTCAGCCATTTCTGCTTGTCTGCCCTTGAGTCTTCCTTTAACTACTTATTTTGAGGTTAAACAATTTCTTAAAGGAATCTTGCATATTAGGCCTTCAAGAAAACCCGTTCCTCCTCCTTGGGGCATTAATTTTGTTTTAGAAAAATCGACTTGAGCTTCTTTGGAGTCTGCAGACATTTGCTTCTTTGCAACATTGTACCTGGAAGACTGTTTTGTTGCTGGCTCTTAGTTCTGCTTAGAGGATTTCTGAGCTCCAGGCCCTTATGGCCATCCCTTCTTTTTTGTTTTTATTTACAGGGACAGGGTGTTATTTCATGCTAATACTTGTTTTATGCTCAGGGCAGTGAATGAGTCAGTCTGTATAACTCCCTTCCTTTTTCTCTCCTCCTCAGTCTGCTAGTGAGAGGGTCCTGTATACCTTGGATTTGCACAGACAGCTCAGGTACTGTTTAGCTAAAACTAGGACTATTCATAAGTCTGATCAGCGTTTTGTTTACTTTCATCCAAGATCTTTATTTTGGCTGTTTCTAAGCAAACCATCTCTTCCTGGATATCCAAAGCCATTTCCCTTTGTTATTCTTCTCATGACAAGTCTGTGTCCGCTTCTGTTGGAGCTCATTCCTCTAGGGCTGTTGCCTCTTCTGGTGCCTTCTTCAGGGGGTTGCACACCAATTCGATCCTTGAAGCTGCTGCTTGCTCTTCGGTGCATACCTTTATTAAGCATTATAAGTTGGATATGGTTTCTAGGGCCAGAGCAGGTTTTGCTGAAACCATTTTATGTGAGTTTGTTGAGGACTCTTCTCAGCCTTCCACATCCCATTCTGTTTCTTGAGCTTTTTTACTCTCCCTTCTATGTAGAATACTGCAACAGTGATATAGAAGGACATGGTACAGTTGTGTAAAGTCTTACTATACAGTAGATGTTTTTCTCTTCACTGTTGCAGTATTCGCTCCCTCCCTCCAACACCTTCTTGTTTATCCAGCATTTTTCCTGCTGGATGTGCACGGACTCTTTTTTGTCCTGTGGTGAATGTTCTCTTCCGGGGCAGTTCAGATCTGGGTAGTTCATCCATATGTGCTTTTTATGCCCTACATTCTGTGCAAGGAGTATAAATGCAACTTATGACACACAGATTTTTTTAGATTTTTGAATACTGGCCGAGCTTCGGGCTGCCCTGGGTGGGACATCCTACTATAACGGTGAAGAAAAGGACATCTACTGTTATGGTAAGATTTTACACAACTGGACCTTTTCTCTTTTCCCTGATGTTGTACCATCATGCAATATTTAACAAAAGAAAGGTGTGGAGGTACAAAGAGTATTAACCCCTAAAAAAACTGACAACTAATGTGTTGCATTTTACCAAAATTCATTGACTTTGTTTCATTATTATTGTTTTCTTAAAATGAAGTTTGCCAAAATGGGACCCGGCAAGTTTGCTTGTACCCATATTTCGTACTGTACTTAGTCAATACTGTCCTAACGGTGATCTTTTCAGCTGTTGCTGTCTTTTGAGGCAGATGAGAGTTGCTGCAGTTTAACTACATGCTGTGATTTATTATCAGATTACAACAGTGGTGATGTAAAATTTGTATCAGTCTTGAAGATAACTGCAGAGTTATATTTCCACCATTCAGAACAGTACATTCAATTTTAAAACCCTTGATGTCACCAGGCCAAAGTGAACAACTGTATTTTGTCAGTCCTTTGGTAATTAGTGGACTAAAATGACCCAAAGCATTTTTCTCCTAAGCCATTTTTGAATCTTCCATTTAGAACCATAGCTAACCTTCCACTTGACCATAGGTTCATAGGTGTGTACTTGGCTAATGGCCCTAGAGCCTTTACAAGTCTAGCCAATCAGATTAATCTGGCATTGTGCCACCTGACCCAGTGCCTCTGAGTAAAGCCACTTTTTCCTATCCACTCTTCAAGATTTGTCTTGAAGAGGGCCAGTGAGGTGCTCTGCTTGACATGTATGGGAAGTCTATTCCATAGCATGGGCAGTCTCTGGGTTATGAACCTGCCCCTCCAGCATGTTCTGTTGATTGTGGTAATAAGGTTGAGGTCTCTGGAACATGTGGTGCGGAGGGATTGGGATTTCTTTAGATATAGCATTTCTAACAGAGCTGGGTCAGACATGGCTTTGTAAGTCAAGTCGAGATCGCCTCTAAGTAGGCGATATGTAAACGAGAATAGTTGGAGTTTGTTTAGTCTGTCCATATAAGACAAAGGTTTAAGGCCTAGGATCCTTTTTATGAGGTACTTTTGCAGCCTCTCCAGTTGTTGCAGATGTTTAGTGAGGTACATGCCAAATAGGGCATTGTACTCAATGATTGGTGTAATGAGGGAAGAGTAGAGGAAGACAACGACCTTTTTCTTCCTGGATGCAAAACCCTTAGTAATGAGATGTGCCACATAGAAGGACTTTCTGACCACAGTGACAATATGGTGGTCAAAAGAGAAGTTTCTGTAAACCTGTGTTCCCAGATCTCTTATAACGCCTTGTGTGTTCAGTGGACTACCATCGATGTGGTAATTCATGGGAACCGGGTTTTTTCCAAAGGGAATGACAACACATTTTTTTGGCATTGAGCTTAAAGGCCATGGTTCTGACACCAGTCATTGGTCTCAGTAAGGCCTTTCTGTAGGATGTCAGCATCACTTGGGGAGTTAATAATAGCTCCCAACTTGCAATCGTCTGTGAACTTTGTCAGCCAGAGTCCCTTTGTGTTGGCCTGGACTTCAGAGAAGTAGATACCAAACAGGAGAGGATGCGGCACCAAACCCTGTGGGACTCCTCTCGTCGGCAGTCTGACTTGGAGTCAGCTACTTTCACACTGTGGGTTTTATCTGTAAGCCAGTTTGCAACACACCTAGTGATATAGGGGCTGATGCCTAGCTTAGTGAGTTTTTCTATGATTCCTGAGTGGAGAATGGTGTCAAAGGCCTTGTCAGATCAAGGTAGTCTGTATGGACCACCTTGCCTTCATCCATAGCTCTGGCGATTGACTCAAAGAAGTTGACCAAGTTGAGCAGGCATGATATACCCTTCACAAAACCAAACTGTGTGGGATCCAGAGTTTGGAGATTCCCTATATCCTTATTTATTAGGTCCATGATGATGCATTCCATAGCTTTGCATATCAGACTTGTCAGGCTAATGGGGCGATAGTTCCCCAGGGTCTGTAGTCGCTCCTCCTTTGTGGAGAGGGATGACTGTAGCAGTGTGCCATTCGGTAGGGACAAACCCTGAGGTGAGGCTGTGATTGAACAGGCACACAGGTGAGGTGCCAGTTCACTCTGTAGTTCATGTAGAACACAGCCAGGGATATTGTCAGGTCCCATAGAAGCTGTATTGTTGGCCTTGGTCAGTGCTGCCATGTGCAGCAGTAACACTGGGTGCCTGGCAGTCTACTGGTTTTGTGACTGGTCCCTTGGGGGGAGGGGTGAAGTTGGCACTGAATCTGTCGGCCAGTGTATTAGCAATATGGAGGTACCATTGTGCAGTAGCTCAGAGCAAATCTGGGTATTGCCAAGGAGATTATTTACATAACTATAGAAGGCCTTGTGGTTGTTTTTACTATCTGCTACAATTCTGTTTTCATAGCTAGCTTTAGAGGATTTGATGAGGGATCTCAACTTTTTTTTGAGACTGCTAAGGGAGTTTTTCCAGTCTTGGGACTTCGCCTTATTCCGCATCAGTTTCCTCCTTCTGTTGTAGAGTTTGTTTATGGCAGGGGACCACCAGAATAGCTTTCTTTTTTTGGAGGAGAGCATCTTGGTTCTTTTGGGTATGGCGAGATCCATGCATTTGTGTACATGTTCGTACAGTGCATTGATGTATGATTTGGCGGTCATGCAACTGATCTTCATTTGCATGGATACCATTAAGTTAGCCACCTCTGTTTTTAGGATCCCAAAGATAGCTTTGGAGAAGTTTTTCATGGTTAGCTTTGCGGGGGTGGGGGGGATGTTGATTTCCAAGGTGATTAGTTTGTGATCGGATCTAACCAGGGAGGAGTTGACTACTGGTGTAGCGCTATGGTTGCCCATGTTAATAATGACCTGGTCAAGGATGTTGCTACCTCTAGTGGGGGTAGGAACAAGCTTGTCCAGGGCATTGGAATTAATGAATTCCATGAAATGTTGGGCAAGTGTATTGGTACATGAGTAGTTTTCCCATTTAATGGAGGGGTAGTTGAAGTTGTCCAGTATGAGAGTGTTAGCTTGGACCTTAATATTCTCCAGAGTGCTTAGGAACGTGGAATGTGAGTCTTGGGACATGGTTGGAGACCTATAGCAGGCTATGACCTGAATCGCTGTCTTATCCAGTGTTAGCTGCACCTGAAGTATCTCAGATGCGTTATGTTGGGCTAACAGTCTGGAGGTGTGTGCATCCTTCATGAATATGGAAACACCACTGCCTTTGGAGCTTCGGTCCAAGTTTTGGGGCCCTAAAGGTGTGTAATGAGTTATAGCCTGGTAGTGCAGGGGTGCTTTCTGCTGCCTTGAACCAGATCTCTGTTACAGCATAATTGTCTATGTTCTCCATTTTAAGGAGTGCTTTGAGTGAGTGGATCTTGAGATTTAGACTTCTAACATTGAGCAGCATGACCCTCAGATTGCATTTGTTTATAGCTGTTGTGGTGGTAATTTGGTCTTTGGAACACTGCCTAAGAAAGGCACTATAGGGGTGGTAAGAGCCTTGGCCAATATCCGGAAGCCCAGGGGTGACAGATGCAGGCCATCTCTGGCAAAGCATTGAGGTCCATCAGTCATGTCATCCTAGGCAGACAGATACTGGATCCCCTTAGAATGACACATTTTCTGCTTGTACTGTGGTATCATTCTGGGTGATTGTAGGATGCTGCTCAGGGCTAGGGTCATACCCGCCTGGGCTGCATAATCCAAGAGCTCCTCCATGTCTCTTTTCATGTAGTCCAGGGAAGTACTTCTCAAGTCATTTATACCCACATGTACAATGACAGTCATATTTGTATGTGTTGTTGAGAGACCTGAATGCATGCGCTATGTACTCTTCACTTATCAGACCAATGATAGAGTACAATGCCCCATTCGGGATGCATCTCACCCGACATCTGCAGCAATTGGAGAGACCCCAAAAGTTCCTCACCAAAAGGATAAAGGGACTCCAAAATCTGTCATATGCTGCCAGATTGAAGAAACTCCAGCTCTATTCAGTCGCATACCGTCTGCTCAGAGGTGACATGTGCCTGACATACAAGGCCATGTCCAACCCGGAATTAATGGACATGCTCCACCTCAAAAAATCCAAAACCACTAGAGCAAGCGACTTAAACCTTAGCACGGATATAAATAGGACGTGCTGGAGGGATAGATTTATCACTCAGAGACTCCCTATGCTGTGGAATAAAATCCCGGTCCATGTGAGGCAGAGCACCTCGCTGACTCTGTTCAAGAGAAATCTAGACCTGTGGATGGGAGATCGTAGGTTTACCCCGGGAATCATCTCTGTGTCACTGCTGGACAGAGGTACAACAAACTAATGGGCACAGTATTTTTTCATACAAGGGGTGGCGTAAGCCACAAAAATTTGGGCTAGGCTTATAAATGCCTTAGGGCAGATAGCTTAGTATAAACCTATGAACCTATGAACCTATGTGGTGGATCCTAGTGCCTGACGGGCGTTTTCCTTTTGGTCTAATGGAAATGCGCACCTGTGATCAGGATGGCTTAAAAAATCACCTGGGCTGATAAAGTACTGACATAAATTTTTACTTTCTAAAGCGTAAACTTTGTTTATGGCAATAAACCAAAATTAAATGGCTGAAGAAGATAATGATTTTTAATTCTGCAGTCTGAGTTTGCTTAACTCATTCACTCCAGTGGAGCTCAGGAAGTTTGCACAGTAACTTCCAATGGGTGGAGCCTAAGCCTTTTGACATATTCAGATTATCTCCTCAGATTTCAAACACATGTTCATATCTCTGGAACTATAAGGATTATTAAATAAGTGTAAATGGCAAACTCTTCAGCACAAACCATTTTTATAGAAGTATTCTTTAGATACTAGGTCTTAAACCGTAATTTACATTTGTAATATTTTGTAAACAACTTTAAAGTATGTCAACAACCACTCAAGTTACACACATACTGTCAGCAGAATTGTAGTCATCTAGCTGAGATCTTTCATGTGAGGCTATGGAGTTCTGTCTGTGTTACTTGGTTGTTGAGATGTTTATTAAAATGTGAAAGTTATACTTGTATAAATTAGTATAATAAAAACAGCTGCTGTCTATTTACTTGCACTAGAGGGATCAAATATTAATGCAATTGAGTTGCTAAGCTTTAAGATGAAATCTTTTAAAAACTTGTACATAGCATGTTTTTCGAATTATTGACACAAATATGAAGGAGCAATATTTGACACCTAGAGGCATCAGTAGGAGTTAACTGCAAATGCACCGAGGCGTCACTTTGATGTAATGAGTTAATTAACCCCATAAAACAATCCTTCAGTGCCTTACCTTGGTAGTGACATTTAGATAGGTAGAGGGAAAAAATCTGATAAGAACATATTTGTCTTCTGTAAGCAACAAGACTGATGCCACAGGCATTACAACTGCTCAGCAGATCAAACTTTCCCAGGCTGCCAGTAACTTGCTCTTTCCTGCCTTGCACCCTGCAAGCTGTACTTTCCAGATGTCTTTCCTTATCGCTGTTACAGTATTATTCACTCCTTGCCAAGAATAGCTGAACATCTGTTCAGCATACCAGAGCCTTTACACCTTCGGGCACTGTACGTCACAAGTATGTCCTATGTGCAAGGTGTAAGGTACGTATGTGATGTATGAATACCTAATCCTCAGTACTTCTTTGCCACCATTCCGAATGAATGCTACCTTTGAATTCAGTCTACTTGCCATTCATCAACTTGGGTCAATTACCAAACCTTCTTAAAGTAAGCACCCCACTGGGGTCTCTGCCTTTCTTTTTTTCATTTTTACTTTAGTTTACATGCCAGATGGTAATGAATTTTGCAAAAAGGGCAGACATGGCTGTGGTGAATATGTATTTTAAGAAGAGGGAGGAGCACAGGATAATGTACAAGAGTGGAGAAAGATGCACATAGGTGGATTATATCCTATGCAGAAGGGCTTTTTTGAAGGAGATTGGAGTATGCAAAGTGGTGACAGGGGAAACCGTAATTAGGCAGTGCAGGATGGTAGTCTGTAAGATAACGGTGGCGATCAAGAAGAGGAGGAGAGTGCGGGCAGTGTCAAGGATCAAATGGTGGAAGTTCAAAAAGGATAACTGTAAGGTGGAGTTCAGGGAAAAGTTAAGACCGGCACTGGGAGGCAGTGAAGAGTTACCAGATAACTGGGCAGCCACAGCAGAGGTGGTAAGGGAGACAGAAAGGTGTTTGGTGTGACATCTGGACAGAACAGAGGAAGGAGGGCAAACAGCTCCGGTGGGGAAATGAGGAAGTGCAGAAGAGTATACAGAGGAAAAGGTTGGCGAGGAAGAGGTTGGCGAAGAAGGGGGATTGTCAGAGAGATAAAAGTAGGCAGGAGTACAAGGGATGAGGTGTATGATGGAGAGAGGTGGCAGAGGCTAAAGATAAGGCGTATGGCTAGTTGTAAGAAAGGTTGGACACTAAGAAGGGAGAAAAGGACCTGTACCAATTGGCTAGATAGAGGGACTGAGCTGGGAAAGATGTGCAGCAGGTTAGGGTAATATAGGATCATGAGAGGAAATGTACTCACAAGCGAGGAGAGTGCGTTGAGCAGATGGTAAGAGTAGTCTGACGGGCTGATGAATGAAGAGAATAAGAGAGAGGAGGTTAGGTGATGTGGAAATAATGAATGAGGAAGTGCAACGGATTAGCAAGGAGGAAGTAAGGACAGCTATGAAGATGATGAAGAATGTAAAGACTGTTGGTCCAGATGACATAAAAAAACAAACCTCTTACTGTGGAAATGCCCCAAAGTAAACTTTATTCCAACAAAGTAAAATGTAGCATGAACGCATTATTTTTAAAACTAGGTGAGGCAATTAATTCACATACAAGCTTCAAAATTTCATCCTGCAGCTCATTCTCAGTTTTGCTTGTTTTATGAGAATCATGTACTCCGTACTTTAAGGTTTAGCTCTTGCCAAGCTTTTGGGAGGCTTGGGTATATGTTTGGTGGTGTGCATGTGTTCTGTGTGCCAGGCTTTTGTCCCCAAGAGCCTACAATAGTCATCTGTCCTCTTTATCTATTTAGCTTGAAAACTGACATCTTAAGTTGTTGGCTCAAGTTGCTATGGAGGAGTCATCCCATCCCAAGGGTTGGACATCTTCCAAGAAAAGGGTGAACAAGAACTTAAGTCTGCTATGGCTGATGCCCAGCCTTTCATGGATATCTCTGTCAAGGCTAACAAAAGTCCAGAAGATTGTCCATTAGTTGCATCGGATTCCTCTGCTGTGACCCTGTTGTAGGCCAGCATATGTCCAACTTCTAGTTTGTCCTCAGAGGCTTTACAAATGTTGTCTTCTGACGTTGAGGTAGAACCTCAGCTGATTATATCTGCGGGACAGAGGGGGATTCAGCAGATCTTAAAGAAGAGATCCCACTATGCTTATTATATGTCGCTAGGGGTCTGACCCTCCCAGATTTTTTCAAGCAAAAGAAATGGAAAACTAAGCATATTTCCCCTGTGATTAAGTATCTCCAACCTGCATGGCATGATTTTACTCTGGGGTTATTTAATACTTTATTGGCTTTAAAGCCTCTTCAGGGAGTGTCTGTACCTGCCCCTCCCTGGTCTTTCACACCTCTTAAAAGACCCAGGAAACTAGACTCTTCATATGAGGATCTGGATTCTGTGTCTTACTCTTCTCAAAATCCTTCCCCCTTGGTCTGTGGTTCAGAGGAAGAGGATTCTATTTGTCCTGATTCCCCTTTAGAGGAACTCTTCTTTGGGGATATCATTGCCTACATGAAGGATTTTTTTTAAGTGGGACTGTTTTCGAGTCTCTGACATTCAGAAAAGGCATTATGAGCTCCTCCAGATGGAGTCTCTTAAGTATCGGGTGTTGCCCCTGTTGTGGATGAACTCCTAGGTAACTTTTCAGAAGCTTCTGTGGCCTTTGATTCTCCACCCCCCTGCACCCTAGAAGCTTAATAAATTTCATAAGGTGCCCAACGAATGTAAATTTCTTTACAGATGCCTTTCTTTTGACCCTTCTGTAGTGTCTGTCTCTTCTGACAAGCCCTCCAAGCTGTTGCCCTCTACCAAGTAGCTACTTCAGATAAGGATAGTAGGGCTATGGAGAGGCTGGGCAAAAAGGTTTACACTCCTGTTACTTCATCCTTTTGGGCCAGCAACTACCAGACTCGCATGACTGGGTATGTTTTGGCCTTCCTTTCTCAGGTTTTCAAAGTTGTTTCTAACCTTTCTGATTCCGAGGGGAAAGTGTCTGCCTTTTTCCTGTTGGGCTGTACCTCTCAAGTTGCTCGCCACTCTATTAAATGCAGAAACAATGTTAGATGATGCTTCCTCCAGGGCTGCTGGCTTTGGTACTGTTATGAGGTGTTACTCCTTGGGTTCATCTTCAGGCTTTGCCTGATAGCATTAAGGCCAAACTGTTAGATGCTCCTTTGTATAATAAAAATCCTTTTGGCAGTTGCTGAACTTTTCAAGCCTCTACAGGATGAGGGCAAGGCCTTGTAGGAGTTGAAACATACCTTTGTTTTCCCTATTCTCAAGTTTCAGAGGGATTATCCCTCAAAATCTGTTTTTGTTTGTAGGCAGTCTCTCCCTCCGCCTAATGGGAAAAAAGGGTTCTAGATACGTGCCGACACCCAGAAGTCTGCTTTTCAGGATAAACCACTTTCTATTTGACAATTTGATCTTTCTTCCTCAACATATGGGTTAGGGATCCAACTTTGCATCCAGCTCTGCCACATGTGTCGGACTTGTGGATCCAACTGTCGAGCTCTTCCACCCCTACCCACAATGCCTACAATACTTCCGATCTCATTTATTGCAATCTCACATGGACACGGATCCTCTCAGTATCCTTTTGTAAAATCATTTGAATATTTGTGAGTAGTTTTCTTTAGGATTCTTTAATTACTCTCTCTCTAGCCTTTCTTTATCTGTTTAGTGTTTGGAGTTTCTATCCATCAGTAATTTCTTTTTCTTCTCCTGTTTTCTACCTTGTTGGGTAGTTTCTTGTTGCATGCCATTGTTGGTACCTCCTCTTCTTTACTTATTTCTTACCCATTTTTAGGGTAACTACCTCTGCCATAGTTGGTAGCTTTTCTTTGCTGTTAAAAAAAAATCTCTGTCGTTATCTTTTTTTTCTAAACTATGGCCAAGAAGCCAACAGAATTTAAAAAATGCAGTTTCAGTGGGCACAAAATTCCAAATTCTGATGCCCACATGGAGTGCATTTGTTGTCTAGGAGCAGCCCTCCTTAATACTAATAGTATCTGTGCTACTTTTAATTCTAGGGCGCTTGCAGGTAGGAGGAACAAGTTGGTCCTCGAGGGATTACTATCCCCTTCGTTGTCTTCCTTCTTTGGGGCTCAACCCCCCCAGCAAACATTCCAAAGCTCCTTCAGGGTGTAGAAAGAGGTACCCTCCTAGATCTCCTAAGACTCTTTTAAATCTATGACCTCGAAGCCTCCTCAAAAAATTTGAAGATCTTCTGATTCGAAAAGGAAAACTTCTTATCCTAAGATTTTAGATCCGATAATTTTATCAAGCAAGTCTCTGACACAGCCCTCAGATTCAAAAACCTCGGATCCAACCTCTGGTGTTTCAAAGACTCCCAGAATTTACTCACCCGAGTTTGTGATTAATCTGGTATCTTCTCTTCTCCCTTCCCCCTCCTACAAACCACCCCAAGGAAACACCCTAGGCCACAGTCCACTGTCTCATCTTTCAGGTCCTCCAGAAGTCTCTGTGAGGCCAAAGTGGATAGGATGATGAGGAAGTTCCTTAGAGCCCAAAATCAGATGGGGGTTATTCCACCTCCCTCACCCATTGGATCCATGAGCCTCCCTTCCACTTCCCATGTATTAATATCTCCTTCTCTGATCCGTCCCATTGTTTTGGAGCCCCTGGATTCACAAGTCCCAAGAGAATGTGCCAGAGTGGAAGAAGGTTACTTCTTTGACTCCAGTAGTTTCCTAGAGTGATTCTGCTCCTATCCCCACTGATTGAGATGGGCCTCAGAGCCAAAACAGTGGGGGCTGGGATCTAGTCTGATGTTGTCTGAGCCTTGGCGCTAGATATCTCAGGTCCAGCTCCCTTTTTGAAGCATGGATCAGGATAGACGAGGGGCTTCTCTGTTTCAGAAGTTTCAGCTCCAAGGCAACCAGCCACAGCTTCTCTTGGCCTGTTTGCCTTTGAGGAAGTGGGGAGGGTATTCTCTTGTCCAAGAAATTTGATCTCTCACTCTCTTCTTCCATTCCCCCCGTGTGTCCAAGCTCTGATCCCGTAAGACCTATTCCACAGAGAGAGTCAGTGCCATCTGGCGTCCAGAGAGTTTTCTTGGATGAATTTTCCCTCTCTTAAGACACATCCTCAGAGTATCCTGCTGTGGAGATTCCCCATAAGAGAACATGCAAAAGGAAATGCATAGATTCCCCTTTGGAATCTCTCACAGAGGATATTGAATTTGATGTAGCAGAAGTGTCTCCCAGATCCCCACCTGATGATGTCTCATTCAGAGACATTTTGGACATCCTTAAGTAGCAAGGTGGTTGGTCCTTGGGTAATCCTTCCCTGGAGGAGTCCGTATTTCTGGAAGCTTTTGGTTCTGGCCCGTTTATGTCATGGGTGAGTACTGATGTCTCATTCAGAGACATTTTGGACATCCTTAAGTAGCAAGGTGGTTGGTCCTTGGGTAATCCTTCCCTGGAGGAGTCCGTATTTCTGGAAGCTTTTGGTTCTGGCCCGTTTATGTCATGGGTGAGTACCCTGGCTGATAAGCTTATCGACCTAGACCTAGTTTTTTTGCTAGGCATGGAAGGAACTGGACTCCCTCAAACCAGTCTTGTCTAGACAAGATTTTGGCACCAACAAAAGGCAGACATCGCTGGAGCAAAGGACTCCCTGTTGATGCTGTAGTTGTGGTGGCAGCCACAAAAAAGGAGCTAGCCAGGTAGAGCTCCTCTGTCCATCACCCTAATAGAGAGTCAAGGGCATTAGACAGATTTGGAAAGCACATATATTTTCTTGAGGTCCTTGAATTATTTGGTGCATTTTAAAAGACTGCAGAGTGATTTGACCAAGGAGCCCTCTAAATCTCTCTTGGAGTCCATGTCTGCAGAGGATTATAAAAGGTCATGCTCACAAATGGCCACTCTTTCTATTTCCAGTGCTTCCATGAGGTTGATATCCCATGCTGCAGAGGGTACCTCATAGGTTCATAAGTCTGTACTAGGTGAATGGCCCTGGCGCCTTTACAAACCTATCCCATAGAAGTGTCCTGGCATCATGCCGCCCAAAGTTAGTTCCCAGTGCCTCTTTTAGGGTGAACTTTCTATTTCCCATCCACTCATCAAGATTTCTCTTGAAGAGGGCCAGTGAGGTTCTCTGCTTGATATGTATGGGAAGTCTATTCCAGAGCATGGGCAGTTGCTGGGTTATGTACCTGTCCCTCCAGCTTGTTCTGTTGATTGTGGTAATGAGGTTGAGGTCTTTGGAGCATGTGGTGCAGAGGGATTTGGATTTCCTTAGATGTAGCATTTCTAACGGAGCTGGGTCAGACATGGCTTTGTAAGTCAAGCAGAGATCACCTCTAAATAGGTGATATGAGACCGAGAATAGTTGTAGTTTTTTGAGTCTGTCTGTATAGGACAAGTTGGCACTGAATCTGTCGGCCAGCATGTTGGCAATATCAGTTGGCTCATTATAGGAGGTACCATTGTGCAGGAACTCAGAGAGACCTGGGTATTGACGTGGAGATTCTTGATATAATTGTAGAAAGCTTTGTGGTGGTTTTTAGTGTCTGCCGCAATTCTGCCTTCATAGCTGGCTTTAGAGCGGCAAGCTTAGGCATTACCATACAGAGACACGCCTGGATGTGGTTAGGCGACTTTGCGGAGTCCTTCATATCTTCTTTAATCAATGCTCCTTTTGATGGAACATCCTTATTTGATCCTTCTGTTAAAAAAAAAATGCTGTCTGCAGTGAACAGGAAGGAAAGACCCTATCTGGTATGGCGATTCACTTTGTTTTTTACCCCTCAACCGTCCTTTTCCCGGAATCAGAGGGGGCAAAAAAATGTTCTATAAATCCCAGGGATCTTTCCAGGGCTCACATGGGGACAACTCTTTCAGGTTCAGAGGAGAACGTTCAAATGGAAAACGCCTTCCTTGTGGCAGAGGGTGTTTCTGAGATGCCTTTCCGGATGGACATTTAAAGCGCTCCTGAAGGGTTACCTGACTGTTCACCTCTGGAGCCAGTCGGGGGGGCATTTGTCTTTGCACCTAGACACCTGGGCCTTTATCACAAAAGATTCTTGGGTGCTAAAAATAATATCCAGAAGTTATTTCATACCATTTTTCCAGATTTACCCAACCAAAAGAAGAAGGCTTCCCCATGTTTCACTCAGTCAGATAGAAGCTGCAACTCAAGAAATTCAGAAGCTGCTGGACAAAAGAGTCATCAAGGAGGTCCCACCAGGCCAGAGAGGATTCGGAACTTACTCAATGTTCTTTTTAGTGCCAACGAAGACATGGGACCTGAGACCAGTTTTGGATCTAAGCAACCTAAACCAATTTGTGAGAAAATCAAAGTTTCGAATGATCATAGTTCAGCAAATTGTGCTCTTTTTGCCAAAGGATGATTGGATGTGTTCAGCTGATCTTCAGGATGTGTGCTACCATATCAAAATGAACATATCCTCCCGAAGATATCTGCACTTTTGGTTGGAAGCTAGTTGCGATCAGTTCAGAGCCCTGCCCTTTGGCCTACCACAACCCCCAGCATGTTTACCAAATGTGTGGCAGTGGTAGTAGTTCAACTGAGACTGCTAGGATTCTGAGTGTTTTCATATTTAGATGACCAGGCATCTCTTGAACAGTCTGGAGACTATTTGCTCCAGCTTTGTCAAACACTAGACATTACAGTCAACATTTCCAAACTACAACCGGTACAGAGCCTGGAGTTCATAGGTGCTCAGTTAACCATGATAAATCAGATTTTCTCTCTGCCTGTTCGTAGTATAGATACAGTTGTTCATCCTGCTCCCTCAGCCAGACTTGTCCTTCAGGCTGTGTAGGTCTAATGGCAGTGGCTATAGTCTTAGTACTCTTAGCACATTTCTGTATGCATGTTCCCCAATGAACTCTAGCTGTTTAGTGCTCTACTCTACAACATTCTCTATCCTTCTCAGTCAGACTTACTTGGGTATGCAGAAACCATCTTCAATGGTGGATCCAGCTGGACAAAATTTACCTGGGCCTCCCCTTATTTTGTCTCCTCCAGTGGCCATGGTGGCCATGGATGCCTCCCATCTAAGGTGGGGCCATTTCTTGGGAAGGACTATCCAAGGCACGTGGTCTCCTCAAGAAAAAAATTTTACATCAATGACCTAGAGATGAGAGCAGTCCTGTTAGCGTTGCAGGCATTTCAAGATATTCTCCCTCTGGGGACTATTGTCATTCAAACCTTAAACATGTCCATAGTCTGGTACATCAACAAAGAAGTAGGAATGCAATCTTATCCCCTCTGTCAAGAAGCTATGAGAGTGTGGCAGTGGGGGATCTCCTCCAACCGCATTTTAGTGACACTGCGTATTCCAGGGAATTCCAGCATATTAGTGGACAAACTCAGCAGGTCCATTCTGATGCCTCACGAGTGGTCTCTCAGTAAGTGATGGAGACGATTTTCCATTGTTGGGGTCAGCCTTGCTGAGATCTCTTTGCATCTCCCCACAACAACAAGTGCACCAGATATTTTGCCCTGATTCCTCCTCAGGAGGAGTCACCAAGAGATGCCCTAGTCCACATTTGGCCCTCTGGCCTCCTTTACGCCTTTTCCCCACTACCTCTGATTGCAAACTTCTTACAGAAAGCCAGCCTATTGAAGAGCTCGCTTATCCCCATCACTCCCTTTCAGCCTAGCCAGGTATAGATGTTCTTTGTGTTTCACTGTTGCAGTCATGTTTTATACCCCTGACGACATGATGTCATGGAAGAAGGGACAGCAACTGACACAGGGCCCAAGACTTTGTTAATCAGGCCGACTGAGGGCTACCTGCAAGCAGGTAACCCAAATGTAATGACTGCAACAGTGAATACACTCTGAACATCTACATTTATGGTAAGTGCATACAACTATACTTTTCCCTTCCTTTGGTCTTATCTTCTTTATCCTCTGTGGATGCTGAACCCCATTCCGGAGCTTCTCTCGCATCCCTCTGGGATGAAGCCTCCCAATATCGTAGGGCTCAAACTAACCGCATGGTTTCTTCAGTTCAATTAATAGCTAGACATCCTAGCCTCCCTAATGTCCT
Source organism: Protopterus annectens (assembly GCF_019279795.1). Taxonomy (NCBI): domain Eukaryota; kingdom Metazoa; phylum Chordata; order Ceratodontiformes; family Protopteridae; genus Protopterus; species Protopterus annectens. The sequence continues at coordinate 200,154,212 of NC_056746.1, read as the reverse complement.
AAGGGTTTTCACCAAATGCCTCCCTCCTGTCGTTGCCTTTTGCAGGATGAGAGGAATTCAGGTCTTTCTCTGTCTGGATGATCTAGTTCTAACCCCATTGCTTTTATTACAGGATCTCAAGGTAATATTTCTCTTTTACAGAGTCTGGGGTTCACCATAAACTTCTAGCAATCTGACACCTTCTCAGGATCATATTTTCTTCAGTTGCAGACTTCAGACCATCCCCATGCTGCCATTTCTGCCTGCCCCCAAGGCCCTGTCTCTTTCTGCCTTTTCCAGTCTGTTCTTGTCTAGCTTCAGTCACAGCCAGGGAATTTCTCAAGGTCCAAGGGTTCATGGCTTCCACCATTCCCAGGCTCCCTGTGGCCAGGCTGCACATGAGAAGTCGTCAGTGGTACTTCACATCACTGTGGCTCCAACATTGCCACCCCCTGGACTTCCAGTACCCTTCCTCCCTTCCTTGTCTTAAGATTGAGCTTCAGTAATGGATTCATTAACTTTCTCTCAACCCTTCCTTTTCAAGTTCTAATACCAACTCAAGCTCTTTACAGATGTCTCAGACACAGGATGGGGGCCTCCAACTTTAAGGTTCAGGGTCTCTGGCTTCTTCATCAGAGTTTATACTACATCAGTATAAAGGGGATGAGGATTCTGCTTCTAACTCTTTAGGCTTTTCATTCCCTCTTTAATCATGGGCCCCCCCCAAAATTTTCACAGACAATACCACAATGATGTGGTATGTCAACAAGCAAGGGGGGTACAAGGTCCTATCTTTGCAGACTAGCTCTTCAGGTCTGGGGTCTAGCTGTCCAGTCTTAAGTGACTCTTCAAGCAGTTTACATTCCCTCTGAGCACAATCCAGTGGCAGACTCTTAGAGCAGGTCCAACACACACGCTCTCGAATGGATGCTTCATAGAGATGTGTTCCTGGACATTTTCCATCGGTGGGGTATTCCTCAGGTTGATCTTTTTGCCTCCCCTCTGAACAGACAACTTGCTTTATTCTGTTCAAGTCCCAAGTCATTTGAATCGGAAAGTGGACACACTGTCTCTTCCCTGGAAGGGGATGTTTCTGTATTCATTCCCTCCACTTCCGCTGTGACCACGAGTCTTGCACAAGATCAGGCAGGATTCTCCCAAAATCTTGCTAGGGATTCCCTTTTGGCCCAGACAGTATTGGTTCCCCCTTCTAACCACTTGGCCAGGGTTAGTCACCGCAAGTTATCTCACCGGGTGGATCTTCTCACACAAGACAAGATAGGTCTCTTTCCATCCTCACTTGTCCACTGTTCAGCTGACACTGTGGGTAATAGAGTTTTGATCCCTGTTAGGCACTGCTTTCCTGAGGACGTGTTTCGGGTCCTGTAGGAGGCCATAAACCCACTACCAGTAAATCATATTTGTCCAAACTGAAAAGATTTTCTGTCTGGTGCCTTTCTCACCATCAGGATCTCCAACCTGTGGTGGTTCCTCTGGTTCTCTCTTATTTATGTGATCTACTCCATGCTGGATTAGCATATTCTTCAGGTAAAGCTCACCTGTCAACATTTTCCACTTTTCAGCCCTTGACTGCTCCTGCGGTCTTTAGATTTGAGGTCAAGCAATTTCTTAAAGGTGTCTTTCATATCAGGCATCCCAGGAAGCCTAGTCTGCCTTCCTGGAACCTGGGTTTTGTAGTTGAAAAATTGACTCGGTCTCCTTCTGCACCTGCTGCTTCAGCTTCTTTACAACATTGTACTTTGAAGACAGTTTTTTTGTCTCTCACTTTAACCAAGAGAGTGTCTGAACTTCAGGCTTTCATGGCTGTTCCTCATTTCTTAGTTTTCTAGAGACAGGGTGTCTCTTTATAATAGCCGTTCTTTTATGTCCAAGATGGTGATTGAGTTGTCCCTTAATCAGACTATTCTGCCTTCCATTTTTCCTTTCTCTGTAGTCTGCCAGATGTCCTTCAAGGATGCATCTGCAGTCCTTACAAATGGGTTGTCCTGGCCTCAGGCAGCCCTTCGGTCGGCCGGATTCCAAAGTCTGGGTCTGGCATCGGCTGATGTCGCACTTCACCCGACGTCATAGCTGCAGTTCTTCGGGTATAAAGGGATCAGCCGACGCCATTTTCCTCAGTCTTTCTTGCCGCGTGGCGCCCGAAGCAGAAGCTGTTCGCAAGTGCCGGTCGGTCAGAACCAGAGATTACTACTACCGAAGACTTCTAAAAAGCTAAGTACCCCGTTGGGGACTCTTTCTTGCCTCAGCCGATGTCAGAAAAAGTGAATAACTGTTTAACTTGTGGGAAACAAATACCTCATAAAGATTTCCACTCTTACTGCCTACCTTGTTTAGGCCCAGACCACGACGTAGCAGCTTGTCTAGCCTGTGCTTCCTTCAACCGACGAACACTTAGACGTCGGTCGGAGTTTGCAGAGGAGTTTTTCAGCTCCGCTTTTGCTTATATCATGCCGTCGGAGACTCCGACTTCACATTTAGCTAAAAAGCGTAAAGAAAAGGACCGACACTCGCGGTCCGCGGTTTCGGCCGAAACCGCGGCTAAGCCAACCGCGAGCGTCTCGGTTTCGGCTGAAGCCGAGTCCGCGGTTCTTCCTTCGGCCGAAAGCATGCCTCCTTCTACCGAGGCCTCTTCCAGCATGGCTGAATCTGCTACTGAAATTCCACCTGCTCCTACAGTTTCTCAGGATTTATCAGATACTATTCCCTTAGATGTATCTACTCCTGCACGTAGGCCCCCTGCATACATGTCAATTAAGGCTTTTGCCAGGGCTAAAGCAGCTAAATCTTCAAAGGCCGTACCTGCTAAAGCCCCCTCTCACAGGCCTAGCTCTAGTACTCAAATGCTTAGTCTAGCAGAGGATCTCATTTCTTTGATCAGGGGAACCCAATCTCACCCTGACAGGGCCTCTCACCCACCTCCAGAGAAGAGGCTTAGAGCAGAGCCCCCTGAGCCAGTTTCTTCAGACTATTCCTCTGATGATTCAGAACATACAAATCCTCCAGAAGGCCCTTATTCTCCATATGAGGACTCTGATGCAGAGGATTCCATACCTTCTGCCTCTCCTCCTGAGGAATTTTCTTTTGGGGAAACCTTGCATGCTATGAGGGAACAATTTCAATGGCAGGGCCAGGATTTTTCAGACTCCAGGAAAAGGCTTAGGACCTTTTTACATTTAACACAGCATAGGCCTTTAGCTATTCCACCAGTGCTTACAGTTGTGGATGATGCATTTACTGATGCTTGTACTGCCCCTGACTCTCTGCCTCCGGCCCCTGCTAAGCCCGACAGATACTACAGGGTTCCGGACACACATTATCATTTGTATAAGGCTCCTATTGCAGATCCAGAAACTATTTCACAGGGCCCAAAAGCTGTAACAACTGCCTCTGCCAAAAAACCCCTCCCCTCTGAAAGAGAATCTAGGGCATTGGAGAGATGGGGTAAAGTTTATACTTCTGCTACTCTTTCAGCTAGGGCCTTAAACTGTCAATTCCACATGATTCAGTATCAGGAATTCCTGTTAGATCAGCTCACTAAAAAACTGTCCTCGCCTGAACCGTTAGACCGTAAGTCCCTTCAGGATTTGGTGCATAACACTCAGCAGGTCAGTAATCATTCCTTAAAATGCAGCTATGATGCACTGGAGGCTTCCTTTAGATCAGCTATGACTGGTACAGTGATCAGAAGGCATGCATGGTTAAAAGAGCAATCCTTACCAGACCATGTAAAATCAAAGCTTCTAGATGCTCCTATGGAAATGTTTGGTTCCCCTGCACAGCAAGTGTTGAAGAAGGTGGAAGAAAAAGCTAAATCTGTCCAGACAGTCAAGGATTTCTTACAGGTCCAGCCTCCGAGGTTCAGTAGGAACTGGCCTTCCAAGAATTGGTCCTTTCCAGACACCACCAGAGCACAGAGAGGCATAAATAGACGCCCTAGAGGCAGAGGTCAGTCCAGAGGTGCCTACAGGGGACGTCAGTGGCAGCCTAACAGCCAGAGAACTACTGCCACAGATCCAGCCACTACCACTTCTACAGGACAATCACAGTGACTTGGCTCTGCAACCGCCTACCAGAGAACAACTGGCAGCACCCTTAGGCGGAAAATTAGCCTTATTTTCAGTAAATTGGCATTACATTACAGGAGACAAATGGATTTTACAGACAATAGACAAAGGCTACAGGTTTCACTTCCATACTCTTCCAAGGAAGAGAGGAATGCCAAACCTTCCTCCAAACCAAAGAACAAACGCTCAACAGCAAATAGACCACTTACTAAGGATGAGAGCTATAGAAAAGGTACCGGTTATGGAACAAGGACAAGGATTTTATTCAAGGCTTTTCCTAGTACCAAGAAAGGAAAACCAATGGAGACCTATCCTCGACCTGTCCGCTCTAAACACATATCTCATGGTTCCAAAATTCAAAATGCTGACCCTACAGCAACTTCTTCCCATGCTGGGCAAGGAGTCTTGGCTGGTGACTCTGGATCTCAAGGAGGCATACCTGCACGTCCCCATACGACCAAATTGCAGAAGATACTTTAGATTTCTTGCAGGATCAGAGAATTATCAATTCTCAGCATTGCCTTTTGGCTTATCTACTGCGCCCAGAGTATTCACGAAATGCCTGGCATCAGTAATTGCTCATTGCAGGCTTCAGGGAATTCAAATTTATCCATACCTGGACGACTGCCTGTTACAAGCGGACAGCAAAGACAAATTAACAAAAGATTTGGAAAAGGTTATTCACCTGCTGCAAGCCCTGGGATACACAGTCAACACACAAAAGTCAAGGCTGATACCATCCCAAAGGATAACTTTCCTGGGTGCAGAACTGGACACATCAAACCAGATGGCATTCCTCACAGCACCCAAAGGATAACTTTCCTGGGTGCAGAACTGGACACATCAAACCAGATGGCATTCCTCACAGCAGAAAAACAGAGGCAGCTACCACTCTATTTCATGGCATTAACAACACAGAACCAGCTTACAGCAAGGAAAATCCTGCAAGCCCTGGGTTACATGGCATCCTGCATAGTAATAATTCCACATGCCAGACTACATATGAGAAAGTTACAATGGTACCTGAGGAATTTATGGTCTCAGCACAAGCACAGCCTAGAGACCCAAATTCCAATAATTCCATGCCTGAAGCAAGAATTCCAGTGGTGGGCCCAGGCCTGTCAATTGAACAAAGGACTGCCCTTCCACAGGCCTCACCCAAGCCAGACTATCACCACGGACGCCTCAGACCTCGGATGGGGGGCACACATGGTGGACAAGTGTATACAAGGCTTATGGACTCAAGAACAGATGAACCTACACATAAATCAAAAGGAGATGCTGGCAGTAAAACAGGCAATTCAGGCATTCAGACCATTGCTTCAACAGGGTCATTTGCTGATAAGGACGGACAACACCACAGTTATGTGGTATATCAACAAACAGGGAGGCACACATTCATATCCTCTATGCCGGATGGCAATGGACCTCTGGAATGTGGCCCTGAGCCTCAACATTCAGCTCCAAGCCATATTCGTGCCAGGAAAAGAAAATATACTAGCAGACATCTTAAGCAGAACCACCACGGATGCCCACGAATGGATGCTGCATCCAGACATCTTCAAAACCATCACAAGGAAATGGGGACTGCCAGAAATAGACCTGTTCGCATCCCCACACAACCACCAATTGAAAAAATTCTGCACAAGGACATACCACCCACTTGCTTGGAAGGTGGACTCCCTATCCTTCAGTTGGGAAAACCTGACAGCATATGCATTCCCACCTCTTCCTTTGATGCACAAAGTGCTACTGAAGATCAAAGAAGATCACCCGAGGATCATCTTGATAGCTCCAGATTGGCCGAGGCAACATTGGTACCCGCTACTAAGGAGTATGTCCCGGGAACACGCATGGCCTCTACCCCTAATACCTCTACTGCTTACACAGAACAACTTCAAAATCCTGCATCCAAACTTGAAAACTCTGCAGCTAGCTGCTTGGAACATTACATAAGGAAAAATAACCCAAATTTATCTCAAAGGGTTAGAGACATTATCTTGGAGGCTCGCAGACCCTCAACAAGAAAAACTTATTCAGCAAAATGGAAAAGATATCTCATTTGGAGTGCAACAAAAGGAGTAGATGCATCACTGGCAAACATAGCTAACATCCTGGAATATTTAGCAGAGCTTTTCCACAATGGTCTGTCTTACTCCTCCATTAAGATTCATGCATCAGCAATTTCAGCAGAATACAACATGGATCCTCCAGTCTTTTCTCAACCTCTACTCAGACAGTTTCTCAGAGGAATTAAAAATGTAAAACCACCAAGGAAACCACCATTGCCTACATGGGACTTGAACTTTGTGTTAGAAAAGTTGACACTCCCCCCTTTTGAACCAGCAGCAACAGCAGAATTACAGTACTTATCTTGGAAGACTGCATTCCTGCTTGCAATCACTTCAGCTAGAAGGGTTTCTGAATTACAGGCATTAATGGCAGTACAGCCCTTCCTTATCTTCCATCAGGATAGAGTGTCCATGAGAACTAATCCTACCTTTATGCCAAAAGTGGTCTCCAGGGTATCTTTAAACCAAGCAATACACCTACCAACATTCTTCCCCAACCCACAGAACGGGGGGAAAGATTGCTGCATACCTTGGATGTACACAGACAATTGCGCTACTACCTAGACAGAACCAAGAACTATAGAAAAACTGACCAGCTTCTGGTAGCATATGCAACAGGAATGGAAGGAAAAGCAATTTCAAAACAAACAATCTCAAAATGGATAGGAAATTGCATTAGATTTTGTTACTCTTTTCATGGAAAGGCAACTCCAGAAAACATCAGACCTCATTCCACAAGGGCTACAGCCACTACTACAGCTTTCTTACGAGGAGTGGCTACCAAAGACATTTTAGAGGCTGCTACTTGGAGCTCCGTGCATACATTTGCCAAGCATTATAATCTGCCTTTATACTCCAGATCCCGAGCAGGTTTTGCCACTGCTGTTTTGCAAGGGATCTTAACTACACCATAAATTCTTAGTGCCTCCTTAGTGCCTCCTCCCCCAGTTTGGCTATGGTATTCTACCCATTTGTAAGGACTGCAGATGCATCCTTGAAGGACATAGTACAGTTTTGTACCTACCATAAATGTAGATGTCCGAGAGGTATGCATCTGCAGTCAGGATTACCCACCCTCCTTCCCCTCTGTGGTACTCCTAGGGTATTTGCCCATCTTGTAGCTAGCTGGGGAATCTATTATGGTGTATTTGTTTGTATATATGTATATACATGTTTATTTCTATTTGCTCTCTTTTGTTTGTAAATATTTGCATTTATCCAAATTTAGCCTTCCTAGAGGGCACCTGGCATCTGGGGCAAGAAACACTGAGGAAAATGGCGTCGGCTGATCCCTTTATACCCGAAGAACTGCAGCTATGACGTCGGGTGAAGTGCGACATCAGCCGAGGCCAGACCCAGACTTTGGAATCCGGCCGACCAAAGGGCTGCCTGAGGCCAGGACAACCCATTTGTAAGGACTGCAGATGCATACCTCTCGGACATCTACATTTATGGTAGGTACAAAACTGTACTTTCTTCATACCTTGGATTTGCATAAACAGCTGAGATATTATTTGGATAAAACTAAAGATATTCACAAATCTGAGCAGCTTTTTGTTTCCATTCATCCCATGTTTTTGGGTTTGGCTGTTTCTAAGCAAACCAGACTATGTATTGTGCTTGCTACCTATAAGTTATGCTCATATAATTTTTAAACTGCATCTTTCTGTATGTACCGTACATTGTATATTTCATCAAATGGATCTGCTGTTCATACTTTTTGTACAACTGTTCTGTATCTTGTATATTGAGAATTGTACATACTATTTTTAAAAACTGTATTTTTAAATCTCGTGTGTGTCTTGTATTGAGGAGCTGTTCTCCCCAGGCTTCCGCTGAAAAAGGACCTGTGTCCAGTCGAACTTTCCCAGTTAACAAATGTAAAGTAAATAAGTAATTAAGAAGTAGATAAATAAATAAACTATTGCCTCCTGGATTTCTAAAACCATTTCTTTTTGTTATTCTTTTCATAGTGAATTTCTTTCCTCATCAGTAAAGGCTCATACTACCAGGTTTGTTGCCTCCTCTGGTGCTTTTTTTTCAAGGGGCCGGATATAATTTCCATCCTTGAGGCTGCTACTTGGTCAACTGTGCATACTTTCACTAAGCATTACAAGTTGGATATTATTTCCAAGGCCAGAGCTGCCTTTGCCAAGGCATGGGTTTCTGGAGGGCTCTTCCGTGCTGTCCTCTCAGGTTTCCTCTTGAGCTTTTGTACTCTCCCTTAGTTTATGAATACTGCAATAGTGATATGGAATGACATAGTACAGTTGTATAAAAATCTTACCATAACAGTAGAGCTGATGTTGTCATTTTCATTCATTCCTCAAAAGTTGTATTCAGATCTGATCCTCAGATATGACTCTGCCGCTTCTTCCAGGTTGTACGAACTCCTCCATTTACCCATAATGCCCTAGTCACTTAACATACCTCAGATCTCTTTTGCCGCCATAGCATTTGGAAGTAGATCGCAAACTCTCGAGTTGTGGGTTTTCTAATACTTTGAAAGTCTGCGTGTTTAGCCTCTTATTATTCTTTTACTTATTCTGTTATTATACTTATTGTTTTTGCCTCAGTTTAACCCATTTTTTATTATATATGCTTCACTTTCTTCCCGTACTGTTTGAGTACATATACTACCATTGTTGGTATTCATTCTTTTTTTTTTTTTGTATGCTTACCTCCCTTTCTTTTTCCCCTTTTTACTGTTATTAACAAAACAAAAATCTTTTTTTTTCAGTCCTTTCATTTCTTTCTGCCGTACTGATAACCTTCAGAATTTAAAATGCGTGGCAAGTGGCCACAAAATACCAAACTCTGATGCACATTCTGAATGCATTTACTGTTTAGGACCAAGACAGTTAGGCATTGTGACATGTGTAAGGGATTAATTTCCCATCCTTTAATTGACAGAAAAAAACAAGTTAATCCTTAGGGGCTTGCTTCCTTCAAAATCTTCACCAATGGCTTCTGGAGCTCATAACCCCAAAGAACTGGAGGAAAAGGGAGATTCCATTTCCAAGTAATTTCGTAAGCGATCTGCAGAATGCACCTCTGCTTAAACTTTGGCTCCATCCTCAGAGCCACCTGTTAAATAAACAAAAAAGCCTGATCTGAATGCATCAAATCTGAAGTCAAGATCCAGCAAATCATCCCAGACCATTCTCCTCAGCTCTTATCAGAGCCAGTTACCCCTCAACTTCCATTGCCTTTTCTGGAGAAGTCTACCCATCTCCACTCATGACCCTCATCTACAGCTTTATCCCTTAGGTCTTCCAGGAGCCTATCCAAGGCAGATATGGACAGGATGATGAGGAAGTTCCTCAGGGTCAAATACAAATGGTAGTCCTATCTACTCCTACCCCATTGGGTCCAGAGACCATCCTTAAAGCCACACCTCTGATCATAGCTCCTTCTCCAATCCATGCTTTGCTTTCAGAGCTTTCGGATCCAAAAGCCTTGGAGTCTTCCTCGGATCTCTAGATATTGGCATCTTTGACTGATGGTGTCTGTGAGCTGTCTGTCCTTGAGTGCTTCGCAGCCGGATGACTCTCTGAGCTGAAGCATCGGCTTTGGAATGTTGAATTCAACTCCAAACTTTTCAGAGCCTTCTCTTACCCTTAGAGCATCAGTGTTAGCTTGGTTCCAACTCCCTCCTTGGGTGGTTTACTTGTGGGACCGTGGGAGCCAATGATCCGCAAGACTGCCTTGTCAAATTTGCTCATTTCTGGTTCTCCCAGGCACTCTGCTTTCAATGTAGTCGAGAGAGCTTTTTGCATACCTGCGTTCAGACATCTCTGCCGTCCTCATTTCTGACTTCCCGATCCCGTTCAATTTTGCATCCAAAGCCTCAGTCATTCATTCCACTGGGACAGCAGCCAGAAACCGTCTCCAGGCCACCCAGCAGGATATTGTTATCTTTTCCAATACCTACTTGGAGCCACCCACTGAGGAGGTGCAAAAGGTTGCACTTAGACGCTCCACAAGAGTCTTGTCACTCTAGACACTGATTTTGATGAAGGGGAAGGGTTACCAGATCACCCCTCGATGATGTGTAATTTGGAGAAATCTTAAAATTCCTAAAATTATGGGGTGGCTGGTCCCCCAATAACCCTTCTCAGGAAGAATCATTGTTTCTGGAGGCCTTCAAGTCTAGACCGTCTACCTCCTGGGTGACTCTACCTACTGATGAGCTCATAGATTGTCTCTTGACGAGCATGGAAGAAACCAGACACAATTGAGCCAATTCCTAAGAAATCAGACAGGATCCTGACATCACCTAAAGGTAGACCATACTGGAGTAAAGGGGTACTCGTTGATGCTATGGTTGTAGCGGTGGCCACTAGAAAGGAACTGGAAGAGCATATTTCCTCTGTCCACACCCCTAAAAGGGAGTCTAGGGTACTGGGCAGGTTTAGGAAGCATGTCTATGCTTCAGTGACGTTCGCCTTTAGATTGCTGAATTATTTGGAAAATGTCATGAGATTTCAAAGGGATTTGATCAAAGAACTTTCCAAATCTACCTCTGGGACCATATCCTCTGAGGTAAAGAGCACTATTTCCTCACAGTTGGCTACCCTGCAGTCTATAAATTTGTCCATGAGGTTTATCTCCCATGCTGCTGAATGTACCTCACAGAAGGCGTGTTCAGGCATTTCCATTAGAAGACATGCCTGGATGTGCTTATGTGATTTTTGCAGAACCCTTCAAATCTTCTTTCATCAATGCTGCTTTTGAAGGAACCTCCGTATTTGTCCCCAAAGTGAAAGACCCCACACTGTAGGTGTGAGCACCCTGTCTGCTGTCTGTTTGTTTTTCGACTCCTTACCGGACCTTTTCTAGGAACCAACAAGGTGGAAGGAAAATATAGTTTAAGAAATCCCAGGTCCCCTTCCAAGATCCACGTGGAGAGAGTTCCCCCAGGGGCAGAGTGGAGAATTCAAATGGAAAACACCATCCCCATGGCAGAGGTGGTCCCCCATAATCAGGAATCTAGGGATAACATTTCTGACAGACCCTATCAGAGCTTCTGAGAAGAAACCTGACTCTCCATCTTTGGAGATAGTCTGAGGTCGTCTATCTCTGCACGAGAGAGCCTGGCTAAAAATTACAAGATTCATGGGTGCGAAGGATTCTGTCCAGAGGTTATATTGTACCATGTTTTCCATCCACCCTTGCTAGTATCAAACAAAATCCCCAATTTTCCACCCAATCAGAGGGAAACAGCAGCACTAGAAATAAGCTGCTAGAAAAAAGTCATCCAAGAGGTTCCCCCAGGCCAGGAAGAGTCTAGAACTTATTCAAGATTCTTTTTAGTGTAAAAAAAGACAGGAGACTGGAGACCAATCTTGGATCTCAGCAAACTGAATCTATCTGTTCAACATACTAAGTTTTGGATGGTCACGGTTGAGTCCATTCTGCCTTTTCTGCACAAGATGACTGGATGTGCTTGATAGTATGCATCCTGAAGATCTATCACATCAAAATAAACAGACAATGCAGAAGATGTCTACTCTTCTGGCTGAGCGCCAGTCATTACCAATACAGAGCATTGCCCTTTGGACTCACCACAGCCCCCAGGGTGTTTACCAAGTGCATGGCAATAGTTGCAGCTCACTTGAGACTCCAGGGATTCCAAGTGTTTCCATATTTGGATGGCTCCTGACCGCTCCAACCAGACATCAACTAATTCACACATGGGACTTTCTTATTCAAGCTGTGTTCTCATCTGGGGCTATCCATCAGTTACTACAAATCTCAATTCAATCCAACTCAAACTCTGGAATTCATCGGTGCCATTTTAAATATGGTGACTCAAATAGCTTCTCTCTCTCTGTCTCTCTGATTCAAACAGTTCTGGTTCAGGTCAGAAAGATCATTGAGTTCTTCCCTTTTAGCCCATCTGATACTCCAGGCATTGGAGTCCATGTCAGTGGCAAGCAACCTTGTACAGTTGGCAAGGTTTCATATGAGAATCCTTCAATGGACACTTGCAACTCAATGGTTTATTCTTTAACGACCACTATTCAGTCAAGTCAAAATAATGCAAGCTTGCAAAAATTACCTCCTCTGATGGATCCACTCCAGTCAAATCAAAGAAGACCATCCCTTTGTCTTCCTTCAACCCAAGGCCACTGTGACCACAGATGCCTCTCAGAATAGGTTGGGGGGCACTTCTTGGGAAGGACGGTCCATGGTACATGGCCCCTGAAGAGGCCAACACACATATCCATGTCTGGAGATAAAAGCTTTCCTCCTAGCATTGCAGGCCTTCCGGAAACTGCCCCAACTGGGACTGTTGCAATTCAGATGGACAATATGTCAGTGGTCTGGTATGTCAACAGATGTGATGGAACCAGAGTATGGCAATGGGTGGTCTCCTCCAGTCACTTTCTGATAGCAGTGCACATCCTAGTGAAATCCAGCATGATTGCAGACAAGTTAAGCAGGTTTATTCTGATGCCCTCATGAGTGGTCTCAACATAAATGTGGTGGAGATGATTTTCTGTTGATGGGCCAACTGTGCTGTGACCTTTTCACATCTCCCCTCAACAACAAGTGCTAGCAAGTTGACTTGATGTGCTTGACAGTATGCATCCTGAAGATACCCTATTTTACAATTGGCCCTCTGTGGTCTCCTTTATGCCCATCTCCCATTACTCCTCATTCACAAATTTCTCCAGCAAGCATATGGATTGAATAGCACAGTTATCCTCATTGCCCCTTACTGGTCTCATCAGATCTGGTTTCACTTCCTTTGGCCTCATCTTCTACATAACCCAGGATTCTGGATTCATCTCCAGACTTTGTCACACCCGATGGGCATGACTCATCCAGATATTTCAGGCCTCAGGTTGACCGCATAGTTTCTCCTGTTCTCTTGATTGATAGACAGCCCAGGCTATCTTCCCTTGTCTGTCACATTCTGTTATCCTCCCATAAACTTTTACAAAAGTAAATGGAAAAGATTTGTTTTTTGGGCACACAAAAATAATTTAGATCCTTTTCAGCACCTATTTCTAAGGTTCTTGACTTTTTAGCTACAATTTTCAGTGAAGGTGCTAGCTCCTCAACTGTCAAATTACAATTACCAGCCATTTCCAACTTTCATATAGGAGTAAATAACTCTATCTTGGCTTCATCCAGGCTTTGTAAAGCCTTTCTTGGAGGAATCTATTTACTTCAACCCCCTTTAAAGGATTCTATTCAGCATTGGGATGTAAATGTTATTCCTCAGGCCTTGACCAATTTCACCTTTGAACCATCAGCTAAGTCTGATTTGAAATTTTTGACCTGGAAAACTGTTTTCTTAGTTGCTATTACTTCTGCCAGAACTGAACTTCAGGCTCTATCTTCTAAACTTCCTTATTTAACTTTTCACATGAATAGGGTTTCTTTATGGACCAATGCTTCCTTTTTATCAAAGGTGATGTCAGAATCCAATATTGATCAGGTTATCAACCTTCCAGTTTTCTTTCCAAAATTTTCAACAAAGGAGAATGTTACACCCTTTGGATGTACACAGTTACATCTCTACCTGCACAGAACCAAAGATTTTGGAAAATCTGAACAATTATTTGTTTCCTTTTATGATTCAAAATTAGACAATCCAGTTTCTAAAATAACTGGCCAAATGGTTGACTGATTGTATTACCTTTGTTTATGAAAAAGTGATTTGCATTTACCAAAACGACCAAAAGCCCATTCCATGAAGTCTATGGTGACTTCCTCTGCTTTTTTTAGTCAAGAACTTCCTTGGATTAAATCTGTGCAACTGCAGCTTGAGCTAATCCGCATACCTGTATTGCTCATTAGAAACTGGATCTGGTGTCTAGTCTCAGCTGTGCTCAGGAATATCCTTCTTTAGAGTCCTCCTGGGATTTATGTAACTGGGGGCTCTGTCCCAACTTTTGAGGAGTGAATGAAAATGTCAACATCAGATAAAGTTATGTACTCACCATAACATTCCAACTGTGTTGTCCATTTTCATTATTCCTCAACTTCTCATTCACCAATCCCCTTCTTGTTTTACTCTTGGAGAGATCAAAGGGCATTGGAGAAACCTCTGTTCCTTGTTTGAGTCACAGTTTCCATTTCTTCCTTATTCTCCACTGCTGCGTAGGTCTGTGGGCAGCAAACTAGATCAGAGGTTTGTTAGGTGACTAGGGCATTATGGATAAAGGGAGGAGCTCAAGTGTTCTACGATCTGGAAGAAGCAGCCAAGTTGGATCCGAGGATCGGATCCGAACCCAACTGTTGAAGAATGAAAATGAACAACACCGATAGAATGTTATGGTGAGTCCTTCTCTTTATTGTTGCAGTATTCACTCCCTCCCTCCTGCCCCCTCTGTTCTAGCCTGTTCGTTCTTGCCATCCTGGCCAATGGGGTTTTCTCCTTCTGGATGAAAGTTTTCCTTGTCCCTATCGGCATTTTGTTCCTCCTGGGGATTTTTCACATGTGTGTGTGTGTGTGTGTGTGTGTGTGTGTGTGTGTGTGTGTGTGTGTGTGTGCGCGCGCGCCTCTACTTTATCTTTATACCCTACGCTTTACGAGGGGAGCGTGTGTGTGACATTTGATGCTTATAAGTAATAAAGGTTTGATATACTGGCAGGATGATGGGCTGTCCTTTTTAGGATGTCCCTTAGGTTATGAAAACAGCAACAGTGAAGAGAAAGACATCTGCTTTTGTGATGAGTTTTACACAACTATCCTTTCCACCTTTTTTGCTTTTTCCATAAGGAGAGGATGTCGCTTTGTACTAACCCTTCTTTTATGCCCAAGGTTGTTAATGATTTGTCCTTGAATTGGTCCATTCATCTTCCTTCTTTTTTCCTTCTTTAAAGAATCCTAGTGAGAGACTTCTTACCTTGAGTTTTTATAGGCATACTATATCTTATGTAGATAATACAAAATATATCAGGACATTCAAGCAGCTTTTTGTTTCCTTTCATGCCAGGAAATTGGGCTTGGCAGTATCTAAGCAAACCTCCTGGATTTCTAAGGCCATTTATCTTTGCCATTCCTTTTATGGCAAACAGCTTTTTTCTGTTCCTGTTCATTCTACCAGGGCAATGGTCTCTTCTGGTGCTTTTTTCAAGGGTCTGGATATTAGAACCATCTTTGAACTTGCTACCTAACCTTTTGTTCACAGTTTCAACAAACATTACAAGTTGGATATCATTTCTTGGGCCAAGGCAGGATTTGCCAGCACTATCCTGAATTGGTTTATGGAGGGCTCTTCTTTGCCCTCTTCCCCCTTCCATACTTTCCAGTAGATTTAATATTGTCCCAGGAGTGAAGAATACTGCAACAGTAATTACAGAAGATGTAGTGCAGTTGTGTAAGATCTTGTCATAACAATAGATATCCTACTTCTCACTGTTGCAGTATTCTGTCCCTCCCTCCTACCCCCTCTTACTTTCTGTTTTCTTTCCGTCTGGTGAGGGCACTTTCTCGCATCCTTTTCTCTTTCTTCTTCTCTTCCTGGATGTACATGTTATTGCTTTCCTCTGGTCTTGTTAAGGCATTTCACTTCTGAGGATTAGGCGCTTGTATGCCATGTGTACCGTACACCTTGCACACAGGACATACTCTAATGTATGGTGTCTGGAAGGTGTAAAAGCTTTGATATGCTGACCAGATGTTTGGCTGCCCTAGGCAGGATATTCCAAGAGTGAAGAGGCTGCATCAGTGAGAATTAGGACATCTTTTGTTATGGTTAAATCTTACAAAACTATACTTTCTTTGCCACATATTAATAGTTTAGAAGACATTGGCTCCAGGCTGCCTTTTGCCATTTTGGATTATTTTACTTAATTTTTCAAAGCTCTCTAGTGTATGAGTACTTGGTATGTATTTTCTTCTTCTTTCTTTGCTTTATTATTCTCATTGTGAAATAAAGATTTCTGCATTTTTCTCAGTCTGGGATTTCAGGTGAACGTTGAAAAATCTTTTCTCATTCCATCTGACAGGATAATATTTCTGAGATCCTCTTACGTACATTCCTCATGATGACTTTTCCTCAGGAAAAATGAAATTTTTTAAGAAACATTTTGTGATATTTTCCAACCATACCCTGGCATCTGCCATGGAATATGTCAGAATTCTAGGCTTCATGGCCTCAATAATTCTTGCAGTTCTTATGACCTGACTTCGTACGAGGAAAATTCAGTGGTTTATCAAATCAGTTTAGACCCAACACCAGCAGCCCCTCCCTACCTTTTCAGATCCCAGTGTCAGGATTTGGGAAAAAAAAAAAAAAAAAAAGGGAGTTACTCTGATGGGGTGAATCAGTGTCGCTCAACTCAGATCTCCTTTTAACCACAGACACCTCAGACTTTTTGCTTGCGGAGGGAAGCTGTATCTAAGGAATAAGTTCAGAGTCTGTGAAACAAGTGGACAAATTAAAATGCATACATGTCAAAGAAATGTTGGCACTAATAAATGCTTTCAAATCTCTAAACCATCTTTGGATTCCAGGACCCTTACTAGTAATCACAGACAATATTACAATAATGTGGTACATAAACTGTGTGAACCAGATACTACCCCATTGCAGACTAGTTGTCATAGCCTGGGAGCTAGCATTTCATCACAGTTTTATCCTCCAGACTACTTACATTTTGTCAGAATAGAATGTTGTAGCAGACAAAGTGAGGAGGACCAGGAAAAACACCCATGCATGGAAGTTGCACCCAAGGGTCTTCCAGGAATTGATCCAACTGTGGGAATGCCTGAAGCAAATCTGCCTCTGTTTACAACACACAATTAAAAAGAATTTCTGTTCCAGGACTCCTTGCACAGAGGCCTGAAAGACAGAATCCTTTTTAGTCCCATGGACGATGATGTTTTTGTATGCTTATCCACTCTTTCCTGTGACAAGCATGGCTCTTATAAGGATTTAGAAGGGCTCTTCAACAATGATACTGGTAACTTCTTTTGACCCTGGCAGTAGAGGTTCTCTCTCCTTTTCAGAATGGCCAAGGGCATTTTTCACAAGCTTCTTCACAGGATGGATTTAGTCACACAACAAAGGGGTTCCTTAATCCACCCACCCTTCAATTTCTTAAACTCATCGCCTGGATAATTGAATTTTAATACCTTTTAGGCACCTGTTCTGGTATGTGCAGCAGGTACAAAAGAAAACGGAGAAGCCAAATACTAGCACATCATATTTGGCAAAGTTGAAAATGATTTCTAGTTGGTGCCAAAGGAAGAACCAGGATCCTTTTAAGGCTTTGATACCTCTGGTTCTACAGAATTTGTGTGGGTTGTTATCCTCTAGCCTTTTTTTTTTTAAACAAGAAACATCGTTATTAAATTATCATGTATGATATAGATAAATCTTACATTTATGTAAATGAAAATAAAACATGCCAGCACAATCTTAGTTGCCAACATTATACATTGCAAACCATGCTGATACAACTATAACTGCAAACATTATCCATCACTTATGTTTCCAGTCATTGTCAGTCAACCATTACATGCCTGATTCAATTCCTGCCTTCTTTTAAACTTTCCTCCTCTGCATGCATTGATCTCACACTTCCCATTTTTTTTCTATGTAATTTGCTCCTACTCTTTTCTAAAGATCCCAATTCCAGTTGTTTTATCGTGGTTACTATTGTCGCTACTTGTAGTAAAGTTGGTTTAGACGTTGATTTCCATTTTCTAGTAACTGCTTTTTTGGCAGCCATCATAGTTAGACTCAACAAGGCCTTACTATGTTTATAAAATTCCGATTCTGTGTCGTAGCTTAAAAAAAAAAAAAAAAAGTATTTTCTTGGTTACACCAGTTTGCTCACCCAGCATCTCCAACAGAGCAGTCTGCAGGGAATCTTTAAAGTCTGCTAACTCATTACATTCCCAGAAAATATGTTCTCAGTTACCTCTTTCTTTCCCATCACACCTCCAACATTTTCTATTTACCTGAGGAAAAATTATTTGTAGTCTACTTGTGGAATAAAAATACTTATGTAAACACTTCCGAGCAAAGATCCTAAATCTTCTAGACTTTGTTGGATATTTGAGAGACATACATATATCCCTCCATTGCTTCTTTGTGAATTGCTTATACAGTCTCTCTTCCCAATCCTTTCTAACCTCCTCTGATTGATTCTTATAGTTATGTAATATTTTGTGTTCTACCAATTATTCATCTCTAAATGGCAACCTCTGTTCTAGATTCTACTAAAAACTCTACCAGTGCTGGTCTTTCATTTAAGACCCCCCCACCCCCATTTCTTTTGTCTTTGCGTATACACTGATATCAATCCTTGGTAAGGAAGGGAATTTCTAACCTGCAGTCCAAATAAGTTCTTGGCGTCTTCCCATTCTATTACTTTTCCCTCTTTAGTTATTTGCAACCAGTACCTTGGTTCCTTTGCCAGTTTTCTCCAATAAATTCCAGACCCCTGTTGCCTATTGTCTGTATCCCTAATTGCAGTCATCTCTACAGGCGGAATCTCCTTTCTCCATTCCCGTGTTGTCTTAGTTCTTAGAATACTTTCTGCTACTTTATGAATATAATAATTCTGTATGATTATTGTTATTCTTCTTAAAGGTTTGCATCCAGAATCCTAGTCTGTCCTTGTTTCTTGAGCTTCCCCCCTGTTTCATCATAGTCTCTTTCCAGTTTCAATTATAGTTTTCTACTTGTGCTATGTATAGGACCCTTAACTGTGTTGCTCTGAAATGCCCCTTCAAATTGGGTAATCCCTATCCGCCCTGTTCTGTTCCAAGAATAAGCTTATCCCACTTGACACTCGTGGTCTTCCTCTCCCAGATAAAATCCTTCAGCTCTTAATTGCTATTCACAACTTCTCTGGTTGATAAAAATATGCCTGACCTGTGTGCAAGACTAAAGGGACTAAAGCATTTTAACTGCTTGTATCTTACTATTGATATCCATACAGCAGAGCTTCCATTTTCTCAGTTTTTGTATTATCTTTTGTTTAGTCTCTTGTCATATACTGTATCCTTAGCTGCTAAACCAGAATAATTTTTAATCCATACTCCTAAATATTTCATTTTATCATGTCCCCATAAGTATGGATATTGCTGAACCAATTTGTATGGGGGTACATAATTTACCACCATTGTCTTTGTTTTAGCTTCATTCATTTTGTATTGCAAAAAGATTTGAAACTTTCTCAGCATGTTCCATAGCACTGTAATGACTCTTTCTAGTTTTGTCAGGTATAAAATAATGTCATCTGCAAATAGAGCCAGCTTTTCTTGAATACCACACCAATTATATCTTTGAATTTCTGAGTCCCTTATTTTCCTTGTCAGTGGTTCTAAATGTAATGCAGATAACAAAGGGCAGAGAGGACACCCCTGCCTGGTTCCTGTCCTCAAGCAGAGATTATCAGAGAAGAATCCACCCACTTTAATTTTCTCGTCCGATCCCTCATATATCCTCCTAATCAGCCTTATAATTTTATCAGGGAATGCAAATCCTTCCATTGCTCTGCTCATAAAGTTCCATCTTACTCTGTCAAATGCTTTCTCTGCATCAAAACCTACCAACAACAGTGGTATTTTCGTACATCCTGCTTCCCTCTGCATTATCAGTGTTTTGTAATGTTGTCAAATGTTTGCCTCCCCTCCACAAAACCACATTGATCCTTATCTATCAATTTTGGCATCACTTTTGTCATTCTTTTAGCTATTATAGACATAAACACTTTATAATCATGGTTTAGTATTGAAGTGGGCCTGTACAAAGCTGGATCTGATTGATCTTTACCCTATTTAGGTATTACAGCTACCACCACTTTCTCCCAGGATGTTGGTACTTCTCCTCCTCTTAAAATGCTGTTAAATCTTTCCAGTTCCTTATCAGTTTTTTCCTTCCTAGCTTCCAAACTTTTACAAGAATACTATCTATTCCTGGGGACTTTCTTGTAGATTGGTTATACATCACCCTTTTTATCTCATCTCCTCCTACCCTAACTGTTCATAATTAAGCCGCCTCTGCATCTAATCTTGGCATATTTAATTCTTCCATAAACATTTCCATTTGTACCTTTTCTTGATTTCTATGTTTCAATGCTTTATACAGACTTTCATAGGGCGGCCACAGTGGTGCCGCGGTTAGCATTGCTACCTCACAGCAAGAGGTTCTCCAATTCGATCCTCGGCTGGGGTGCCTTCTGTGCGGAGTCCGCATGTCCTCCCTGTGGTCGCGTGGGTTTCCTGCAGGTGCTCTGGTTTCCTCCCACATCCTAAAGACATGCTGTAGGTGGATTGGACACACTAAATTGGCCCTAGGCGAGTGTGTGTGTGTGTGTGTGTGTGTGTGTGTGTGTGTGTGTGTGTGTGTGTGTGTGTGTGTGCACCTTCTGTGGAAGATTGGGCGCCGGGCTGGCAACTCAACACTGTAAAACTCCACTGCCAATCATGAGCGGACAGTGATCCGCTGTGGCGACCCCTAACCGGGAAAAGCCGAAAGAAGAATACTTTCATAGAATTTCTGAAATAGTTCTAATACCTCTACAGATTCCCTTGTTACCTTCTTTGTTATAGCTCCCTAAGGTCAGTGACAGCCCTTTCTACTTTCTATTGCCTGAGTCATTGCACTAAAAGTTTTTGTGCTGTCAAGTTATTATCAAAAAAAAAAAAAAAAACAGTTGCTTAACAGCAATCTTTCAAGACTCGTGCATATTATCAAGGTACTGTAATCCCCTTTCTGCCTAGCATTCTGCAATTGCTCCTCTTCTTGTGCTGTCAGATTCTCCCTATTTTGCAACACTTAAACATTTGTCACTAATTCTTGTTCTTAATGTATCTCTACCTTTCTTTTATTTGCACCCTACCTTTAAACTCCACTTTAATTTTATCCCACCCCCTAACTGTATTTTCAGAAGAAATTTCCATCTTCTCTAATAGCT
The DNA here is from genome assembly GCF_019279795.1 of Protopterus annectens. Lineage (NCBI taxonomy): Eukaryota > Metazoa > Chordata > Ceratodontiformes > Protopteridae > Protopterus > Protopterus annectens. The sequence continues at coordinate 200,133,178 of NC_056746.1, read as the reverse complement.
CCCGAATAATTTCCACTACCCATTCCTTAAATTCCTCTGTTTTCAACAGATAGGCAGGAATGCACCAGTGTCTCATTTTTATTTCATTACCCTGTGTTTTTATTTTAGTTATTACTGGTGCATGATCTGAAATAGTTATTGGGTGCATATCAAGACCTTCAGTTAAATGCGCATGTTCCTGTGAAATGTAAATTCTATCTAGTCTAGCCCAGTTTTTGCATCTTGGGGAATAATATGTAGATTCAGTCCAAACTTCTAGTACTGAATTCACATCTTCCATGCCATATATTTTCATACATTTCTTTAAAAATCTACCCTCCTTTGTTATCCTTTCCCTTCCCTCAGACACATCTTCACTACTGCAAATCAGATTCTAGTCCCCACCTTTAAGTAATATTCCTTGTTGAAAGCTGATTATTTCTCCCAGAATTTTCTTAAGTTCCATTATAGTAGTTTTCAGTGGAATATAAATGCACACCAGTGTAATCCTCCTCCCTTGTCAGTAGCCCCTTAGTAGTACAAATCTACCATTGCCTTTTTTTTATCTTTTTCGACTAATGTTGGAGCTCTTCTTGCAATTAATTTAAGTATTCCTCTCTTCCTTTGCCTCAGGTATTCTGCTGAGTAACCATCCTGAAAACATTTCTTTATCAAAATTCACATGTTCAGTTCTTTCAGCCTTTACTCTTCTGTCAAAGTTCACCTCTCACCTTCTCACCGATCTCCCACTCTACCCTGCCTCAGTTGAAACAGTTTTTGTAAGGTTTTTACATATTCTTCCAGCTAGAAGACAGGTGTCTCCTCCTTCGGATCTCACTTTTGTACTGGAGAAACTTGCACATTTTCCTTTTAAACCAGCTGAAGGTGCTGATTTGACATTTTTGTCTTGGAAAACAGTGTTACTTATTGCTCTGACTTCTGCAAGAGGTATATTTGAGTTATTAGCTCTTATGGTGATTCAGCCCCGTCTCATCTGTCACAAACATAAAGTAACTGAGAATGTATCCCATCTTTTATGATTTAAAGTAGTTTTTTGTTTGTTTTGAGCCAAGCTGTTCATCTGCCTGTTTTCTATCCAAAACCAAAACATTGGAGAGAGAGAGAGAGAGAGAGAGAGAATTCTACAGACTCTGGATGTTCACAGGCAGCTCAGATCCTACATTCACAGGACAAAGCCCTTCAAGTGCTACGTTTCTAAATGGTCATTGCATGTTATTGCTTATTGTTATTCTCACCATAACAAGACACTTTCAGGCAACCTTCCAGGGCTTTGGCTACTTCTGTGACATTTTGGAAAGGGTGGACTCTAGAAATATTCTAGAGGCAGCAACTTGGTCATCTGTGCACATTCTTATGAAGCACTGCAGAGTTTTTCTCTAGGTCTAGAGCAGTCATTGCTAGGACTATTCTCCAGGAGCTCCTGGACGGATACGTCTTCCTCCACTCACTCTCATTGTATAGCTTAGACTACTGCAGCAGTGATCTGTTGATGAACATAATTCAGTTGTGTAAGTCAGTTTGCCATAACATTAGATGTTTGAACGGATTATGTTTGCAGTAGGAACACCCTGACTCCACCCCCTTCTTTTTGTTGTTTTTTTTATACAAGTGTGTGGATATTTTTCTTTTCCTTTCTCGTAACACATATGCAGATGGTAGAGCTGTAGCCTCCCTTGCTCTGAGGCAGGAAAGCTCAGAGTATGTCCTTATATTCATTGCTGAAGTATTCTTAAAGGTATGGGATTCCCTTCCGTGGAAGCCTGACATATCTGGCAAGTCTTCCACAGACTTCTGAATTTAAAAGTTATGCCGAATGTCACCATATACTCTTTGTGTAACATAGGGCATAAAGATGATGTTCAGACTTACCAAAAACAGAACTTGCTTTGCCGCCAGTCTGAACATATCTTTTACATCATCAGTCTGTTTATTGCATCTGCCTACTGCTAGTTGAATGCATTTTCATTCTCCAGTGATTTCCTATGCCTGTTTGCTGTTTTTGCAAGATAAGTACCCTGTTGGGAATCTTGTGTGTTCTCGTTTTTTTTTTGTGTGTGTTCCTTGAGGTTAATGTCATTTAGGAAGGGTAAATGCCAGGGTGGGAGACAAGCTTCCCCATAGAGACTGCCATGAAAAGTGATTTTTTGCTTCTCATGACCATACTTATTGTTCTATTTGTCAGGCGTTTGTTCCAAAATCCCTTTGCAGTAGACTTTCTTCCCTTTCCTTGTATCTTGAGAATCAGCGTCTTAAGCTACTCACTAAAGCTACTATGGAAGGAATGGCCTGCCCCAAGGGTCAGCCATTAGAGAAGAAGGTGAAAAAGCTATGACCAGAATCTTCTGCTGTCCAGCCTCTGCCAGGTGTTTCTCCCAAGGTCGTTACAAACCCGGAGGCTTGCCCAGCTGTGTTGTCAGATTACTCTGCTGTGAATGTGTTGGAGGCCGGTGAGACTCCGGCTGGCAGCACATCCGAAAAGGCTTTGCAGGTGTCCAGCTCAGATGTTTAGAGGGAACCACGGTTGATTTTTTTCTGAGACGTCTAGGGGAGTTCCTGTCGTCCTGGATCTGAGCCTTCTCAGGACATTCCCTTAAAAAAGAAACAAAAAATTAAACATGTTTCTTCTGCTTCTAGGGATCCACAAAGTGAGTGTCAGGCCTTTATTCAGAGGTTATTTTCTGCCTTAATGTCCATAAAGCCTCCTCATGGGATTTCAGTTCCTGCTCCTCTAGTCCTCTACTCCTCTTAAAAGGCCTAGAGACCAGGATTCTTTTGAGGATAAGTTGGATTCTGCTGATGAATCCCTAATTTATTCTACTCAAATTCCTTCTCCTTCTGACTGTGGTTCAGAGGAGGAAGAGTCTATGAGTCCTGATGTTCCTTTGGAGGAAATTTTCTTTGGGGGCATATTCTATAGGATGATGGATTTTTTTAAGTGGGATTGTACTCTGGTCTGATATCCATAAGAGGTACTATGAGTGAGTTGTTGCAGTTGACTCTCCTAAACCTGTGGCTATTCTTCCTGGCTTTGCTGCTTTACTGGATGATTTCTCCAGTGCCCCTCAGGTGCCTGATTCTCTCCTCCTGCTCCTAAGAAGCCTGATAAGTCTTATAATGTTCCTGACAATTGTTCTTCTTTTTTATATAAATGTCCTGCTGCTCACCCATCAGTAGTGCCTGTAGCCTCTGGTAAGCTGTCTCAATTGCTTCCTTCTCCCAAGTTATTGCCTTCTGACAAATACAGCAGAACTATGGACAGGCTGGGCAAAAGTTTACACTTCTGCTACCCTAGCTTTTAGGATTATTAATTATCAGAGCCATATGTCTAGGTACGTGTTGGCTCTTCTTTCTCAGATATGTCAACTTTTATTTCTGATTTTTAAGACCCTGAGAGTAAAACTTTTCCTCTTTCCTTGCTAGGGACTTCCTCTCAAGTCGTTCATCATTCTGTTGAATGTAGTTATGATGCGGCAGATGCCTCTTCTAGGGCTGCTGTTTTTGATTCAGTTATGAGGAGGTATTCTTGGCTTAGGCTTCAACCTCTACCAGATGGTATTAAAGCTAAGTTGATGGATGCTCCTCTGGATTCTAAACTTTTGTTTAGGGAAGCTGCTGGTGGTTTAAGTCCCTTCAGGATAAGGGTAAGGCCTTATGGGAACTTAAACAAATGTCTGTTTCTCCTGTGCCTAAATTTCAGAGAAACTACCCAGCTAAGCTTGCCTTTGTAGACAGTTCCATCCTTTTACTAAAGGTAAGAAGAGTAGCAAATGGACTCCTCTTGCTAAGGCTACTCAATTTTTGCGACTCCAAAGCCTTCCTTTCTGGACAAAGCAGGTGCTGTGTGACTATCCATCCCTTCCCAGCCACATTTCCTCTTTCATGTCACCTTTCTCTTTCTCTTCCAGTTTGGCTTCAGATCACTCAGGACTCTTGGGTTCTGTTGATCATTCGTCAAGGGTACTTCATGGTGTAGAAATCCCGTCCTCCTTTTATGGACATTCCTCAACCTCCTTGGAAACATCTTCCCTTTCTTACCAGAGGTTCTTCAAGATGTCTTGTCTCCGAGTACTATTCAAGAGGTGCCTGTGTCCCAAAGAGGGAAAGGGTTCTACTCCCGACTGTTTCTAGTGGCCAGAAAAGGGGGCAGTTGGAGACCTATTGTAGACCACTTGTCATCTAAACACTTTTGTAAATGTGCCTTCCTTTCGGATGTTGTCCCTTCAGATTCTGTTTCCTCTCTTGCTCCCTCAGGCCTATGGATCTCAAGGATGCTTATCTCCATATTCTGATCTATCCTCTTTTTCAGGAAGTTTTTGCATTTCTCTGTTGCTTATTGGCATTTTCAGTTCTCTGCTTTGCCCTTTGCTCTTTCTACTGCCCCAAGGGTGTTCACTAAATGCCTTGCTCCTGTGATTGCCTTTTGCAGACTTCAAGGCATCCAAATATTTCCTTACTTGGACAACGTGTTAATTCAGGCAGCTTCTTCAGAGACCCTTTTGCAAAGTCTTCATTTTTGTTGCGCCCCTTCTTCAGAGCCTAGGGGTCACTGTCAATTTCAAAACGTCTTCACTGACTCCTTCTCAGGGTCATTTTTTTTGTGTTGCAGGATTGAGATGGTGCCAGTGCTTGTATCCCTGCCTTTTCTAAAGGCCTTAACTCTCATTTATTTCTTTCATACTCTTCTTCCTCTGGCTTCCATTACCACCAGGGAGTTTCTGAGAGTTCTGGGTTTCATGTCATCCACCATTCCTATGCTCCCTCTGGCCAAACTTCATATGAGAAAGTTTCAGTGGTTTCTGAAGTCAGTGGCATCAATATGCTAATCCTCTAGAATTTATAGTTCCTCTTCTTCTTCCTTGCCTCAGACAGGAACTTGTCTGGTGGATTCAGCAGTTGTCTCTGAGTCCAGGGATCTATTTTCATCCCCCCTTCCCTCCCAGGAATTGTTCACGGACACCTCAGACATAGGATGGGGGTTTGGCTCCCTAAAGGTACAGAGCGTGTGGTTGCCTTGTCAGTGGAAGGAGCACATCAGTATCAAAGCTATAAGAGCCCTTCTGCTGGTTCTTCAAGCCTTTCAGTCTCTCTTCTCCAGGGTCTGTCAAGGTATTCACAGACAGCACTACAGTGATGTGACATACCAACAAGCAGGGAGGAGCGATATCTTATCTTCTTAGCAGGTTGGCACTTCTTGTGTGGGCTCTTGCTGTCAAGTGACTCTTCAGGCAGTTTATATTCCTTCTGATCAGAACATTGTGGCAGACACTCAGAGCAGGTCCTTAACTCAGTCCCACGAATGGATGCTTCATAGGGATGTGTTTCTCCCTTCTGGCTGCGACAGCACTAGTTCCCACTTCTGCACCTAGCCAGGGGCAATCATCACAAGTTACCTCACATGGTGGATCTAATCACACAAGACGAAGGATCGCTTATTCATCCCCATCTGTCCATGGTTCAGCTGACAGTGTGGGTGATAGGATTTTGATTTCTCATAGACACCTTTTTTATGAGGACGTGCTGCAAGTCCTGCAGGAGGCCAGGAAACCTGCGACTAGGAAATACTACTTATCCAAATGTAAGAGGTTTTCTTTTGGCGTCTTTCTCGTAACCTGCCCCCACATACTATGGATGCTCCTTTGGTTCTGTCTTATTTGTGACTAGGAAATACTACTTATCCAAATGTAAGAGGTTTTCATTTGGCGTCTCCTGCCCCCACATACTATGGATGCTCCTTTGGTTCTGTCTTATTTGTGTGAGTTGCTCAGTGCTGATTTGGCCTATTGTTCTATTAAGGCCCACCTATCAGCTATTTCTCCTCCTTTAGCTGCTAGATTTGAGGTGAGACAATTTCTTAAAGCCATCCTTAATATTAGACCTTCCAGAAAGCCTGTTTCTCCTCCCTGGGATCTTAATTTTGTTTTGAAGAAGTTGACTATGGCTCCTTTTAAGTCTGTTGCTTCAGCTTCCTTGCAATATTGTTCCTAGAAGACTGTTCTTTTGTTAACGCTTACTTCTGCCAGACAGGTGTCTGAGTTGCAGGTCCTTATGGCTTGTCCTCCTTTTTTGATTTTTCATGAGGACAGAGTATTCTTGTGCACTAACCCTTCTTTTATGCTGAAGGGATCTGCCTACTTTTTTCCCCTCTCCCCAAACTGATAGTGAGAGGGTGCTGCTTACTTTGGACATGCATAGGCAACTTAGCCTTGGTCATATTCAAATAAATTCTGTCAGAAAATTTGATCAGTTATTTGTTTCTTTTCCTGTTGGATCTTTGGGGCATGCTGTATCCAAGCAAATTATTTATTCTTGGATTTCTAAGGTTGTTTCCTTTTGCTACACTTTTCATGACAAGAGCCTTCCTTTTTCAATTAAGGCAAATCGTAGTAGAGCTGTGGTTTCTTCTGGTGCTTTTTTCAAAGACTTAGATACTAATTATATTCTTAAAGCAGCTACCTGGAGTTCTGTGCATACCTTTACCAAGCAATGCAAGTTGGATGGTATCTCTACAGCTAGGGCTGGTTTTGCTAGTTCAGTTCATGTTTTTTAGGGGACTCTTCTGCCCTTTCCTCCTCTAAAGTTTCCTCTTGAGCTTTGGCACTCTCCCGTATCATTAAGAATACTGCAGCAGTGAAAGTGAATTTAAGGACATTGTGCAGTTGTATAAAATCTTACCATAATGGTAGATGTCCTTGCCTTCACTGCTGCAGTGTTCTGTCCCTCCCTCAATCCCCCTAGTTCTTTACCTAGATGTACACATTACCTCTTATGTTCCTTGGATTGGTGATCTTCCTGGGGCAATCAGTTCTGTTTTTGGTAAGCCTAAATGTCACCTTTATGCCCTACATTTTGCAGGGAGCAAATGGTGATGTTCAGCATACCTTTTAAATTCAGAAGTCTTTGGAAGACTGGCCGGACTTCGGGCTTCTGCAGTAGGGAATCCCATATTGTTATGAATACTGCACACTGTACACAACTGCACTTTGCTGCCCTAACTATCAACTTTAAACTGCTCTGTTTGAGCTGTACAGCAGTTAGGATACATGGGAGGTACTATAAAGCTTTGGAAGCTGACCAGTCATCCAGTCCTTGACAGGGTATGTCCCATCTAGCTTAGGCTACCGCAGCAGCAATCTAGTCAAACATCTGATCTTATGGTAAGTTTATATACACATCTGTCCTTTCTCTGCAGTCCACTGTAGTCCTCTTCTCAGTACTTCTCAACTTCTTTACTTAACTCTGCACAATGTGAAGAATGATTGGGGGTGGGGTGGGGGGGAAAGGCCCAACATCAAGGATGACTTTTAAATATCATTTAAAGAAGTTAACAGCACAAGTTTTACAGCTACTTTGTGATTAGTAGCAAGTATGAACTCTATTGTCCAGTATTACTGACTGACTGCATTTCTCAGTGATTTACGAGAAGATCCAAAAATCTTACAAGGGAGATGGTAAAATGAGGCAAAACCAGGGGCATTTCAGAAATAGAAAAAAGAAACAACCACCAGTATATCTAACAGATTTAATGAAACTCTGACGTCTCGGCCAAAGCCTTCAAGGAGTGTACTCTTTGAAGGCTTTTGCCGAGACGTCAGTTTCATTAAATCTGTTGGGTATATTGGTGGCCATTTCCTTTTTGCTACAAGGCAACTTTTTATTTTGTGCATCAGCTTGTTTACATTTCAGAAATATGCCTTATTTATTGTTCCATCATGAAACACAGCTCTCTTTCTAAGAAACTGTCCAAATAAAGTGCCCTTTAAGTATGTGGTGATTTTTCCTATGGCCCTTCAGCCACATCTTGACCCATGTCACACTGGGCTAATGCTTGGTGGTGCACATCCTGGTGTGTCCTAATCTGCACAGTAGCCTTTTCTCTTTGGGCTACATGTAAAGTTGTTGACCCCATTTCACATTTTCTGAATTTTTTTACTCCAGTTTCACTTTTTCATTGATGTTCATTTGATATGTATTTCCAGCTTTCATAGGATCATAGGAAGTTGCTAGGCTATTGGCCGGAGGCACTTATAAGCCTAGCCAAGAGTTTAGCCTATGTTTAGACAGGTCAGCACCCAAAGCCCCCCTGTCCAGCAGGGACACAGCTGGAATCACAGGGGTGTATTTTCCCATCAAGTTCTCCAGGTTGCGCTTAAAAAGGGATAGTGAGGTACTCTGCTTGACGTGGAGAGGGAGTCTATTCCACAGATGGGGGAGTCTCTGGGATACAAGTGTGTCCCCCCAACAGATCCTATTGGTGTTAGAGACCAGGTTGAGGCCACACATGCGGGTTACTCGAGTGGAGCTTGACTGGTGGATATGGTCTGTAGTCTACTTTTCTTGTTTTCCTGAAAGTTCATAAGGCCTACTTGCAAGGTATTTTAAACACCAGGCCTTCTGGTAGAGACCCCTCCTTGGGACTTTTACTTCATGCTTGAGAAGCTTTTTCTGTTGCTGTTTGCATCTGTTAACTTGAAGTTCTTTTTGTGGGAGACTTAACATCTTAGTAGCCATTACTTCAGCTAAGAAAATTTCTGAGCTAATAGCTGTTTCTGTTAATCCTCCTTCCATGGCTTTCCATAAGGAAAAGCTGGCACTTGGAGCTAGCATATCTTTTATGCCTAAGGTAGCCTTATAGTCAAGCATGTGTTTTTTCTTGTAGTAATGGTGAATACTGCCTTGATTGTATGGCTGTCTTTTGACAGTGTAGGTACTATATGAACAGAGGCATGTCTTTCCACAGTAATGACCAGTTATGGTTTTATATTGGGCAGAAACATTCCCAAGCCAACCGTTTTCAGGCAGTTAGGAAATTGTATTGACTGCTCATAAAAGATAATGGAAATCCTCTTCCTGAGACTTTTAGGGCCCATTCTGTTGGAACTGTAGTGATATCCAAGATCTTTTTCTGTAATGCCATATCAAATAACTTGTGCGGCTACAGCCTGGTCCTTCCTCCCTGAGCACTCTGGAGACGCACTAAAAACTACATTTGATTTCCAGATTTTGTTTTGGGTCTACTGTCATGAATGTCATATTTCCTATGAGCAGCCACTAGCATAATTAGCTAGGGGCCCTGTCCTAGAGATTATGAAGATGGACCACTTCTTTTCAAACATGAAAATTATATATTTAAAATAAGGAGATGGCTGTAAGGAGAGGATCCATCTTCAGTTGTATACACATGGCTTCCGTCTCCCACCTTTGGTTTATAGGGAAGTACTAGGCTAGCAGCCATTGTGGGATATTTTAAGCCTAGTCAATTCCCCTTCCAAAGGTCAGACTCAAACCCTCTACAGTGAGTGAAACACCTTAACCATTATATCAACCAACTTTGTGCTGTCTACAGAACTAGAGAGTCTGGGATACAGGGTGAATGCTGGGAAATTGGGGGGAGGGGTGCCTGGCAGTTTGGGAGAGTTTTATCTGCTGAGTGATCCTAATGCCCATGGCTTCAGTCCTACTAACTACTTTTATTTTTTTGTATTCGTTTATGACTTGTTATGATAGTTTTTGTCAAGAAGCATGCATAAGCACACATTCATGTTCTGTGTATTGATATCTTGTCATCTTCATTTTTTAAAGGCTGTTAATCTTTTTTCTTATTTTATTGTCCTGTATTTGGATTGCCTTTTTATGCTTCTGTTTTATTTATTTTTTTTTGTTTGTTTTTACTGCATTTGTTCTTCATTACAATACTGACACTGAAATTTGCATTTTGTAATCCATCCTCTATTCTAGTTACCAATTTTAAATAAAATAATTATGGACTTTATTTTTAAAGATTTATTATCATGGTAATTATAAAACTTTAAAGTTTTAATTTATGCCTAGTTTGACACTCTACCCATAGATGAATGTGGTTCGTGGACAGCTGATCAAAAACTCGCCCCCTACTTAATTATAAAAACACCAGGGTCTCACCACCCTTGAGGAAAGGGCCAGATTTAAATGAGCTGGCCTTGTTGAACTGTGGGAATGGGGTGATATATCATGTTACCATAAATGCAGTATGTGATTATTTGTATATTAATTTTATAATGTGTATAACAGGACTGTTACTGATTTTCATATGCATGCAATCTATGCACCTGCTGTTTAACCAGGGAGTCCTCTTCCCAATGATGTCAGAAAGGGGCTGGACCTCTGTATTTCATATGTTGCATGTAAGAAACATGTAATGTTATTGTGTGCCATAACTTGCTATTCCTGACTTGCATTTTGTGCGTGTTTTCTGTTCCTGACCCTGACTCAAACCCAAAAAGTAGTCTTAAACATGGTGAGTTAACTAATCTGCTCATTAGAATTCAGTCATTTGATCAGAAAATAAGTAAATTGACCTGAGTTTATTTCTCATTGATAAACGCATAGCATGCACCTCTGAGCAAATTACTTACTACTTAAGGTTTCTTAGCCACACCTGAAAGCAGGCATTTATGCCTCTCAGGTTTTACCTGATATTTTCAGAAAAATTAAAATACATATGTGTTTATTACAGAAAACTGACTTTTTATATGATCATAATAAATTATAGTTTTTAGCAGGCTTGTGTGCCTGTTGTGTTGTGTGTTGCTGAAGAACCTGTCCTTAGATTTACAGACCAGGAACGGCCTTTTCTCCTGTCTTGCATAAAAGAGATCACTTTCTCCAGCGGTATCTGCACATGTTTTAGTGGGTTAAGCAGTCCCACTGACTAAAACTTTAACCTCAAAACAATATCTGAAAAGGAAACACAGCAGTTATGTGTCTTTGGAAGTATTTCTACTGTTTTTGAGCCTATCTCGTAGATCGAGCATGCATTTGTGTTGTTTTACTTCTGCAAACTAACCTCCTTCTGTTTTCATCTGTAGGTGCCTTTTGTAGACTTTTCTGTGGGATGTGGGAAACAGCTGATGACTTCTTTGTTTGGTTAACCCTTCATTTTCCTTGTGTGTTTTGTTCTTCTCTCTCTGTCTCTCTTTCTCATTTTCGGTTCGCTGTGCACTGTGGTTCTGCTCGAAATATCCTTTAGAAGGTAGGTTCTGCAAAAGACAATTTCTCATTTTCATGTAATACACGATGTCCTTCCATATCACTGTTGCAGTATTCCTAACAGAAGGATCTCCTGCCAAGGATAACACAAATCCAGCCACTGCACCAAAGCCTGACACGTATGCTCCCTGCTGAAAGCTTAAGCCATAAAAGTGACATATGGACACACACATTCAGAACTTCTTTGCCGCCTTCCTGAACACCGTCATTGCAGCATCAGTCTGAATGCCTTTCTAGTGTGCTGGTTACTGAGCCGTTTCTCAGGTAAGTGCTCCATTGGGGTTTCTTCATGTCTTCTTTTTATTTTAGTATTAATTGGTTTCATGTCATCCAGAAAGGGAAAATGTCAGTGTGTGAGGCAGATTCCTCGTAAGGATTGTCACAACCAGTGCCTCTTTTGTTTGGATGCTTCTCATGACCATATACAGAGTTCTGTCTGACAAGCTTTTGTCCTTATGACCCTATGTAGTCATCTGTCCTCCCTAAACCAACATCTTAAGTTGTTGGCTCAAGGTGCTGTGATGGAATTTTCCCATCCTGAGGGCAAGCCATCGGCCAAGAAAAAGGCCAAAAAATTTAAGCCTGAATATAGCTGCTGCCCAGCCGCCCCCAGATGTCTTTCTTGAGGCTAGTGAAATCCTGAATGATTGCCCTGTCATTGTTGTGGATTCCTGTGCCGGGGCCCTTTTGGAGGCTGCATAGATCCAACTTCTTGCATGTCCTTGGCTTTGCAGATCATAGGGACTGAGGGCGATTCCACAGACCATAGTGAGGGAGGGTTCCCTACTATACTTTGAGTGCCGCCAAGGGTCTAAACCTGCCAGGGTGTTTTGCATGGACATTCCACAGAAAAAGAAACAGAAAAAACAAGTATATTTTCCCTGAGGTTAAGGATCCCCAGCGTAAATGGCAAGATTTTACTCAGGATTGTTTAATGCTTTAATGGTTTTAAAGCCTCCTCAAGGGGTGTCAGCGCTTGCCTGTTCCTGGTCTTCCAGTCTTCTTAAAAGACCTAGGGAACTGGATTCCTCTGAGGATCGGGTTTTGGGAGAAGAGTCTTCTCAAATCCCTTCTTCCTTGGACTGTGGTTCAAAGAAAGAGGATTCTGTTAGTCCAGATTAACTCTCCTTTGGGGGACACAGATGTCCTTCAAGGATGCATCTGCAGTCCTAACAAATGGGTTGTCCTGCCTCAGGCAGCCCTTCGGTCGGCCGGATTCCAAAGTCTGGGTCTGGCCTCGGCTGATGTCGCACTTCACCCGACGTCATAGCTGCTGTTAATAGGGTATAAAGGCATCAGCCGACGCCATTTTCCTCAGTCTTTCTTGCCGCGTGGCGCCCGAAGCAGAAGCTGTTCGCAAGTGCCGGTCGGTCAGAACCAGAGATTGCTACTACCGAAGACTTCTAAAAAGCTAAGTACCTCGTTGGGGACTCTTTCTTGCCTCAGCCGATGTCAGAAAAAGTGAATAACTGTTTAACTTGTGGGAAACAAATACCTCATAAAGATTTCCACTCTTACTGCCTACCTTGTTTAGGCCCAGCCCACGACGTAGCAGCTTGTCTAGCCTGTGCTTCCTTCAACCGACGGACACTTAGACGTCGGTCGGAGTTTGCAGAGGAGTTTTTCGGCTCCGCTTTTGCTTACAACATGCCGTCGGAAACTCCGACTTCACAATTAACTAAAAAACGTAAGGAAAAGGACCGACACTCGAGGTCCGCGCTTTCGGCCGAAACCACGGTTAAGCCAACCACGAGTGTCTCTGTTTCGGCTGAAACCGAGTCCACGGTTCTTCCTTCGGCCGAAAGCATACCTCCTACAGCCGAGGCCTCTTCCAGCATGGCTGCATCTGCTACTGAAATCCCACCTGCTCTTACAGGTTCTCAGGATTTATCGGATACTATCCCTTTAGATATTTCTACTCCTGCACGTGGAGCTGCTAGACCCCCTGCATCCATGTCAATTATGGCTTTTTCCAGGGCTAAAGCAGCTAAATCTTCAAAGACCGTGCCTGCTAAAACCCCCTCTCACAGGCCTAGCCCTAGTACTCAAATGCTCAGTCTTGCAGAGGATCTCATTTCTTTGATCAGGGGATCCCAGTCTCACCCTGACAGGGCCTCTCAACCCCCTCCAGAGAAGAGGCCTAGAACAGAGCCCCCTGAGCCAGTTTCTACAGATTACTCCTCTGATGATTCAGAAAATACTAATCCTCCAGAAGGCCCTTATTCTCCATATGAGGACTCTGATGCAGAAGACTCCATCCCTTCTGCCTCTCCTCCTGAGGAATTTTCTTTTGGGGAGACCTTGCATGCTATGAGAGAACAATTTCAATGGCAGGGCCAGGATTTTTCAGACTCTAGGAAAAGGCTTAGGACCTTTTTACATTTGCCACAGCATAGGCCTTTAGCCATTCCTCCAGTACTTACAGTTGTGGATGATGCATTTAATGATGCTTGTACTGCCCCTGACTCTCTTCCTCCGGCCCCTGCTAAGCCCGACAGATACTACAGGGTTCCGGACACACATCATCATTTGTATAAGGCTCCTATTGCAGATCCTGAAACTATTTCACAGGGCCCCAAAGCTGTAGCAGCTGCCTCTGCCAAAACCCCTCCCTCTGAAAGAGAATCTAGGGCATTAGAGAGATGGGGTAAAAAAGTTTATACTTCTGCTACTCTTTCGGCTAGGGCCTTAAACTGTCAGTTCCACATGATTCAGTATCAGGAATTTCTGTTAGATCAGCTAACTAAAAAACTGTCCTCGCCTGAACCTTTAGACCGTAAGTCCCTTCAGGATTTAGTACATAACACTCAGCAGGTCAGTAATCATTCCTTAAAATGTGGCTATGATGCACTGGAGGCTTCCTTTAGATCAGCTATGACTGGTACAGTGATCAGAAGGCATGCATGGTTAAAAGAGCAATCCTTACCAGACCATGTAAAGTCAAAGCTTCTAGATGCTCCCATGGAAAAACACAGTTTGTTTGGCTCCCCTGCACAGCAAGTGTTGAAGAAGGTGGAAGAAAAGGCGAAATCTGTCCAGACAGTCAAGGATTTCTTACAGGTCCAGCCTCCGAGGTTTAGTAGGAACTGGCCTTCCAAGAATTGGTCCTTTCCAGACACCACCAGAGCACAGAGAGGCAGAAATAGGCGCCCAAGAGGCAGAGGTCAATCCAGAGGTGCCTACAGGGGACGTCAGTGGCAGCCTAACAACCAGAGAAGTACTGCCACAGATCCAGCCACTATCACTTCCACAGGACAATCACAGTGACTTGGCTCTGAAACCGCCTACCAGGGAACAACTACAAGCACCCTTAGGCGGAAAACTAGCCTTATTTTCAGTAAACTGGCATTACATTACAGGAGACAAATGGATTTTACAGACAATAGACAAAGGCTACAGGTTTCACTTCCATACTCTACCAAGGAAGAGAGGAATGCCAAACCTACCTCCAAACCAAAAGACAAATGCTCTAGAGCAAATAGACCACTTACTAAGGATGAGAGCTATAGAAAAGGTACCGGTTATGGAACAAGGACAAGGATTTTATTCCAGACTTTTCCTGGTACCAAGAAAGGAAAACCAATGGAGACCTATCCTCAACCTGTCCGCTCTGAACACATATCTCATTGTTCCAAAATTCAAGATGCTGACCCTACAGCAACTTCTTCCCATGCTGGGCAAGGAGTCTTGGCTGGTGACTAGATCTCAAGGAGGCATACCTGCACGTCCCCATACGACCAAATTGCAGAAGATACCTCAGATTTTTTGCAGGATCAGAGCATTATCAATTCTCAGCATTGCCTTTTGGCTTATCTACTGCGCCCAGAGTATTCACGAAATGCCTGGCATCAGTAATTGCTCATTGCAGGCTTCAGGGAATTCAAATTTATCCATACCTGGACGACTGCCTGTTACAAGCGGACAACAAAAACAAATTAACAAAAGATTTGAGAAAGGTTATTCACCTATTGCAAGCCCTGGGATACACAGTCAACACAAAAAAGTCAAGGCTGATACCATCCCAAAGGATAACTTTCTTGGGTGCAGAACTGGACACATCAAGCCAAATGGCATTCCTCACAGCAGAAAAGCAGAAGCAACTACCACTCTATTTCATGGCATTAACAACGCAGAACCAGCTTACAGCAAGGAAAATCCTGCAAGGCCTGGGTTACATGTCATCCTGCATAATTTTGATTCCACATGCCAGGCTACATATGAGGAAGTTGCAATGGTACCTAAGGAATTTATGGTCTCAGCACAAGCACAGCCTAGAAACCCAAATTCCAATAATTCCATGCCTGAAGCAAGAATTCCAGTGGTGGGCCCAGGCCTGTCAACTGAACAAAGGACTGCCCTTCCACAGGCCTCACCCAAGCCAGACTATCACCACGGACGCCTCAGACCTCGGTTGGGGGGCACACATGGTGAACAAGTGCATACAAGGCTTAAAGACCAGCTGAACCTACACATAAATCAAAAAGAGATGCTGGCAGTAAAGCAGGCAATTCAGACATTCAGACCGTTTCTTCAACAGGGTCATTTGCTGATAAGGACTGACAACACCACAGTTATGTGGTATATCAACAAACAGGGAGGCACACATTCATATCCTTTATGCCGGATGGCAATGGACCTCTGGAATGTGGCCCTGAACCTCAACATTCAGCTCCAGGCCATATTTGTGCCAGGAAAAGAAAATATACTAGCAGACATCTTAAGCAGAACTACCACGGATGCCCACGAATGGATGCTGCATCCAGACATCTTCAAATCCATCACAAGGAAATGGGGACTACCAGAAATAGACCTGTTCGCATCCCCACACAACCACCAGTTGGAAAAATTCTGCACAAGGACATACCACCCACTTGCTTGGAAGGTGGACTCCCTATCCTCAGTTGGGAAAACCTGACAGCATATGCATTCTCACCTCTTCCTTTGATGCACAAAGTGCTACTGAAGATCAAAGAAGATCACCTAAGGATCATCCTGATAACTCCAGACTGGCCGAGGCAACATTGGTACCCGCTACTGAGGAGTATGTCTCGGGAACACGCATGGCCTCTACCCCTAGTTCCTCTACTGCTAACACAGAACAACTTCAAAATCCTGCATCCAAACTTGAAAACACTGCAGCTAGCTGCTTGGAACATTACATAAGACAAAATAACCCAGATTTATCTCAAAGGGTTAAAGACATTATCTTGGAGGCTCGCAGACCCTCAACAAGGAAAACATATTCAGCAAAATGGAAAAGATATCTCATTTGGAGTGCCACAAAAGGAGTAGATGCATCATTGGCAAACATAGCTAACATCCTGGAATATTTAGCAGAGCTTTTCCACAATGGCCTGTCTTACTCCTCCATTAAGATTCATGCATCAGCTATTTCAGCAGAATACAACATGGATCCTCCAGTCTTTTCTCAACCTCTACTCAGGCAGTTTCTGAGAGGAATTAAAAATGTAAAGCCACCAAGGAAACCACCATTGCCTACATGGGACTTGAACTTTGTGTTAGAAAAGTTGACACTTCCCCCTTTTGAACCAGCAGCAACAGCAGAATTACAGTACTTATCTTGGAAAACTGCTTTCCTGCTTGCAATCACTTCAGCAAGAAGGGTTTCTGAATTACAGGCATTAATGGCAGTACAGCCCTTCCTTATCTTCCATCAGGATAGAGTGTCCATGAGAACTAATCCTACTTTCATGCCGCCAAAGGTGGTCTCCAGGGTATCATTAAACCAAGCAATCCACCTACCAACATTCTTCCCCAACCCACAGAACAGGGGGGAAAGACTACTGCATACCTTGGATGTGCACAGACAATTGCGCTACTACCTGGACAGAACCAAAAACAATAGAAAAACTGACCAGCTTCTGGTAGCATATGCAACAGGAATGGAAGGAAAAGCAATTTCAAAACAGACAATCTCAAAATGGATAGGAAATTGCATTAGATTTTGTTACTCTTTTCATGGAAAGGCAACTCCAGAAAACATCAGACCTCACTCCACAAGGGCTACAGCCACTACTACAGCTTTCTTACGAGGAGTGGCTACCAAAGACATTTTAGAGGCTGCTACCTGGAGCTCCGTGCATACATTTGCCAAGCATTATAATCTACCTTTATACTCCAGATCCCGAGCAGCTTTTGCCACTGCTGTTTTGCGGGGGATCTTAACTACACCATAAGCTCTTAGTGCCTCCTCCCCCAGTTTGGCTATGGTATTCTACCCATTTGTTAGGACTGCAGATGCATCCTTGAAGGACATAGTACAGTTTTGTACCTACCATAAATGTAGATGTCCGAGAGGTATGCATCTGCAGTCAGGATTACCCACCCCCCTTCCCCTCTGTGGTACTCCTGGGGTATTTGCCCATCTTGTAGCTAGCTGGGGGAATCTATTATGGTGTATTTGTTTGTATATATGTATATACAGGTTTATTTTTATTTGCTCTCTACTGTTTGGAATCATTTGCATTTATCCAAATTTAGCCTTCCTAGAGGGCGCCTGGCATCTGGGGCAAGAAACACTGAGGAAAATGGCGTCAGCTGATGCCTTTATACCCTGTTAACAGCAGCTATGACGTCGGGTGAAGTGCGACATCAGCCGAGGCCAGACCCAGACTTTGGAATCCGGCCGACCGAAGGGCTGCCTGAGGCAGGACAACCCATTTGTTAGGACTGCAGATGCATACCTCTCGGACATCTACATTTATGGTAGGTACAAAACTGTACTTTTCCCATATGATGTAATTCTATGACGTCGGGTGAAGTGCGACATCAGCCGAGGCCAGACCCAGACTTTGGAATCCGGCCGACCGAAGGGCTGCCTGAGGCAGGACAACCCATTTGTTAGGACTGCAGATGCATACCTCTCGGACATCTACATTTATGGTAGGTACAAAACTGTACTTTTCCCATATGATGGAATTCTTTAAGTGGGATTGCTCCTAAGTTTCGAATGTCCAGAAGAGATACTTTGAGCTCCTCCAGGTGGAGTTTCCCAAGCCTTCTACTGTTCACTAGTTCTGGCTGCCCTCCTAGATATCTTTTCATCAGCTTCTGTGGCCCCTGATGCTCATCCTTTGGTCCCCAAGACACTTTGCAGATTGTACAGAATGCTTGATGACTTTAATTTTTTATATAAGTGATCCTTCTGAAATATCTGTGTATTTGGACAAACCCTCCAAGCTCTTGCCGTATACCAAGTTACTTCCTTCTGATAAGGATAGTATGGCCATGGAGAAGCTAGGCAAGAAGGTTTATACTGCTGCTACCTTATCCTGCAGGGCCATTAACTACTAAACTGGTATGACAAGGTATGTTCTGACCTTCTTTTCTCAGGTTATTTCTGATCTTCCTTACTCTGAGGGGAAGGCTTCTGCCCTTTCCCTTTTGGTCTCCACTTCTCAACTTTTGCCCATCATTCTGTTAAGTGCAGTTATGATGCAGCTGATCATACCTCTCAACCACTTAAAGAAGTCTGGACAAAGCCTAAAATAATGGGGGCATAAAGGCCCAAAAATAGGAATCAATTTTAAATAGTGCTCTTATAAAATTAGAAAGTTGCTAGAATAGCAGGATTTGTGTTAGCATGCATTTTCTGAAAGACGTGAACTCAAACTCAAATGTAGGTTATTATTTAATGACATTTAGTAATTTCAATCTTTGATAATTTGCCAGAAAACGAAAAATTTTATGATAAACAGACCAAAAATATCCAGCAAGAATCTGGGCATTCTGTGAAAATCTGTACAGTTGAGTGGTATGCAGCTGATGCTTCCTCTGGGGATGCTGCATTTAGTTCTGTTAGGTCTGTTATGAGGTGTTGGTCATGGCTTCGTCTTCAGGCTGTCCCTGATGATATTAAGGTCAGATTGTTGCATGCTTATTAGGACAATAAAAATCTTTTTGGTACTGCTGCTGTTGAACTTTTCAAGTCTGTTCAGGATAAGAGCAAGGCCTTGCAGGAGTTGAAACACATTTTTGTTTCTCCTATTCCTAAGTTTCAGAGGAATTATCCTTTTAAGTCTGCTTTTTTTTCCACAGGCAGTCTTGCCCTCCTTCTAAAGGTAAAAATGGTGCTAGTTGTATGCCTCCTACTATGTCTACTCAAATTCCTACTTCCAGACACCCTCCTTTCAGGACAAGCCAGGTTCTGTTTGATAGTTTGCCTTTCTCTTGCTCAGGTCCCTTTATCCCTTCATCTTTCCCTGTCCCTTCCAAACTGGTTGAAAATCACAACAGACTTGTGGGTTCTGTTTATCCACCAGGGATATTTCATGGTTTGGAAACCCCTTACACCCTTTTTGGGCATCCCTCAGCTTCCTCAGGACCAGCTTCCTTTCTTCCCAGAGGTATTTCTTTCCCACCTGGGCCAGGGGTACAGTTTAAATGGTGCCCTGGCCTAAAGGGGAAAGAGTTTTATTCCAGAATGTTTCTAGTTTCCAGGAAGAAGGGCACCTGGAGACCAATTATGGGTCTTTCCCTGCTCAACACCTTTCTCAAGATTCCTTCTTTTTGGATGTTGTCTCTTCAAATTTTATTTCCTCCTCTTCTTTCCTAGAGCTCAAGGATGCCTACCTTCCTATCCCCATCCATCCCCTTTTCAGGATTTTTTTTACTTTTCTCTATTTCATCCAGTCAGTTTCAGTTCTTTGCTTTGCGCTTTGGTCTTTTTACTGCCCCAAGGGTATTCACCAAATGTCTCACCCCTGTCAATGCTTTTTGTAGGATGAGAAGAGTTTGTCTTTTCTTATCTGGATGATCTGCTCATTTAAGCTTCCTTCCCTGAGACTGTGCTTCAGAATGTCCAGTTTACTGTTTCTCTGTTGCAGTGTCAGGGGTTCACCATAAACTTTCAAAAATCAGCTCTGACTCCTTTTCAGGATAGCCTTTTCCTTGGTTGCGGGATCCAAGACCATTCCCATGCTGGAATCTCTGCTTGCCCCTAAGGCCCCGTGTCCTGTTGCCTCTTTCCATTCTGTCCTTCCTCTAGAGACAGTCCATGCCAGGGACTTTTTCATACTTCTCGGATTTATGGGCTTCCATCATTCCCATGCTTCCTCTGGCTGGGCTTCATATGAGAACGTTTCATGTCCATATGGATTCAACGTTGCCACCCTCCTGCACTTCCTAATCCCTTTCCTTCCTTGTCTCAAGCTCAAGTTTCAGTGGTGGCTTCATCATCTGTCTCTCATTCCAGAGCTTCCTTTCTAAGCACCAACCCCGGCTCGAGCTCTTTACAGGCTCTTCAGACAGAGGATGGGGTACTCCTTTGGCTCTCTCAAGCTTCAGGGTCTCTGGCCTCCTCATCAGAGGTCAGACCACATCAATATAAAGGAAATGAGGGCCCTACTTCTAGCTCTTCAGGCTTTTCATTCTGGACCCCTCAAAATTTTTACAAACACCACCACACTTATGTGGTATGCCAGCAAGCAAGGTGGTACAAGGTCCTGGCTTGTTTGTAGACTGGCTCTTCAGGTCTGAGATCTAGCTGTCCAGTATCAGACATTGTGCTTACCCGACCTTAGTTTCCGGTGCCTCTGTTGAGTAGAGCCACTGGAGTGATCCCTGGCATGAATTTTCCCATCCACTCATCAAGATTTCTCTTGAAGAGGGCCAGTGAGGTGCTCTGTTTGACATATATGGGAAGTCTGTTCCATACCATGGCCAGTCTCTGGGTTATGAACCTGTCCCACCAGCACATTCTGTCGATTGTGGAAAGGAGGTTGAGGTCTCTGGAGCGTGTGGTTCGGAGGGATTGGGATTTCTTTAGATGTAGCATTTCTAACAGAGCTGGGTCAGACATGGCTTTGTAAGTCAAACCGAGATCACCTCTAAATAGGTGATATGAGACAGAATAATTGTAGTTTTTTTAGTTTGTCTGTATAGGACAAGTTTTTAAGGCATAGGATCCTCTTTGTGAGGTACTTTTGCAGCCTCCTGCAGACTCTTTCATTCACAGGTTCAACACACAAGTTCATGAATGGGTGCTTCACAGAGATGTGCTCCTGGACATTGTCCACCAGTGGGAGATTCCTCAGATAGATCTTTTTGCCTCCCTTCTGAACAGACAACTTCTCTATTCTATTCTGGAGTTACAAGTCCTCTGTCTTGGAAAATAGATGTCCTGCCTTTTCCTTGGAAGAGGATGTTTATATGTGCCTCCCCTTTCTCTGCTTCCAAGAGTCTTGCACAAGATCAGGCAGAACTGTCCCAAAATCTTGCTAGTGAGTCCCTTCTGGCCAAGACAGCACTGGTTCCCCCTTCTTTCTCACTTGGCCAGAGGCAGTCACCACAAGTTACCTCACCTGGTTGATCTTCTTGCACAAGACAAAAGGGGTCTGTTATCCATCCTCACTGGTCCACTCTTCCGCTGATGCTGTGAATGAATGGCTTTGATCCCTTGCAGGAAACCCACTACCAGGAAATCATACTTGTCCATTTTTTTTTTTTTTGTCTGGCACCTTTCTCGAAACCAAGATCCCGTATCTGTGCAAGTTCCTGTGGTTCTGTCTTATTTGTGTGATCTACTCCATGCTGGGTTAGTATATTCTTCGATTAAAGCTCACTTGTCAGCAATTTCTGTTAGTCTGCCCTTGACTCCAACTTTGTTCTCTAGATTTGAGATCAAGCAATTTCTTAAAGGCATCCTTCATATTGGGCCCACCAAGAAGCCTGTTCCACCCTCATGGGACCACAGTTTTGTTCTTGAAAAATTGACTTCGGCTCCTTTTCAACCTGCTGCTTCAGCTTCCTTACAAGATTGTATTTGGAAGACTGTTCTTCTAGCCCTCACTTCAGCTAAGAGAGTATCTGAGATTCAGGCTGTCACAGCTGTTCCTCCCTTTTTAATTTTTAATAGAGACAGGGTGTCTCCTCATACTAATCCTTTTGTGCCCAAGGTGGTCAGTGAGTTGCCTCTTAATTATCTCCCATCCTTTTTTCCATCTCTGCAGTCTGCCAGTGAGCAGGTTCTTCATACCTTTGATATGCATAGACAGCTAGACATTATTTGGATAAAACTAAGGATATTTGTAAATCTGAGCAGCTTTTTGTTTCCTTTCATCCCAGGTGTTTGGGTTTGACTGTTTCTAAGCAAACCATCTCCTCCTGGATTCCTTAAGTCATTTCATTTTGTTATTCTTTTGCCTTTCCTTTTCAATAAAGGCTTACCAGAACTGTTGCTTCATTTGGTGCTTTTTTCAAGGGGCTGGATACCAGTTCCATCCTTGAAGCTGCTACTTCATCTTCTGTCCATACCGTTAAGCATTACCAGTTGGATGTTATTTCCAGAGTTAACCTGCCTTTCTGTTAGGAATACTGTAACAGTGGTATGAAAGGACATAGTACAGTTGTGTCAAATCTTAACAAAACAGTAGATTTCTCTTCACTGTTGCAGTATTCACTTCATCCCTCCTAACCCCCTGCTCTAGCTTGTTCTTGTTGCCCTCATGACTGAGGGGTTCTTCTCTCTTTTCTCCTTCTGGATGCATATGTCCTTCCTTGTCCCTAGGGACATTCTGTTTCTCCTGGAACTTTATCATTTGTGAATGTGTGAGTCTGTACATCACCTTCATGTCCTACTCATTGCGTGGGGAGCATATATGTGATGTATGGCACCTGTAAATACTAAAGCTTTTGGTATACTGAATGGACGCTGGGCTGCCCTTGGCAGGAGATCGCTTCTATAATGAATGCTAGAACACTGAAGAGAAGGATATCTATTGTTATGGTAAGATTTTACGCAAGTGTACTTTCTGGGACACTGATTTACAGTTGTTAAAAATTAATCCATTTTCATGGACTGAAATTGCAAGAGTTATAGCCATGATTTTTCAATTTTCAGTTGTTACTTTTATATCTAAAATATATATATGTACGTAGATATAGATGTGTTTGTGTATGCACATGCAAAATGAAATTGAATTCTAAATATAAAACATTCAGAAAAGCAAACCAACAGTAGTAAATATAAGAAGAAATACAAACGCTGATGAATGACTGATGTGTCCTAAAATGTGAAATTCCATGAAATGGGATTTTTCTGACAGTCAGTGTAAAATTTGGAATTTTATGGTATTTTCCTGGAAAAAAGAAAATCAGTGTCCTTGCACGTGACAGTGTCGTGAGGTTTTATCAAGGTCAAAAACTAACCACTGTTTATCATAAACAATGTACAATTAAGATCTTTCACTGTTTTTCCTGATGCTGTCTAATACTGATATTACAACTGAAACGGTTAGCTTCTGGCAATGGGAGTAGATTCCAGTGTTTGACTTGTGTTGTATTTTTACAAAAGTGTGTGTTTATTTTTTTACTTTTCTTGTCCAAATATACTCCAAGTCAGATCTTTGATTTATCTACTGTAAATGTTAGTTATTGAATTAGAATTCTTGTACCAGATATGCCATAATTTACTTGTTACTACTCAAGTATTTTAATTTCATTTTGAAACACGCTTTAAATGCATCTGATATTGATTCATTTTGGCAGCAAAAGTGTAGGGTTTCTGTCCATGTTCTGCAGATAGTGTGTGAAAGTTTTAGCCCTCAGCTTTCCAAGGAACTATCACCCCATTAAATACATCAGCAGTCATTTCATCTGGGTGATCGGCCTTGACTTTTCCAAATCTTTCTAGCTGTTCAGCATGAAAAGAGCTTGAGCTATCAATCCTTGCGGTTACATTTAGGACTGTGGTGGTGGTGCTGCGGTAGCATTGTCACCTCATAGCAAGACGTTGTCTCATTCGATTTTCAGCTAGAGCGTCTTCTGTGTGGAGGCATACATGAATGGGGCGAGCCTTCGTTGAAGGTTGTGCGTCTGGGTTGGTAACCCGGCACGTAAAAATCCACTACCAATCATTAGCGGACCGGAGTTCCGCTGTGGTGACCCCTAACTGGGATAAGCCGAAAGACACAAACCAACTTAGTTTTTAGTATTTCGTCAATTCACTTTGGGTTAGATGTAGAGCCTGGCTCTTTATAATGCAGACCATTTTTGCAAGCAAATTCCTGCAACAGATTGGTATTCATGATATTTTATTTTTCTTGAGCTGAAGCATGATGTGTTGCAGGAAAGCTAAGAGAAAAGTAAAGGCTTACCATAGAACTCTGCTGCTGTCCCAGAAGGTATTGGGAATGCAGTGGGAGGTGAAGAGGCTTCTGGAATGCAATGGAAGGTGAAGAAGCATCACTGCTAAGTTAAGTTGAACAAGACCTTGCCTTTTTGGGTTAGTTGCAACGGAGCCTAGTAATTTTCGATGCTTAGTGCCTTCACCAGTGCCCCCATCTGTTTGTTCCCTCCCATTTCTTTTGATTTTAGAATTTGTATACAGGTCACAACTCCTGTCACTTTTAACTTGCCAGCCTGATTCCCAAGAGTGTATATGGTCTTTTCCCCCACCCTTGAGCATTGCTTTGATCTAGCCTAACAGCCCCCTGCTTTCTCCTGGGATTTTTTTCCTGGGGAGTTAATTTTCAACAACTAGTCATCCCCTAAACCAATCACCAGTTATTGGATACAAGTGTTCCTTGATTCCAGAATTGTCTCAAATGGTAGAAGATTTACCCTAATAATCATGGGAGCCTTAATTGCCATGTCGGCTGTCTTCTGTTTTCCAAGGCATCAGACTACTGTCAGTATGTTCTCCAGATTCCAGCATTTAGTTTGCAGATCTGGGCCTGATATAACCCTGACTGCTCCATCAGGCCTGCCCTCCCCTTTGGCTGTCTTAGGCTGAATGCTACCCTGGCACTAGACGGATTTTGAATCTGCTGACATCTGATATGATGTACGTTTACTTCGCTAGCATCCGACTACTCTGGTGCTGAAGTCATCATCATTCTAAACCCTGGCTTTAAGCCTGATAGCAGCCTACCCATTGATTGATTCCGTGCCGTCTTATGCAGTAGTGTCAGGATTGGTGTCTGTAGTCTCATCTTAGAGACTGACATTTGGTTTCCAAACATTGGATCTGTTTGCCTGCACAGTATCAGTTCAGGTGTCAGCTTACCCAACAATTACTGTGCATTTGCCTTTTCACGATTCCTGTTGCCCTTTCACTGCACTGGCTCTGCAAGTAATGACTGTTTGTATTCCTGTTCCCTACAAAATGTAGGCTGCTTAGCAGCCCTTTTGCAGTACTTGCCCCTTCTGTTTCTGTGCTTAACCTAGTAAATCTGCTGACACTTTCTGTTAAAACAGATGCAGCCAATTCCATGCAGGCCTGTGGCCTCATCAGTGGATCCTCCTTTGTGGTTACTGTGCAAACCTTACACTCTGCTCTTCCGTGGGATGCAGATTTTTGGAGTTTAGGGAACTGACATATCCCCCTTCCTCGAATTCAAACCTGTTTATTCTCAGATGTGAATGGAGAAGAGGATGTTCATGGTTTGCCATCCTCTGCATTGAACCTGTTATTAACGGAACTGTACTGGTTGATTTAAGAATGTAACCACTGCTCAGTATTTGAGTGGCCATCACAGCAGATCTTTCAGAAGACTTGTAGGGCTCTATATCAAGTATTTTTGAGTTTGCTCTCCCCTTTCTGACACTTTTCAGGATGTTATCAAAGCAGTACAGACAAATTGTGATACAATGATACCTTTTCCTTGTAAAGTAGATTTTATTTTTTTGACACTTAGAAAGTTTTCCATGCAGTGAGACATCCCAAAGCCAGACACTGTCATTTTGGCTACTGCACTGAAGTGCAGCCCTGCTGTTCAGAACATAGCAGCTCATTCCCTCTCACAGAATAAAGAACTATAGAGAGTTTCAGCAAGTATGTGTTCCCATCCTGAACTGTTCTCATGAGGGTGTTGAACTGGACTGCCTCATGTGTATTTTCTTTCAGAGAAAGACCTAGACAGACAACCTCTGAAATGGTAGACCTGCTCTGGGTACACTGAGGGAAGGTCTAAGGCTTAGGTGGCTACTGCAAGTGTCTACATACTGAGTGACCCAAATGGCTTCATAGATGTGATGAACAGGGCAGCACCAGGCATTGTCATTACCATTCTCCTCCTGTGAATGTTAAGGCATCCTTTATGGACTCCCATTTTTAGAGGTTGCAGCTGTTAGTTTCAGATGTAAATACTTAACTGAAGGCCAAAAAAGGCCAGAAACTTTCTGCTACTGGCATCTGTTTTAGATTGCCAAGTGGCCATGTCATTGGATGCATAAAAACCTGTGAAGGCTGTGGTAATAGTAGCACAGCAGTCTCACCATCAGGCATCTGGAAACACTAGTAACTTAGTTATGAACACAGAACTTTCCATTGTCTATTGTGTGGTCCAAGTTACAAGGGTTCCTCCTGTTTGAGGAGACTTTGAGCAGTCATGACTTGCTGCCAAACCACACACAGATCAACAGATGGGTCAGAGTACAATTCTTCCTCCACTGAGGTTCTGGTTCAGTCTCACCATAATTAAGTGGCTTGGTCAAGTCTAAAAGTTTTGTTCCTTACCCCTAGCAAGTCCTCTTTATTGTTTTCCAGGTACATCTTCAATCCGTACCATTGGCAGGTTAGTAACCAGAAAGAGACCAGTTTTTGATCTCTTCAGGATAAATCGTTGCTTAACAAGGCAGACCTTTTGCAGTGCCATCACCATTAATGTGCTTTCTGTTTGGACCTTCTGGATACCTTTCTTCATATCATAATCAAGAATATGCCATTGGATGCGTGAATTATTTGAATTTCAAACTGTATACATCACTTGACAGTCCAACTCTTACCCAGCCAGGTGATGGTTTTCATTCAGACAATTACCTGTTCTGTACAACTGCACCATTGTCATTCTCACTTTCCAATAAGATGAGTGGCTGGCCGATATCCATCATGTGTCTCCTCTATAAAGCCTTTGAAAAATTATCTTTTTGCGATTCGGCCGTATTCTGAAATACTGTATTTGTAGTCAGTAGTCACTTGAATTTAGTAAACTGCTGATCACTGCCACCACATCCCTTTTTTTACACTGATCTTGTTGAGTACTTTGTTGGTTTTGAATATAAAGATTTTTTTAAAACCTTCAAAACTGTTTGCATTTCCCAACTTCTCCACACTGTGAAAGGCCTAACTGTCTGAAAGGGTCATTAATTGCCTTTCCTTGTATCTGTCCACTGTACTGCAAATTAAATATAATGATCTTAAGATGGAGTATGCTTGGAATCCCTTTCCGGGGGCCCTGTTTTTCTCTCGTATATCATAGCTTTGCAGCTGCCAGCATTAGGCTAATATCATAGCATACTTTTGATCATATATTCAGATTTCCGAATTGGCTTTCTTCCTGTAAAGTATGTTCCTCCAGACCTGCACTGTGGTAGTCATGCAAAGCCTGTACAGATGTGTGCTTTCCTACCTGTCAGTGTTCATCATTTGATGAATATTGCAGTAGCCTTAGCCATATGGGTTATATCATGCACAAGATGTAACAGCCGGGCAGCTCCCAGAGCTTAAGAGCAGCTTCAATGTGCCCAGACCATGACTGCTCAAGCAAAGTTGTAGAAATGGTTTAGGCACCAAGCCCTTTAGAGCTTTCCAGCCACCGAAGATTGCTCATGTTACAGGCTTTTGAGGATAAATATCAGCTAGCATTTCTTCATTGAAAGATAATTTTCTGTCAGGGAGAAAACCTTCCACATTTTAATTTTATGACAGAAACTTAACTTTTTTTGTAAAATATGTTGATTTAAGCAAGGACATTGTTTATTGGACTATAACTTGACATTCAAGTCACTTTAATTTGTGAAGTGTTACTTTTTCCTTTTATGGAAGTAGTTAAAAGTGTAATTTATTTTTGTTTTTCTGTTGGAAACGTTTATTAAGGTACTTTTAGAGGCTGGGGTTAAGTATATATCAAGCTTTTCATGGTGTATTTTAGCAGAAAACACTGAATGACAGTGTCAGCATTGCTAGTGTCCTTAAATTAAGAAGGGCCAAATTATAAATTATAAAATTACAATTCACAAAACTACAGTTTTTATGGCTGAGTCTATTTTACACAACAGATAGTTTTATTGATTTATTATCTAACAAATTTCACCACTTTTTGTAGGCATTTTTTGCACAAAGTGTATTGAACACACACACACTGTGATTTTATAGGTTCTATTTATTTATTTACCCATTTTAACATAGATTTTCTAAAAAGATTTCCAGGATTGATTAATGATGTATCAATGTTTTTTAATGTTTTTTAATGTTTTTTAATGTTTTTTAATGTTTTTTAATGTTTTTTAATGTTTTTTAATGTTTTTTAATGGTTCTTAATGCTTTTTAACATTTTACTGTTCCACAGAAGTGTTTTTATCATTGCATGGCTTACAATTTTTTAAAAGCATGGCTCAGTGGTTCTGTTTGCACTAGGTTACTAATTAACAATGTATTTGCCTATTAATTTATTTGCCTATCAATTAAGCTGTTAACACATTTGATCATGTGATATTATTACTTGTAGTATATAAACTTGTGTTTTTGTGAGTGCAAACTCATCTTGAAAAAGCCTGGTACTGATCCAGGCGAAAGCGCTTGATCTCGTATGTTTTTTGTCTTTTATTTTGAATAAATTTGGCAGTGAGCTACAGTTGAACTGGTTCGCCTTTCTCCTTTGCTCTGGATTTTGATATTCATTAGCAGAAAACACACATTTTATTACTTACCTCTTCCTTCAACTGTTGTTACCATTGTTACCAGGGCTTTGGGCTTCATTTTCAGCTTTAACATGGAACAACGTACAGGTTCCCCAGTTCTTCCTTTCTCCTAGCACAAAAAGAACATTTCCCAGCAGTCTTTGCCCCTTCATCAGGTTTGAAATTTCTCTCATCCAGGTTTCTCAGACCAGTCATCTTCTACCTTGGTTTGCACTGGTGTATTTCCCTTCAGCCATCATGGACCGTTTGCACTGGTGTATTTCCCTTCAGCCATGATGGACCAGGAGTTAGACATGTCCTCTGTGACTCTTGGAGTGTCCTTGGTGGGCATGGGAAAACCAGTAATGTTGGTCTCTGAGGAAGGAGTGGGGATTGACTAGCTTGTCTGAAATGCTTGTCCACTGTGGTGATTTGCCTGACAAAGGTCAGTCTGCTTCTCTGAAAATTCATGTTAAAAGGAAGCAGAAAGTTACACATTTATCTTCCCCTGACTCAGTTACTTTAGAGAGGAATGATATATTTGACTTTGTTCAGGGCTTATTCCAAGCTCTTGACTCCTCTCATTCTAGTTTCACTGTAAAGAGAAAAAGGAGTTCTTTATTTTCTGAAAATTCCCTGTTTGATGAACAGGGAAATAATTTTGAGGAAACTGCTTCTGGTTTCTGTCCTCAGATGACTGATTCAGAGTCAGAGGAAAGTGCTTCTTATGATAGGTCCTTGGAGAGTTATTTTTCTGAAACCATGTGTTGGATGAACTAATTGTGTGATTGGGAACGTAATAATATTCTAGTATCCTTGAAGAAATATGATTTGTCACAGCTGGAATTCCAAGCCACTCCTTTTTCAGATACACACCCAACATTGTAGGGTGTTTTCATTGCAACATGTAACGTACCTGCAGCTCCTCAGAAAGCAGATAGTGTGTAAATTCCTCAAGCTTACAAATTTTTTAATTTAAATCCCAGATCAGACATGGCAGTGATTTTTTTTTTTTATTTATTTATTTATTTATTTAAGTATTGCTATTGCCAAACCTTTGGAAAAGGTTAATTACCTCCCCTTCTGATAAGGATTGGAAAGCCTTGGAGAAATTTTGGGGAAAAGTGTATTCTTTTGCCAGACTTTTTTTTTTTTTTTTTTATAGAATTTTTAAGGGTCAGTCTCCAGTGTAAAAGTTTTTCCTTGCCTCTTTTGAGAATATGAGAAACATTATAACCACTTTGCCATCTTCTGAGGAAGAATCTTCCATGAATTCATTTATTGCTTCTGTGTTTCAAGTCACTAAACAGTCTTTGGAGTGTGTTTATGATTCAGCTGATGCCTGTTCCAGACCTGTTGCTATTGGAACTGAACCTATTAATGCATTCCTTCAGATCTGACATTACGAGTCTTAGAGTCCAAGCTTGCATCTAATGTGGTTGATTTAGTACTCCAGCCTTGAGCCCTTATTAAACTTTTTTACTCATAATGGCTTGGTTTTCCCTGAGTAGCTCAGACCTCAATTGTCGCTTAGCAGCATTGCTGATCTTGGCAGATAAGTGTTCCGCCTCTTATTTGTTGATTAGCAAATTGTGACCTTTTGGCATTATTTATTAAAATTTTGATCTTTAAAATTGTTAGTTTAGCAGTTTCTGGTTGTTTCCCTTAAATATATGCATTTTTATTTCAGCCCTTCCATTCTTGGTCTTGGCGCCATGTTCTTAACCATTTTTGTAGATTTAGTTATATAGTTAAGGATAGAGTTAGTGCTGTTAACGGTAGTTCTACTTGTGTGTTCTCCTTATAGTATCATTGATCTTATAAAAATTGCTGTGTGTGTCTGGCTATAGGTTAAGCTTATATTATAGAATTTTAGATAAAATATAAAATATATTTATGTAGGCTTACTGTTGAAACATAGATTTTCTATTTAGCTGCAGTGTGTGTTGCATATTGTGCTGGTAACTTTGTAATGGAAAAAAGCTACCAGTTTCAAGGAATGCTCCAACTTTGGGTATAAAATTCCCAATCAGGACCTTCATGATTTTTGTGTAGTCTGTCTGGGGGTGGCACATATCAGTGCTTTATGTGACATCTGTGCTGCCTTTGGGCCTAGGGCCCTTTCAGATAGGAGGCATAAGTTAATAGTCAGAGTGCTTCTAGCTCTGGCACCAGTCAAAACTAAAAAGTCTTTTGAAGAAACCCTGAAACCCAAGGATTCAGAGTTGAGGAGACAAACATCCAATACTTCAGCTCCCCTGTCAACTCAGAGAATCAAAGATCATGTTGGTCAGACCCCAGCCTGTACCCTACCTGTGGATCCAGAATTAATGGTTCCCATCACTATTCAAGATTCAGCCAAGAGAAGTGAGCAGACAGTTTCTAGGCCCTTTTTGGCCCTATCTACGAGGTGCTATAGATCCTATAAAAGTGTCTCAGAAGTCAGTTTGGATCACCTATTACAGAAGTTCCTCAGATTGAGATGGGGGTCATTGTGACTCCGTTGGCTCCCAAGCCGGTTGGATTCATGCATTTCATCCTGATCCAGCTTCCCTAACCAGTTCGTCCATCGGCTGCAGTCCCTTTGGATCCATATGGTAAGTCAGATCCTGTGTCCAGGATTTATTGATCCATGTATCATCAACTCCATGGAGTTTGGATCTGACTCACCTGACTCTGGCCCTGCTGCACCCCGTATTGGAGTGTCAGAGCTGAAGGATCAGATGGATGGCTCCATTGGTTTTATCAGAAACGTCATTCTTTGAGACTTCAGCTTTGATCTCTTCCTCAGTGCCAACCACTCAGTCGCTTTCTCATACTCCTTGTTTGAAGAGTTGGATGTGACCACATGTGCAATATCTTTGAATCCCCTCGAGGTTGGAGCAGTTTGTTTTTCAAGTCAGGGGGGTAATTTTGTCACCACACGAGGCAAATCCACAGGTTCTCCTAACTACGGTTCCACCCCATGACCCCTGCTCATTGAGTTTGACTTTGCAACAAGTCATCTGCGCAGATTTATTCTATAGACCCCAAACTTCCAACATTAATAAAGAGATAGTCCACTGAAGACTCGAGGGCCTCATCCCTTGAATCACCTAAGAAGAGGGTTTGTAAGAGGAAGCAACTAGACTCACCAACTGAGTCATCACTTCAGCTACTGATTTGGATGATGTATAGGGCTCCCCCCAATCCCTTCCCAAGGATGTTTCCTTCAGAGAGATCCTGGAGCTCATGAGACTGAGGGGATCTTGGCCTAATGCACCTCCCTCTCAGAATAAAGCAGTATTCTTTGAGGCATATGAAACGATATTTTCTATGCCCTGTGTGGTCCCTCCTGCTGACAGATTGATGGAGTAAGCAGTGAGGCAATCGTGGCAGGAACCTTAACACCTCAGAGCCTGTCCTAAGGAAGCTTAACAAAATACTTCTCCCTCCTAAGGATAAGCCCTTCTGGGCAAAGACTTCCCCAGTAGTCCCCATCATAATTGCGACAGCCACCAAAAAAAAAAAAAAAAACAGTTGTGTGAAGATTCATTTATCTGTCTCCCCAACAAGGAGAACCGGACTACGGATAGACATGGGACGTGAGTGTATGCCTCTGGCGCCTTTGATGTGTGGGCTGTGAACTGTGCCATTCATATGACTAGGTTACAGAGGGATCTCACTCAGTAAGCGTTATCCACGCTGAAGAACCCCATTATGCCAGAGTCACAGAAGCAGATTCAGTCTACTCTGTCGACGGTGTCCAATATCTTCAACTTGTCTTCAACTTGTCCATTCAGCTGTTTCACAATACCAGAAATAGGATGTTGAGAGCATATGGAGCGAGCATCACCATGAAGCACCATGGGGGCTCTGTTTGTGTGACTATGTGTACAACTTTAATGCATCTTTCACAAGCGGCCCCTTTGAAGGAACCACCTTATTTTGTACAAAAATAAAATAAAGAATGCAGAAATGAGAGCAGGATGGCAAGACCTCCTTTGTGGTAGGAGTAAAGTTTGAGACTCCTCAAACCACCTTTAACAGGAACCAAAAAGGACCTCATCCACTCTGGTTTCATAAGTGTAGGCATTAGTATGGCTCCTTTTCTGACAGAGCTGGCCAAGGCAAAAGAGGCCACTTTATGCTGGGGAGGACCACGGAACCAGGGATACCATAAGCCCTTCTCTGGTAGACATCCCCAAAATCCCTGAAAGTTTGTCTGACTGCTCCACTCCGGAGTTGGTTGGAGGATGCATATCCCCCTACCCTCATTCGTAGTTCACTATCACATGAGACAGATGAGTAAAAGGGATCATATGCGGAGGTTATTGAATTCCATTTCTGAAAATTCACCCACGCCCTCTATCCCCATTGCCAGATGTCCCACACAGTCAGGCAAAGTTCGCCATGCAAGATGTTGGTTCTCTTCTGCAAAAAAGGGCCATCCAGGAGGTCTCACCAGACCAGATTGGGTCAGGATTTTCCCCACTTCTTTTTGTTTCCAAAGAAAAGAAAGGACCTTGGGCTCATCTTGGAAGTGAGTTTCCTAAACAGTTACATTGAAAAGACCCCCTTTCAAATGGTCTTGGTGCAGTTGATTCTTCTGTGTCTTCAGAAGAATGAATGGATGTGCTCTGTGGACCTCCTTGATGCTCACCTTCACACAAATATAGAGAAAGAGTCCAGGAGATTCCCGCACTTCTGATTAGGAGCCAGTCATTTCCATTTCAGAGCCCTGCCTTTTGGTCTCGCCTCCGCTCCCAGGGTACTCACAAAATGTATGGTGGTAGAAGCAGATCTTCTAAGCCTAAAGGGATTCAAAATTTTCCCCTACCTAGATGACTGGCTTTTGGCTGTGCCTTTTCCGAGAAGTCTGTTCTTCAAGTGCAGGATTATCTGCTTCACATGTATACGTCCCTGGATATTTCAGTAAACCAGAGGTTATCCATCCTAACTCTCACTCGGTGTCTAGTCTTTCTGGGTCTCTGGACATAACCATAACTCTGGTCTCTTTTCCACAGGATATAATTGCCATCTTGAAAGCTGCAGTATGAAATCTACTGGAGTTTGATCATCCTCTGACACTGTTGATCTTGAGAGTGTTGGGGCTTGTGGCATCATTAATTCTGATGGTGCAGTTTACTCATTACCATATAAGAATCCTATAATGGCCACTGCAGCCTCAGTGGTCTCAAAAGTATGATTCCCTGTCTCAACATATCAGGATAACTTGGTCATGCAGAACTCATCTAAGCTGGTGGCTTCATTCTCCTTTGAAAGCTGCAGGTATACCTTTCCAGGTTCCCTGCCTAGTAGCATCTATAACCACAGATGCATCTTCTGCCGGGTGGGGAGTGCATTGCAAAAAGAGAATGGTCCAAAGATTTTGGTCAGACTCTAAGGCTTGTCTTCATATAAATGCCTTGGAGACAAGGACCGTTGTTGTATTGTGGTAGCTACAGGACTGTCTTTCTGTAGAAGTGATAAACATATAGACTGACAATATGACAGTAATCTGGTATATTAACAAACAAGATGGAACCAGATCCTATCCGCTGTGTCCTAAGGCTATGAGGGTATGGCAATGAGTGATGGCCTCTCATGGATTTGTAACTGCAGCACAGTTTCCTGGAAGGTTTAACAATTTTGCAGACAGGCTCAGCAGGAATATCTTCTTATCTCATGAGTGCAGTCTGAGCCCAGCATTCATAAAGGAGATTTTCAATCACTGAGGTAATTCATGCTGAGATCTGTTCCCTACCCTACAGAACATCAAGTGCAGTGAGTATTTTGAGATGCTTCCTCATCGAGGACAGTAGCTGTCTTTTGGGGCTAGTTTATGCATATCCTTCTATCCCACTTATGACCAAGTTCATACAGAAAACCATTCAGTGCAAAGGCCAGATCTAATAACTCACTCATCCAGGGAACCTAACTCCAACATTTCCAACTTGAAGCTAACCGCATGGTTTCTCCAGTTTCAGTGATGGCATGGGATGCTTCCCTTCTAACTGATGTAGTCCACATTCTTACAGCTTCCCAAAAATCTTTTTCTTAAAAAAAAAAAAAAAAAAAAAAAAGGTACTTGTTTGCTTTAATATCTTAGTCATATGCAGCAGTCACTGAAAACTTACCCAACTCGCATTTAAATACCCCTAAATGCACACTGATTAAAACTGCTTTACAGTATAACATGTAATTTGCATCATGACTTTTTATACAGATATTAATAATGTCTTTTTAAACATTGGGGTATATGCTTTACAGTTCACCCCCCCAGTTTAACACAGTCAGTAAAAGTCCAGTCTTTCTCAGCCACTTTTTCTCGGAAAGCCACATTTTACATGTCTGTTCCTATATTGGGTGGAATTGACACTTTAGAGTCTATTATTTTATTTACTAATTTTAGTGCTGCTGGTCTTCTTCCTGATCATCTCCCAAAACCAATCTCTGGTTCAGGTTCAAGGTACTACTGATACTTCTAATCAGCTCCTTTGCCGTGTTTTTTGCATCTTTTTTTATTTAACAAGAACAGCTTTATTGAATTATCATTTATTACATGGACAGTCATATATGTATATAAATAAAAACAGACCATATTGATGACATATTTTCAGTTGCAAACATCGTTCATCACATATAATCGTCTATACAGTACTTGTCATTCACACCTTAGATCGTTCATAGCTTCCCAGAAATCTTCCACACATAAGGTGTATCTCAAAAAATGGAAAATATTTGCTATATGAGCAGAATATCATGACACAGAACCCTTCTCATCCTCTGTGGGAGATGTACTACGTTTTTTATCATCTATATTTTCTTCTCGGTCCAGCTTCTCCACTTTCAGTGTACATTTGGCAGCTCTTTCTTCCTTCCACATTGGTTTTCAATACTCTTCTTTGGTTTCTAATAAGTTATGTAAAGCCTTTCTAAAAGGTACCTTTCATTTTCAGCCTCACATAAAGGATCCGACTCCTCCAGAGAACTTAAATTTTGTATTGCAAGAGCTGTCCTAACCTCCATTTGAGCTGCATCTGCAGAATTAAAATTCTTATCTTGGAAAACTAACTTTTTTAGTAGCTGTCGCTTTGACTAAGAAGATTTCAGAGCTGCACACTTGTATCATCTGTTCCTCCTTACATTGTATTTCATAAGGATAGGGTTACCCTCAGAACCAACCCCTCCTTTATTTTGAAAGTGGCTTCTGAAACCATTTTTTCACAGTAGTTTTCCCAAGGACAAAAACGAAGGCGAATACATTGTACATACATTGATGTACATTCACTTCTACCTTCACAGGACAGCTGCCTTCAGGAAAGATAAACAACTGTTTGTATACTTCACACAAAACAAATTGCATAAGAAGGTAACTAAGATTTCTTGTCTAAATGGCTGTCTGGAATAAATCTTTGCCCTACAAGCCTAATGCTAATTCCATGAGAACCATGGCAACTTCTACAGTCTTTTTCACATCTCTTTCCTTGAATAAAATCTGTCAAGCTGCTACGTGGTTTTCACTTCATACCTTTGTCAAGCACTACAAGTTGGACTGTATTTCCAGAGCCAAAGTTTACTTTGAGGTTTCCATCCTGAAGGTTGTCCTGCCCTGAGGCCACCAAGGAATCCTATACCTGGTTATTCTAACCCATATGTCAGATCAGATGGGACTGGATGAATAGGATACAAAAGTTAAGTACTAACCATAACAGTAGATCCGTTAATACCAGTCCCCCTGCCAATATATATGATGTGAAGGACCTTTTTTTCTTGAATCAAAGACAGTACAGATGCACTTAGGTTTAAGGGACAAACACAATCTGAGCTACTCCGGGAGGAGAGGGGTGTTGTGGGTAAACAATTTTAGAAAGGGCTTGAGCCTGGAACTCCCGAATGAGATCTGAGCAGGGGCTTTAGGATCTATATGTCATATTGGATGGACTGGTATGACAGGATCTATCATTATGGTAAGTACATAATTTTTAGGCGTAGGCTTGCAAGGTTTTGTGCACAGAATTTACCTGAGGATGTTGAAGCTGAAATTTTTAATCCTCTTGAATAGAAAGGCTGTTTTTGGGCCATCTGCTGCTGTGGTCCGGAAAAAGTGTGATGAGAGAGAAAAAGATTGAGGGGGGGGGGTGACTCTAGATTCCCAAGTTTGTTAAATACATACCTCGGCACCTTTTTATACACAACAGAATAAGCAGACATAGCAGACTCCTGGCGAGCAGATATTAAGAAAACAATGGCAGGGAGGCTCTAAAAAGAAAGGTTTAGCCTCCTAGAAACAATTACAGCCCAACAAGGCTGAATGATTATCTGCAAATGGTAAGCACTACACACACTCCACAGCCTGGCAAGTCTTTAAATCTTCCCCAGAATTCTTCATTTCTTTCTTCCTTTGGCAGCTGATAATCTTAGACAAATGGGCTGGGAGTGATACTTTAGGGGTGTGGTTAGCAGTGGGAGTTCCTTTCACCTTTTCTGGGGATTTTCCCTCATCATCCATATCAAACTTCTTTTTCTCCTCCTGTCATTAAGCATGTGTTGACTCAGAGTGGTAGTAGAAGCTGATGTTCATTGTATTGATCACTGCTACTGTAGCCTTAGCTGTATGGGTTATATTCTGCCAAGGATATTAACAGCCGGCCAGCTTCCAAAGCTTCAGGGCACCTACCATATGCCCTGACTGTGAAGCAGCTTGAGCTGAGCTGACTAAAAGAGAAGTTTGGGCGCAAGGCCTTTTGGAGTTTTACGGAAACTATGCTCCTATGAGGTTTTCAAGGATTGATGGTTGGCTTGTGCTTTCCTTTGCTAGAATGATAAGTTCTCTTTGGGGGAAAAAACTTCCATTTTATTAATTTTGTTGATGTTTTATTACTTCCTTCATCAGGAAAGTTATTTTAAAGCTAGGAGTAATGGACTGTCTCAAGACTGTATCGTACTTTTAAATGGAGCACTCATTTTTTTCTGTCAGTTTAAAAGTAGTTTAAAGTAACTGAAAACGTTTTCTTTTATGGGGCCTGCATAGTGTTTTAAAGTACTTTTTTACTGTTTTTTTTTTTTCTGGCAATCAAAAAAATAACTTTTGTGTAGTGGTAGTCTTGACATGCAATTGCTGCTTGTCTTCCTTGGGAAAAGAGGTGCCATTTTTGTTTCAACCTTGGAACAGACTATTGG
Source organism: Protopterus annectens (assembly GCF_019279795.1). Taxonomy (NCBI): domain Eukaryota; kingdom Metazoa; phylum Chordata; order Ceratodontiformes; family Protopteridae; genus Protopterus; species Protopterus annectens. Next base: position 200,095,348 of record NC_056746.1, on the reverse strand, counting down.
TCCCACGGTCAGTCCTTCTTCCAGTCACAAAAAGAAAAAGTTAAGCAAACCGCCTTTGCCACCACAGCAGGCTAGCAGTTTGCCTCAGCCACAGGTGGGTGACTCTGCTGTGGTCATCTGTTGTACCTCAGACCTCTCATCTTTTACCTTGAATCCCTCTGGTGTAGCACCTGTAGCCAGTATGAATTGGGGGGGGGTAGCCATTTCCTCTATGGCTTTTGGGGTTCCCTCAGTGGGCAGGGGAGAGCCACCCTTGTCCCTCCTGGAAGAGGGAACAGGGAAGGTTACCCTGTTGTGTCACAATGGTGTGCCCGTTTCTGTGGGAGCAGCTGCTGCAATTAGTAACAGTCAGCCCTACGTTTTCCTGTCAAAACAAGCCGAAAACCAAGGATGTGTCTACTACTCAAATTTCTTTGGATAGGAATAGTTTACTGGGTCTGGCTCAGGATTTAATTCAGGCTATTGATTCTTCTTTTAAAGTGGTTTCTGGTAAAAGGAGAGATTCCTCTTTTTGTGAAGAAATTCAAGATTCTGAATCTGAACAGGAAAAATGCAGGGATGGATACAATTTTTTTTTCTTTAGATTTCTAATTCAGACTGAGAAGAGAGATAAGTCTCTGATTATCTGTTGCAGAGGTGATCAGAAAATGTGGTGAAAGGGACAAGCTGATACTAGGAATATCTGAGATGTTTCAGCTGTCCTTTTCCAAATTGTCCAAGGGATTTTCTCTGTCCTTATCCAATTTTGACAAAAAATAGTTTAAACAGTCTAAAATAAATTCAGATAAACAGACATTTAAGAAGAAATAACAAAGAGGGGGGTTATTCAAGAGACCTTGTGCTCCTCTCCTTCCCCAACCACGATTTTCTTCCAGAAAGTCTTAATCTCCATTTTTCTCTGTGGCAACAGATTGTTTCAGTCAAATTGGTTGTGAAATTTATTCATCAAGGTTACAGACAGCAGTGGGAGGAAATTCCTCCTATCCAGGGGGTCACTTCTCATCCTCTAGATCAGACTGTTTTTGTTTTCACCGGTTCTTTTTCGCTGTCCCAAAAAGTGATAGAACCAGATGTCTTTCTGTTCTGCTGTTACAGTATTCTTTACATGAGGAAGATTGCCTGCCAAGCAACCCGACGTTTGGCCAGTATACCAAAGTCTGTAGAATAAAGGTGCGTGGTATGTTGCATGTAGGCTTCTATTGGATGTAGGCCATAAAAGCGATGTACACACGCACCACCCCGAGAACTTTTTTGCCGCCAGACAGAAAACATCTTCCATATGTATGGTCTGATCGTTGAATAAATTTCAGGTTTCATGTGATACGCGCCCCGTTGGGGAGTCCTTTTCTAACTTTTGAGTGTGTCTAAAGTTTAATGTCATCCAAGTAGGGCAAATGCCAATGTGGACGTCAGATTCCACATAAGGACAACCATCAACAGTGCCTTTTCTGTCTTGGGCCTTCTCATGACCATAAGGCCTACCCTATTTGCCAATCTTTCTTTCCCAAAACCTTAAGGAGTAGGCTTAATTACCTTTCCGTCTACTTAGAAAATCAGTGGTTAAAAGTTCTTGATAAAAGGGTGGAGGGTCCCTTGGGCTCAGAGGCGGAGTCATTAGCAAAGCAGAAGGCCAAGAAATCCAGGCTGGAATCCTCAGCTGCACCTCCAGTGCCAGACGTCTCTCTCGGGACAGTCACGTCATCAAACCCGTGACTGAGGTCGCCGTGGAACATTTTAGCAGTGCATCCTTGGAGGTACCACAGGTGTCCGAACTACATATCTAAGGGGAGCCCAGACTCATTAACTCTGAAGGACCTATTGGGATTCCTGCCATCCTAGTTAGGGAGGAAGTGGATTCAGACATAATCAAGTGTAAGCCTATGTCCGGCCCACCGTCACTTCATACAGTGGATATTCCTAGTAAAAAGAAACAAAACATTAAACATGTCTCCCCTCCTTCTGATCCTCAGAAGGATTGGCAAGCATTTTCTTAAGGCATATTTAATGCTGTCATGTCTCTGAGACCCCGTCTGGGGGTTTCAGTACCCACCTCCCCCTGGACTGCTCATTCCCAAAAGGGAGTAAGGGAAGAGTGCTCACAAAGTGTCTCAATCCAGTTATAGCTCATTGCAGACTACAGGCTATCCACATTGTAGCATATTTAGATGACTTGCTTATCTTTGCAGAGTCTTTTTTAAAGTGTCCGGAATCTCTCTCTTGGGTGAGAGATCTCTTACAAAAGGTGGGATTCCAAGAGAACATTGAAAAGTCTTTATGGACTCCCTCACACAGGATTTGTTCCTAGCTTGTCAACTAGACACCTCACTTCAAAGAACTTTTTGTTCCACAGGAAAACTAGATCTTTATTTAGCTCTATTTTTAAGGTTTTCCACTCTGACTTAGGTCACTGTAAGGAAATACCTCAGGACTTTGGGTGCCATGGCGTATGTGATTGTCATAATACCTCTGGCAAGAACGATACAGTGGTATCTGAAATATCTTTAGTCGTAGCATCAACAATATTTATCTTTTCAAATCCCAGTGCTGTAGTTTCAGAAATAATCTATTTGTGGAGACAGCAGAGATCCCTGAATCCCCTTCTCCCTCCTTACTCCAAAGCTGTGAGTGACAATCGACACCACAGACGTTGTATGGTGAGCTGTTTCAGGATGGATAAAAGTACAAGGTGTATGTGACAGATTCAAGCACATAAATATTTAAGTGATGTTTGTTCTGATCCTGGCACTCAAATCTGATTCATCTTTGGTCCCGAGGACCTCTTCAGGTTATTACAGGCAGATGTAACACAGACATGTGATATGTCAACAAGCAGGGGCAAACCAGGTCATATTCCCTTTGCAGACTAGGCATGTTAGCTTGGGGGATATAGCTTTACAGAACAATCTCATTCTACAGACATCCTACATCCTGTCAGAGCAAAAATGTGTGGCAGAGGTGCTGAGCAGGACATAGGCAGACCCTCACAAATGGAAACTAGATTAGGGTGATCTTCCAAGATTTGACCCATTTGTGAGGAGTTCCTCAGGCAGACCTCTTTGTTTCCTCTCTGAACAATCAGTTGACAAGATTCTGTTCCAGGACTCCATGCAAGAAGGCATGAAAGACTGGCACCTTTTCCTTTCCTTGGACAAGGATTATATGTATGCATTTTTACCCTTTCCAATGATAGCCAAGGTATTTCTGTAGATTCAGATAGAATCTCCTAAAACCATTGTGGTGACACCCTTCTGACCCAGGCAGCAGTGGTTCTCCCTTTTAGAAATGGCCAGAGCAATTACAAGTTTCATCACAGACTGGATCTACCCACACAAGATTTAGAGGTGTTTGATGCACACTGACTCCAGTTAACTTCAACTGACTGCCTGGATAATAAGGCATTGATTTCCTTTAGACCACTGTTTACTGAGGACGTACAGCAGGTACTGATGGAGACAAGAAAGCCTACTACTGCAAAATGTTGTACTGGCGAATGGAAAGGATTTTCTACTTGGAGTTAAAAACATAACCAGCACCCACCCATTCATGGCTAGTTGTTTACTGGCTTTAAAATATTTGCGTGTGTCATTATCCTTTGACCTTTCTTAATCTTACATTAAGGTTCATTTATTGGCCATTTCAGCATGTCTGCCCATGGATCTTCTCTTTCAGTGCATTCTCATGTCAAAATGTGTTTAAAAGGAAATCTGATGTCTCTTCTGTCATTTCCTCAGCATATGGATCTTTGGATCCAACCTCAGACCTGACTTTCACCACTCTAGACTTTGGATCTAAAGCACAGGCCTCCTCCCCTTATGCTTATTACCCTCCTGTACCCAACATTACCTCATATCTCATTTGGGGCTTATTCAAACAAATGTGATCCTCTTTTCTCATTCTTGCCTCAGATAAGTGTTTTCTTTTGTTTGTAAAGATATCTTCTTTTCTGATTAACCTTTACATTTCAATTTTTCCTTCTTGCTGTAGTCTTTATCTTTCTGTAAATGCTGTTGCAACCCTTTCCTAATTGGTGTTACTGTGGCACCTTGGGTTGTTTTCTTGAAATTTCTTACTTTAGTTGTTGATGATTGAACTTGTGATCCTTTTGTTTTGTTTTTTTCTGGTAATCTGTACATTTGTTCTACAGGACAGAAAAATCCTCTGGTTTCAAGAAGATCCCTAATACAGATACCCATTCAAAATGTGTGTATTTTCTTGTTGCATTTTATCAAGATGAAAACTGCCATATTTGCACTGTCCTTGGTCAGAGGACCATTGTTGAATATTGAAACAAGTTAGTTCTGAAGGGACTCCACCCAGCCCCCGCTGAGGACTTGTCCTGGCCTCTTTATTCTTCTTCTGATTCAGGAGCCTCCTTGTCTGCCAAGAAGCCTTTGAACAGACATGAAAGGGGCGAAAAAGCCAAGGGGAAAGTTAGAGACTAAGAAGCATTCCTTGGACTGCTCTTCCTCTTTGGTTGCTTCATCGGCTCCGGCTCCACAACTTCTAGACTGACAGATCCAACATCTGTGCTGGATCTGACAGTGATTGGATCCTGTACCCCACTTTTGCTGGAGCTCAGATGTTCCCCAGAGCCAGTATCTCCTAGATTACCCTCATCCTCCATACAGGAAAGGCCAGTGCATTACTCATCTAGACCCCATTCCACTTCCTCGTCCATAAGATCAGTGCATTCTACCAGTCCGGAAGCCTTTCAGAAGCAGACATTGGTAGGATAATGAAGAAGTTCCTCAGTCCCGAAATAATGTTGGGGTTCTACCAGCTCTGACCCCTGTCGGACTCGTGAGCTTCACTTCTTCCCCTTTTCCTGTGGTCAGTCTTGCAGGATCCACCAGTCAGGTTTGGGATCTGTGAGTCCGAGTTTCATCCAAGGGTTGTCCTCATCAGATCTGAAGACCTGGTCATATTTCACCGTAGTGACATCTCAGCTGGTTCTGAGCATCTTGGGTCTGGAAGGATCTCGGAACTGAAGCATCAGCACCAGATCTGAGGGTAGGAGATCGACTCTGAAATTTTCAGAGCCATCCCTTCCTCCCAGAGCTTTGGAGCTAGATAGCCTGGCTGCAGCATCAGCTTCGAAGCCCAGCCAGGTGGGATACTGGGACCATCCTGGATTAGATGCTTCTGCTCTTAGTTGGTTCTGGTGCCTCCCTCTGCTTTGTCTTTCGAGGCTGTCTTTCCCTGGTGAGTGGATTTCTCTTACATACTCAGCTCAGTCCATCCCCTATCGGAATTCATTGGGTCCTGATCCTAATCTTCCTAACCCATCAAGGCAGCTGATCCCATCAAGCCCCAAGACCGTTCGTATCCTGGACTCCCATTCATCTTCTGAGATCTTCTTCAGAGCATCCCACTGCAGAAATTTCTTGAAACAGTACATGCAAGAGGAGGCATTTTGATTTACCACAAGAGTTGTTAATTGAAGACTCTGACTGGTGAAAGGGAGGGATCCCCGAGATCACCACTTGAGGATGTCTCATTCAGTGAAATTCTCGGATTGTTGAGACAGAAAGGTGGATGACCCTCCAAAGCCCCCTTTCAGGAGGAGTCAGTGTTTCCCAAGGCCTTTGGCTCCTGCCTAGGTACTTTGTGGGTGGTTCCCACCTGCAAATGAGATAGTTGACCTGATATTGAAGCAGGCATGGAAGGAACCGGACATTACTAAACCCATTCCACACAAGCCAGACAAACGTTTAGTATTGTCGAAAGAGCACCCTCATTGGAGCAAGAGCCTGGTGGTGGTTGATTTTGTGGTAGAGGCAGACACAAAAAAGGAGCTAGCCAAGGAGAACTCCTTTGTCCATCCCCCTAACAGGAAGTCTAGGACTTTGGACAGGTTTTGAAAGTGGGTTTATACCTCCGCTACTTTTGCACTGAGTGTGCTTAACTACCTGACACACGTGACAAGATTTCAGAGAGCTTTGACAAAGGAATTTTCCAAATCTCTGCTGTCTGTGTTTGCAGAGGAAAAGAAAACTATGGACTCGAAGCTAGCCACCCTGTAGACTCTTTTTGGCACCTCAGTGTGCTTGATCTCCAACGTGACTGAAGATGCTTTGAGAGCCACAGTTATAGGCGTTACTGTAAGGAGACATGCTTGGATGTACATGTGTGACTTTGCAGAGCACTTCAAGACATAATTTGTGAATACCCCGTTTGATGATTTGACTCTTTTCGGATCAGAGATCAAGGACAAACACTCCAGGATTGAGCAAAATGGGAAAACAATTTCTGTCACGTTAATACTGGTTTTTACCCCCCCCCCCCCCAAGATTTTTCTGTAGGACACAAGGGAGGGAAGAAACTGTGATTCTGTAATTCCCAAGAGTTCTCCCAGGACACTTCTGTAGATAGAGTCCTCCCCCATGAAAAAGGGGGGGATTCTAACAGTGGACTTCACCCCTGTGGCAGAGGAGGGAAAAAAATCAAAACTTCCAGGGCCCATTCTTCGAGATGTCTTATTGGCACTCCTGAATGGTTGCCTGACTCCCTCCCTCTGGAGGCATTCATGGAGAGCTTGTCTCTGCACCCCAAAGGCTGGGCATCCATCACCGAAGATACGTGGGTGCAGAAGATTATAACCAGAGGCTATAATATTCCCCTTCTAAGTTCTCCTTCCCATCAAAAAAAAAAAAAAAAAGATGTTCTCCGTGTTTCACCGTTGCAGTCATTACATTTGGATAATCTGCTGGCAGGTTGCCCTCAGTCGGCTTGATTAACAAAGTCTTGGGTCCTGTGTTGTTTGCTGTCCCTTCTTCCATCAGGTTGTCAGGGCTATAAAACATGCAGCCAACGCCATTACATCAGTCTTTCTTGCCGTGCAGTACCCGAAGCAGAAGCAAGTTCGCAAGTGCCGGTCGACCAACTCCTGAAATTTTCGTTTTTGAGTTTCACAACCGAAGTATTCAACTAAAAAGCTAAGTACCCTGTTGGGGAAACTTTTTCTTGCTCCTTTCTGATGTCAGTAAAAGTTAATAATTGCATTACTTGTGGGAAGCAAATACTTCATAAGGCTTTTCATTTATACTGTGTTCCTTGCCTAGGCCAAACCACGACGTACCTTGTTGTCGGTTTTGTGCTTTATTTAATCAGCGCACTATCCGCCGTCGGTACATTTTTGCTTCTAAATATTTCGGTTCTCGGTTTAATTATCCAGAAATTACGTCCGTTAGCAATCTGACTACCGGAATACTGAAAAAACGCAAAGAAAAAGACTGAGACAGGCCACTGAGGTCCAGAACTGCCGATGACGCTTCTCCTAAGCCAGTCGCCAGTTCGCCGGTACTCGGTGAGGATCTATTGCCGCCCCTGATACCCGCTACTTCTGATTCGCAGGCCTCTACTGAGACCCATTCGGAGTCCGGTATGCCGCGAGATGCTTCACCTATGGAACCCGCGGATGTCTGTACCTTGGATGGGTCTGGAGCCGCTGTGCAGCTTCTGAAGGTGTATTCAGGCCTACAGATTTGTATATTAAACTGACACCACCTTCAATTTTAAGGTCAAAATCTCATTCTATGTCTAAAAAACCGATGCTCAGGCTGCATGTTCAGGCCCCTATGCCTAAAAAACAAATTATCAAAATGGCTGAAGATTTAGTTACTTTAATCAGGGGTAGTCAACCCCCCCTTCTAAGAGGCCTAGGGCTGAACTTGACTGAATTTTCTGAACAGAACTCTGTTTCTTCTGACTCTTCTAATGAACAGGATTTGTCCATCCCTACTTATGAGGACTCTGATGCAGAGGATTCCATTCCTTTTGCTTCTCCCACTGAGGATTTTTCTTTTGGGGAAACTTTACATAACTTAAGGGAGCATTTCCACTGGGAAAGTCAGGATTTTTCTGAATCCAAAAAGAGGCTTAGGGATTTTCTTCTTCCTCAGCATAGGCCTTTGGCTATACCTCCTGTACTAGACATTGTTGATGTGTTTTCAGAACCCAGTATGGCCCCTGATTCTCTGCCTCCGGCTCCTTGTAAGCCAGACAGATACTACAGGGTTCCTGATTCCCACAAATTCCTTTTCAAAAATCCTGTTGCGGACCCTGGAACCATTTCGCAGGGGCCCAAGGGCATTAAGGCTTCTACTGCTAAAAATCCTACCCCTTCTGATAGAGACTCCAGGACGCTGGATAGATGGGGTAAAAAGGTTTATACTTCTGCAACCTTGGCAATCAGGGCTTTAAACTGTCAATTTCATATGCTAAAATATCAGCAGCATATCATGGGACAGCTTAAATAGAAAATGATGTTGATTTCTGTGTGGAAAATAAAGATTTACAGGATTTATTGCATTCAGTTGAACAAGTTGGAAAACGTACTTTGCAATCTGGTTTTGATTCTTTGGAGGCCTCTTGCAGGGCTGCTGTTACTGGGTCTCTGCTTAGAAGGCATGCTTGGCTTAAGGGGCAAGCTCTGCCTGATTATGTTAAAGCAAAATTGTTGGATGCTCCTTTGCAGCAGGACCGTCTGTTTGGCAATAAGGCTGAAGAAGTTCTAAAAAAGATGGAAGATGAGGCTAAATCTATGCAAACTGTGAACGATTTCTTACAAGTACAACCTCCAAGATTTAGTAGGCACTGGCTTACTAAGAACTGGTCCTTTCCAGTTCCTTCCAGAGCCACTCAAGCCAAACCCAGACATTCCAAAAGCACCAGGATGTTCTTCATTCCACATTGCTGCAGTCCTAACTATTGGGTAGTCCGCTGTCCAGTCGGCCCGAATACCAAAGTATATGGCTGACGTCGGTCAGGGCGCATTAGACTGACGTCAGTACGTCAGGGTACTAATGCGCATGACCGACGTCATATCCTCAGTCTTTTTTGCCGCATGGTCCGATGCAGAAGCAATTTTGCGAGTGCAGGTTGGCGTTCTGAAAGTTTCTGAAGTCAGAGTTTCAGACCGAATCAAAGTTGGCTAAGTACCCCGTTGGGGAATATTTTGGTTTTTTCTTGCCTCAGTATTTAACCGGATGTCAGAAAAAGTGAATAACTGTATTTCTTGTGGGAAACAGATACCTCATAGGGATTACCATACTTTGTGTATACCTTGTTTAGGGCCTGAGCACGACGTTGTTGGATGCCGCTCTTGTGCTAGATTTAACAAACGCACTATTAAGAGAAGGTTAGACTGTGCCAGGTTAGTGTTTGGGAAGCGTTGTAATTATAAAATGCCGCCGGATGCTCCGACCGGCTTCGCTAAAAACGCAAAGATAAAGCAGCAAAGCCTAGGGTGGAGGAACCGACAGTCCCAGACGTCGGTTCTTTGGAAGGCTCAGTGGTGCCGGAGGTTTTGCCAGGTGTCTCTTTGGAGTCTCAGGAAGAGACTTTACTGTTACAGGATGTATCCTCTCAGGAAGTAGGCCAGGCTGAGGGGGCTTCTCAGGTGGCTGTTCTTCCCTCTCTTCCTAAGGTGGTTAGAGCCTCTCCTTCAGTTTCCAAGGCTTCTTTGAGGGGCAGGCCAAGTTTAGCTTCTGTGGGGGTTTCTCCTAGTATTTCAGGATCTTTGCCTAAGAAACATATGCTTAAAATGGCAGAGGATTTGATTACTATGATTAGGGGTTCTATGCCCCCTCCTGATAAGAGGCCTAGGGTGGAACCTGAGTTTGAGAGTTTTGAGCAATGCTCGGAGGCTTGAGTCTTCGGCTGAAGACTTGCAGGAGTACCCTCCTTATTCTGATTCTGATGTGGATGATTCTACTCCTTCTGCTTCTCCTCCTGAGGATTTTTCATTTTCAGAGACTCTGCATTCCATGAGGGAGCATTTTAAATGGGAAGGTCAAGATTTCTCTGATTCCAGGAAAAGGCTTAGGGAATTCTTGTTTTTACCCCAGCATAGGCCTTTGGCTATACCTCCTGTTTTGAATGTGGTGGAAGATGTGTTTGCAGAGGCTTCCCTGAATCCTGATTCTTTGCCTCCTGCCCCAGTTAAACCGGATAGGTATTATAGGGTGCCTGAGGCTCATAAGTATCTTTTTAAGAGTCCTAGGGCTGACCCAGAAACTGTCTCTCAGGGGCCTAAAGGTGTGAAGGCCTCAGTTGTTAAAAATCCTGTCCCTCCTGATAAAGAGGCAAGGGCTTTGGATAGATGGGGAAAGAAAGTGTATACTTCTTCCACTTTAGCCATGAGGGCGTTGAATTGTCAGTTTCACATGTTAAAATATCAGAATTATCTTCTTTCACAGTTGAAATCTAAGGTGGATGCTCTGGCTGAAGGTATTGAGTGTAAAGAGTTGCAGGATTTAGTTCATGTGTCTGAACAGGTTGGTAAACATTCTTTGCAGTGTGGTTTTGATGCTGTGCAGGCCTCCTCCAGGGTGGCTGCCACTGGTTCTGTTCTTCGTAGGCACGCCTGGCTGAGAGATCAGAATTTAGCTGAGCATGTTAAGACAAGGATTTTGGATGCTCCTTTACAGTCTGATGTGGTGTTTGGTTCGCCTGTGGAAGCAGTTTTGAAGAAAATGGAGGACAAGGCTAAGTCTATGCAAACTGTTAAAGATTTTTTACAGGTGCAGCCTCCAAGTTTAGTAGAAATTGGCCTACTAAGGGATGGACTTATCCTGCTTATGATTCCCAGTCTAGGGGTAGGTCTAGACGTGGTAGGGGCAGAGCTCAGGGTTCTTTTAGGCCTAGGACAGGGAGTTCCCCTGCTCAGACTTCTGGTGAGGGCAGGGGTCAGTCCTTCGTAAGCAGACCCAATGACCTACCTTTTCAGCTGCCAGTACATTCTCGCCTGGCAGCAACTTTGGGAGGAAGGCTGTCTCTTTTCAAAGAAAATTGGGATTTAATTACCCAAGACAGATGGGTTCTGGATATTATTCACCACGGTTACAGGTTTTATTTCCATACCTTGCCTCCTTTCAAAGGCATGCCAGACATTCCTCCTCTTCAAAGGACAGAGGCTCACAAGCAAATTTCTCTGTTGCTCCAATTAGGGGCCATTCAGTCAGTTCCTGTGCCGGAAAGGGGCCTAGGATTTTATTCTCGCCTGTTCCTAGTACCAAAGAAGGGGAACACGTGGAGACCAATTCTGGATTTATCTATCCTCAACACTTATCTGGACATTCCCAAGTTCAAAATGTTGACGTTACAACAGCTTTTACCTCTGCTGGGCAAAGATCACTGGATGGTAACTTTAGATCTCAAGGAAGCTTACCTTCATGTGCCAATCAGACTAAGTTGCAGGAAGTATCTGCTGAGCAGGAAATTCTCATTATCAGTTCACTGCATTGCCCTTTGGCTGATCTACTCCCAGAGTATTCACAAAGGTTCTGGCTCCAGTGATAGCTTACTTCAGGCTAAAAGGAATCCAAATCTATCCTTACTTGGACGACTGCCTGATTCTGGCTCAAGAAAAAGAAGATCTTCTACAGCATCTGAAATTTGTCATAGCAGTGCTAAGATGCCTAGGGTATTCTGTGAACGAAATAAAGTCCAGTCTAGTACCCTCTCAAGACATGTGCTTTCTGGGTGTGAGACTGAATACAGCAGCCCAGATGGCCTTTTTAACCCCGGACAAACAAAAGAATCTTTCCAGTTACTTCCATCATCTATCTCTTCAGTCCGGGCTGACTGCAAGGACAGTCCTTCAAGCCTTAGGGTTCATGGCATCTTGTATTCTGGTGCTTCCCAATGCCAAACTGCATATGAGGAAGCTACAATGGTATCTCCAAATTCTGTGGACACAGCACTGCCAGGATTTGGACACTGTCATTCAAATAATACCTTGCATTCAAAAGGAATTTTTGTGGTGGGCTCAGGAATGTCACCTAAACAAGGGACTCTCTGTGACCCGCCAGAGGCAAGTCAGATTCTAACGACAGATGCCTCAGATGTTGCTTGGGAGCTCATCTAAATGGAAAGTGGATACAAGACAAGTGGCCTGCCAGACTACAGCATCTACATATCAACATGAAAGAGATGTTAGCAGTTCAGTTTGCATTAATGGCTTTCAAGGAGTTACTTCTTCCAGGGCAGGTGTTGATTCTAACAGACAACACAACTGTCATGTGGTACATCAACAAACAAGGGGAACACATTCTTACCCATTGTGCAGACAAGCAATGATTTTATGGGAGACTGCGCTCAGTCTGCAACTAATTCTTCAGGCAAGGTTTCTGCCGGAGCACAGAACTCCTTAGCAGATGTATTAAGCAGACAAATCATGGATCCCCACGAGTGGAAACTGGATCTTCATGTATTTCAAAATTGACAGTGTCATGGGGAACTCCAGACATAGATCTGTTCGCTTCTCCACTAAACCACCAGCTGCCAAAGTTTTGCACAAAGGATTTCATCACACAGCTTGGAAAGTGGATGCTCTTTCTTTCAGTTGGAAAAATCTTCATGTGTATGCCTTTCCACCTCTGCCTCTTCTTCCAAAGGTGCTTCTAAAGGTCAGACAAGACAAGCCAAGGATGATTTTAATAGCTCCAGATTGGCCTCGGCAGCACTGGTACCCATTACTAAGGAGTCTGGTAAGGAAGCCTCCATGGTCTTTACCCTTGATTCCACACCTGTTGTCTCAGAGGGACGGTCATCTGCTCAATGTCAAGCTTCACTCTCTACATCTAACAGCCTGGCATATTCTGTTTTGAAAGACAGCAGGTCTCAGCTTCCTCAACAAGTTTTAAATGTGATTATGGAAGCCAGAAGACCTAGTACAAGGAAAGTGTACGCAGAAAAATGGAAGAGATTTTTGTTTTGGAATGCAGCAAACAATTTGGAGATTACTGAGCCTAATTTGAGTGTGGCTCTTCAATATCTTACTGAGTTACTGGACAAAGGTTTGTCTTTCTCTTCCATTAAGATTCATGCTGCAGCTATTTCAGCTCACTATGATTGTGACCCACCATTGTTTTCGTGATCCTTTGTTCAAGCAATTTCTTAGAGGGGCAAAGAATATAAGACCCCACGAGAGCTCCTACTCCTGCTTGGGATCTCAATTTTGTGTTGGAGAAACTTACTCTACAACCTTTTGAGCCTGCGGCTACTGCTGAATTGAAATACTTGTCATGGAAGACTGCTTTTTTGTTGGCCATTACTTCTGCAAGAAGGGTTTCTGAGTTGCAGGCCCTTATGGCAGTGGAGCCTTTTTGATTTTTCATAAGGATAGGGTATCTTTACGTACTAATCCTTCCTTTATGCCTAAGGTGGTTTCTAGTGTGGCTTTAAATCAAACTATTCATTTGCCTACCTTTTATGCAGATCCCCAAAATAAAGGGGAAAAGATTTTGCACACTTTAGATGTACACAGGTTATTATGCTATTATTTGAGCAGGACTAAGGATTTTAGGCAGTCTCAGCAGTTGTTTGTTTCTTTTGCTTTGACTTCAAAGGGCAAGCCTGTGTCAAAACAAACTATTTCTAGGTGGATTGCGTGTTGCATTACATTTTGTTATTCCCATCATGGCAAGGAGATTCCAGCTGGGATTAGGCCTCATTCCACTAGGGCTACTGCCACTTCCACAGCATTTCTAAGGGGGTGGCAACTAAGGATATTTTGGAGGCAGCTACTTGGAGTTCAGTGCATACTTTCTCTAAGCATTATCACCTTCCTCTCTACTCTAAGTCTAGGGCTGGTTTTGCCACAGCTATTTTGCAAGGCATGTTGTCAGTTCCTGCTTCCTTATGATTTGCCAGCCTCCCTTACCTCTGCTTTGGGATTCTACCCAATAGTTAGGACTGCAGCAATGTGGAATGAAGAACATAGTACAGTTTTGTACCTACCATAAATGTAGATGTTCGAGGATCCACATTGCTGCAGTCCAATTTACCCTCCCTCCTTCCCCTCTGTGTTTAGGGGTGGTTGTGTAGGTGAGGTTATATTCTGCTAATTGTGTATATATTGTATATATATATTTTTTGGTGCAGGTATTTTGGGAGTTTTTGTTTTTGGCCTTATCTTTTCAGGGTCTTCTGACATCTGGGGCAAGAAAAGACTGAGGATATGACGTCGGTCATGCGCATTAGTACCCTGACGTACTGACGTCAGTCTAATGCGCCCTGACCGACGTCAGCCATATACTTTGGTATTCGGGCCGACTGGACAGCGGACTACCCAATAGTTAGGACTGCAGCAATGTGGATCCTCGAACATCTACATTTATGGTAGGTACAAAACTGTACTTTTCAGTCCCAAGGGACTTTCAGAACTAAGCAATGGGGTGCCTCCTCTTCCAAATCTGGAAACAACAAGACACCTCCCTATGGTAAACAGTCTCAATGACTTTCCTTTAGAATTACCAAGCACTTACCTTTTAGCCGCCCCGTTGGGGGGAAAACTGGCACTTAATGCAAAAAACTGGCAACTTATAACCCAGGACAAATGGGTTTTAAATATAGTATCCCAGGGATACAGATTTCATTTCCACACGTTGCCAACTCCAAGCAGATGGCCAGACCTGCCCCCAAATCAGTGGACAGAGGCTCAGAAACAAGTATTTTCCCTCTTAAACATGGGGGTTATTCAACTAGTATCAGAAGAGGAAAAGGGACAAGGTTTCTATTCCAGACTATTCCTGGTACCCAGAAAAGACAAATTATGGAGTCCAATTCTGGACCTGTCTACTCTAAACACCTTCCTGGACATTCCAAAATTCAAGATGCTGACTCTTCACTAGTTACTTTCTATGCTAGGCAAAGATGCCTGGTTGACAACTCTAGATCTAAAAGAGGCTTACCTGCATATCCCAATCAGGGAATCTTGCAGAAGATACCTCCGCTTCAAAGCAGGCTTTTAGCATTATCAGTTCTCTGCACTGCCCTTTGGCTTATCTACTGCACTCAGTGTCTTTACAAAGTGCATGGCTCCAGTAATTGCATTTTGCAGGCAAAGAAATATTCAAATATATCCATACCTGGACGATTGTCTAATTCAGGCAGAAAACAAGGCCATTCTTCTAAAACATCTGGCGTTTGTAAAAAGGGTTCTAACTTGTCTAGGATACACCATAAACGAAAAGAAATCACAACTAGTACCCTCTCAAAAATTGCATTCCTGGGTGCAAGCTTGAATACAACTGCCCAGATGGCTTACCTTACGCCAGAAAAGCAAATTCAGTTGGTGACTTACTTCAAACAGGTGACCACAAAAACCCTGCTATCTGCAAGACAAATACTGCAAGCCTTTGGGTTCATGGCCTCCTGCATTCTTCTAATTCCATATGCAAGACTGCATTTGAGGAAACTTCAGTGGTACTTTAAAAAGTTTATGGAGTCAACATTGTCACAGCCTGGAAACAATGATTCCTATCATACCTTGCATGCAACTAGAGTTCCTATGGTGGGCAGAGGCCTGCCACCAAAACAAGGGACTGCCATTCACACCACCTTCTGCCGCCCAAACCCTAACTACAGACGCATCAGACTATGCAAGGGGGGCTCATCTGGCAGGGAAGTGCATTCAGGGCAAATGGAGTCCGAATCAAATGCACCTTCATATCAATCAAAAAGAAATGCTAGCTGTACAGAATGCACTGACAGCCTTCAAGGACTATCTTCATCCAGGGCAACTAATGGTAAAGACAGAGAACACCACAGTTATGTGGTACATAAACAAGCAGGGGGGGTACACATTCCTACCCCCTCTGCAGACAAGCCATGGTATTGTGGAACATGGCCTTGAGCTATCAAGTACAACTACAAACCCAATTCCTGCCAGGAAAGCTGAATATTTTGGCAGACTATCTAAGCAGAAATCTCATGGGCCCACACGAATGGAAACTGGAACCACTGATTTTCAACATGTTGACACGCAAATGGGGGAGCCCAGACATAGATCTCTTTGCCTCACCCCAGAACTACCAGTTGGACAAATTTTGCACAAGAATTCCTCACAAAAAAAGCCTAGAAAGTGGATACTGTGTCCTTCAGCTGGGAAAACCTATCAGTCTATGCTTTTCCCCCTCTGCCTTTGCTCACCAAAGTTCTACTAAAAGTCAAACAGGACAAACCAAAGATGATTTTGCTTGCTCCAGACTGGCCTCATCAACACTGGTACCCACTCCTACTGGCCCCGTCACAAATATCTTCATGGCACCTGCCTCAGACACCTTCCTTACTGTCTCAGCAGAACAACGAAATTCTACACCCTCCGCTCCAAACATTGAATCTTGCAGCTTGCCTAATCACTTAAATTCCCCTTTAGCATCCATCAACAAACCTGTGATAGATGTTATTTTGGAGGCCAGAAGACCTAGTACTAGAAAATCTTATGCTGACAAATGGAAAAGATTCTGTGCCTGGAATCAATCTCAAGGGATGAGTACAACAGTGCCCAATTTACCTCAGATTTTGCAATACTTAAACTGAGATGCTTCACAAGGGCCTATCTTTTTCTTCCATAAACATCCATGCCTCAGCCATTTCAGCTCATTCCAACACAGACCCCCCCCCCTTCTCTCATCCTCTATTAAAGCAGTATCTCAGAGGAGCCAAAAACTTAAGGCCACCCAGGAGAGCTCCAACCCTTGCCAGCTGCTACTGCAGACTTAAAATTCCTTCCCTGGAAAACAGCCTTCCTTTTAGCAATCACTCCGGCTAGAAGGATTTCTGAATTACAGGCCCTTATAGCAGTGGAGCCTTTCATCATCTTTCATGCGGACAGAGTGTCACTCAGGACCAACGCATCCTTCATGCCCAAGGTGGTATCCAGTGTGGCTCTTAATCAGTCCATTCATTTGCCAACTTTCTTTCCCAATCCACAGAACAAAGGGGAGCGGATTCTGCAGTCATTAGATGTGCACAGACAACTTAGATTTTACTTGGACAGGACTAAATCTCAAAGAAAATCTGAACAACTGCTGGTAGCATTTGCTGCAGGGGCAGAGGGAAAGGCTATTTCAAAGCAAACCATTTCCAAATGGATAAGCCATTGCATTCATTTCTGCTATAAGCACCATGGAAAACCTATCCCCCAGGGGATCAGATCCCATTCCACCAGGGCTGCATCTACTTTTACAGGCTTTCTCAGAGGTGTTCCTACCAGGGATATTCTAGAAGCTGCTACCTGGAGTTCAGTTTATACTTTCACCAAGCACTATAATTTACCAATTTTCTCTAAATCCAGAGCTGGCTTTGCCACTGCTGTTTTGCAGGGCCTTATAGCTGGTCCTAATACTGTATAAATCCATCCTCCCAACCTTAGCTTTGGGAATCTACCCAAATGTAATAACTGCAACAGTGAAACACGAAGAACATAGTACAGTTGTGTACACTTACCATATATGTAGATGTTTGAGTGTATTCACTGTTGCAGTCCTGGTTACCCTCCCTCCAGCCCCCTGTTTTTTCTTACTATGCCTCTCATTTATTTTTCTACACTTAAAAGCCTTTTTGGTGTATTTGCTTTTGTTTGGAGGTATATATTTTTGTGTTTAAAATTATTTATATATTTTTCTCCCCATTTGGGGGGCACCTGACATCTGGGGCAAGAAAAACTGATGTAATGGCGTCGTCTGCATGTTTTATACCCCTGACGACCTGACATCATGGAAGAAGGGGCAGCAACCAACGCAGGACCCAAGACTTTGTTAATCAGGCCGAGTGAGAGCAACCTGCCAGCAGATTACCCAAATGTAATGACTGCAACAGTGAATACACTCTAATATCTACATTTATGTTAAGTGTATGCAAATGTACTTTTTCCAATGTTCCACCTTCCCAAAGGAAAACAGTTGTCCTTAAAATAGAAAAGCTCCTAGACAATCAAGTCATCCAGGAGGTCCCGCCATACCAACAAGGATCAAGAATTTACTGGAGATTCTTTTTTGCTGCCCAAAAGAGGCCAGGGAACCCAGGCCAATATTAGATCAGTTATCTCAACCAGTATGTCAGCTAAATGAAATTCCAGATGATGATGGTAGAGTGCATCCTCCCTTTGTTGTGGAAGGATGATTAGATGTGCTTGACAGACCTTCAGAATGCGTTCTGCCACATTAAGATGAACAGGCAATCCAGAAGGTTTCCTCTCTTCCAGGTGGGAGCCAGTCATTTTTGGTTCAGGGCCCTGCCCTTTGGTCTCACTACAGCACCCCAGGTGTTCAACAAGTACATGGCAGTGGTCACAGCTCCTCTCCAACTGCAATGGTTTCTAATGTCCCATACCTAGATGACTGGCTCATTTCTTCTTCTACCAAGAATATTCTGTCCAAGCCAGGGACTTGCTCCTCCTCTGCCCCCAGCTGGGTATCACTGTGGACTTAGAGAAGTTAAAGTCCAAGTGTCCTCCAGTCTAGGCAATAGAAGTTTATAGGTGTTCACCTGGATATGACTTGCCAGATTGCGAGACTCTTGGAGAAAAGACTGGTCACCATATATAATCAAGCCCTTCATGTTCTTTCCAAATTCCACCAGTGAAACTGATTCTTAAGCTTCTGGGATCTATGGCTGCCTCAGTTACCTAGTTTCCCCTAGCTAGATACCACATGAGGGTTCTCCACTGGACACTTTCAGTACAATTGTCTGTCGGACATCAACCCATGAGTTTTTGAATACAACTAACAGACATTTGCAGGACACACATATGATGGTGGCTCAAGTCCCTGGAAATTTCCCAGGGCCATCCATTTGGCCCGGCCTCCCCCAAGGCCACAATGACTAATGACACCTCCTAGGTTTGGTGTGGGGGACACTACATGGGAATAAGGGCCCAAAGCACATTATTCCACTGGGCGCCCATCTTCGCATCAGTGCGTTGGAGATGAGGGAAGTCATCCTAGCACTGCAGGCCTGTCAGGACTTCAGATAGACAACATGTTGGTAGTCTGGTACATCAACAAGCAGCAGGGAACACTGTCTTATCCCTTATGTTGAGAAGCAACGACAGTGTGGCAATAGGTGATATCTTCCAATCACTTTCTGATAGCAGTGCACATTCTGGGGAAGTCTGTTTTGGTGGACAGACTTAAGTAGTTCTATCCTACTACCTTACAGGTGGCCCCTCAATCTGAAGGTAGTAAAACAGATTCTCTGCCACTGGGTCAACCTTGCTTTGATATATTTGCCTCTGCTCACAACACGAAATGCAGCAGATACTTTGACCTAATCCCACAATGGGGAGCCACTGAGGCATGTTGTTACTCGCATTTGGCCCACCCAGACTCCTGTTTAACTTTCTTTCTACCCCTCACATCTAACAAGTTTTACAGAAATCTTCAGTGAGGAAGATCACGGCCATCCTCATTGCTCCATTCTGGCCTCAACAGGTGTGGTTCCCCTTCCTCTGGCTTCATTTGGTATACTCCCCATGAGTATTGGACCCCAGTCTAGATTTTCTGTCTCACCCATTTGGCATGCCTCACCTGGACATTCTAGCCCTTAGGGTAACCACTTGGTTTCTCCACTTCCAGTGATGGCTGATCAGTCCAGGCTTTCTTCCCCAGTAATCCACATTCATATATCATCTTAATTCCCATCTACCAGGAATATTTTACAAAAACAAATGGAAAAGTTTTTTTGGCCTCTCAATGGAATCTGGACCCCTTTTTTGGCTCCTCCTTCAGCTATTTTTAGACTTCTTGACTTTCGTTTTCCCGAGCAGGCCAATTACTCTACCTTGAAAGGTCAACTAGCTGCCATTTCATATTTCCCTAAATGGGGGTGGGGGATGTCCTTCACCTCTCTTAGATTGGCCAAGGTCTTCTTAATGGGCACTTCTCTTGGGTCTCACCTTAATTATCCTATCCCTTCTTGGGACATTACTACAGTGCTACAGGCTATTACAAAACATCAATTTGAGCCTGCCCTGCAGCCAAGAGGAACATCAGATTTCTGGCATGGAAAACCTTGTTTTTGATCTCGCTTGGAGAGTGTCAGAACTAAAGCTTACGTCTTGCAAGCCCTTAAGGATAGGGTATCTTTATGGACAAATCTATCTTTCATTCCTAAAGTAGCTACTGAGACTTCAGTAAACCAATTCATCAATCTGTTGGTTTTCTTCCCCAGTTTTACCAACAAAGGGGAATACATGCTGCATTCTCGGCTTCATTTTTATCTCCACAATGTCAAGAACATTAGAAAGTCTGATCAACTTTTTATCTTTTTCAAAAGCTAAACTGGGACAGAAGTCTCTAAAGTGACTTTATGCAAGATGGCGATCTGACCATCTTGTATGTATGCAATAAGTACTTGAACTTGCCCAGACTCATCAAAACTCATTCAGGTAGATCTGTATGTACATATATTGCCTTTTTCTCAAGACACACTATTGATGATATTTGTGCTGTTTCAACTTGGTCCAGTGTTCATACTTTCAGTTCTCATTATAAATTAGATTTGCTCTCCAGAGATAGCACTGCCTTTGGATTAGCCATCCTTTGGAATATCCTTCCATGAGACCACCCCAGACGTTATTAGCTGGGGGTTCTGTTTCACACGTTGAGTAACAGATGGAAGAGACAACATCTTGTACGAAAGTTATATACTTACAATAATGATAGATATATCAAAGTTGCAAGCTCTTATGGTGAGTCAACCTTCTCTCATTTTCCACAGAGACTGTGTTTCTTTGAGAACTAATTCTTATTTTCTGCCTAAAGTTTTAATTCAGTTTACTTTAAGCCAAACTATCCATCTTCCCATTTTCTTTCCTGAACCTTAAATTGAGGGAAAAAGAATATTCCATACCTTGGATGTCCCAGACAGCACAGATATACTATCTTGACTGATCTAAATCTTTCAGATATTTGGATCAGTTGTTCATTTCTTGTAAATGTAATAAGGGGCAGCCTGTGTCAAAACACACTGTTTCCAAATGGTTGTCTCAGGCTATTACCTTGTGTTTTACTCACCATGACAAAACTGTTCCAGGAAGGGGCAGGGCCCATTCTATGAGTCCCTTGGCTTCATCTATGCCTTTTTGGAAAGGGTTGAATTCTAGAAGGATTCTAGAAGCAGCAGCTTGGTCCTCTATACTTCCGTTTACAGGGCATCACATATTTGATTCCTTCTCTAGGTCTAGATCAGGCTTTGCTAGGACCATTCTCCAAGGAATCCTGGACCCTTGCCTTTCCACCTCCCAGTTACAATAAGCTAGAATAATCTACCTGTATAGCTAAAGGGTACTGCAGTAGTGATCAATATGATGAACATAGTACAGTTTTGTGTAACTAAGCCTATCATAATAGTAGACGTTCAAATGATCACTGCTGCAGTAGTCACTCTATTCACCCACCTTGTTTTTTTGGTGTTGTTTATGCCAGGGTGTGAATATTTGTTTTATTTTTAGCATTGTCCTTTCCTTAGTATCCCTCTTTCTGTTGCCATGAAACCTCTGAAGGACTTGATGCCCAAATCTGTCTTTTTAGTCAACGCAGTTCAAGCTGACTAGCAGTTTGGGCACTTCAAAGGTGCCCAAAAGCTGTCCAGATGTTATATCTTTGGCAGGATATAACCCATACAGTTAAGGCTACTTGTAGCAGTGATCATTCAAACATTTATTGTTATGGTAAGTTTACAAACACAAGTATACTATATGTGAGACTGTGAGATGTTAAAACATCAATGAAGAGCAGGTATTTTTTTAACAGGAAAGTTACTGAATTATCTCCTTAAATCTAAGGGAAATTGGTAATTTCAAAATTTTCAAGTTCCTGATGGGTAAGTAGCAATGCAATTTTGTTTATATTCCTGGTCCAGTTGTTTGCAAACTCTTAAATGGCTCCTTGGAACCCTGAATTTGAACTTCTTCTCCACCAAACTGCCCCTTTCTGGGCTATCTTCAGCTTTAGACTTTATTCCTGAACATGGTAGAAGATCTGTAACACTACATGTGAGACAGTGACTATTATTGCTGTTAGAATGTAGTAAAATGCTTAAGCAGGTGATTAGAAAGGAAGTATGGTGCAAAAGTAAATTTCCTGATGCAACCTTTGGAAGTATTCTCTATTAAATAGTAACCAGTTAGCAAGGTGCATTCAGCTGCATGGCACAGAGAGGTTACTCTTTGCAGCACAGGTAGTTCAGTATTGATTAGCCAGTAAGTCGGGCTGGCAATAAGTGCCGTCTCCAGCTGTCCCCACAGACTCTTCTGAGTGATTTGAAAAGAGTTGGGAGACCCAGTAAATGGCAGTTGGTCCAGGATACATAGCAAAGCAGCCCCATTAAGGGTTGCATACAGTAGCATTTGAGTGCTACAGAGCAGTGACAGATTATGCATGCCAGGCTGTTACAAAGATCTGCATGTAGGTAAGGGAAAAATGATTGCCTTTGTGGCTGCATATATGCTGGCTTCTCCTCCAAACCAAAAAAGCAACTGGCTAAAAGTAAAGTTTACACTAGGAAAATCTCTGATGGAGACCAGGATTCTTCCTTTAGGTGAGGTGGGTTAGAAGCTCCCAAAGTAATGGGAACAAATAGATGATAGTCCCAGTAAGAATGATTGACAGACGTGAAAGGAGAAAATGACTAAGAAATAAATAGTGAACTACAACAGTGATTTTATGTAAGTAGCAAATTAAGGCAGGAGAATACACTTTAATGAATTAGAGATACATTAAAGCCTGTCCATTCCAAAATATAAAAGAGCTGCTTAGAGTCCATTTCAGTTATAGTATATAAAGATAATTAGAAATAGAGTGGCAATACTAGAAGCTAGACAGAGATTGTTCAGTAGTATTGGGGGTTTAGGGACATATTGTGGGAAGGTAAAGGTTGCTGCAGCATCACATAATAAACACTTCTTCTGTACTGATTGCTGAGCCATAAGTGCCAGTTTGGGGTTTCTTCCTTTCTTCTGTTTTTGTTTTTTTGTGAGTTTACTTGTCATCCAGAAAGGGTAAGTGTCAGTGAGGGAGGCAGATTCCCCATAAAGATTGTAACAAGCAGTGTCTCTTTTGTTTGGGTGCTTCTTACAACCATACATAATATTCTATCTGCCAAGCATTTGTCCCTAAGACCCTATGTAGTCATCTCTCCTCCTTGTCTATTTACCTAGAAAGGCAACATCTAAAGTTGTTGGAGTCTCTTCCATCCCAAGGGTCAGCCGTCTGCCAAGAAAAAGGCCAACAATTTCAGGTCTGATTCGGCTGCTGTCCAGCCTCCCTTGGATGTCTCTCTCAAGGTAGGTGAAAGCCCAGAGGATTGCCCATTTGTTGCTTTGGATTTGTCTGCCACAACTCTGTCGGAGGCCAGCATGGATCCGTATTCTCGCATGTCTTTGGAGGCTTTACAAATGAGGAGGATTCCACAGATTCTAGTCAAGGAAGAGACTCCTACTACATTGATAGAGTATTGTTATGGGTCCGACCCTCCTAGGGTTTTTCATGTAGACATTACTCAAAAGAAAAAGAAAAAAAAACAAGCATATTTCCTCTTCTGTTAAAGATCCCCAACATGAATGCCAGGATTTTGCACAGGGGTTGTGTAATGCTTTGGCCTTGAAGCGTCCTCAAGGAGTCTCTGTGCCTGCTCCTCCCTAGTCATCTACTCCTCTTAAGAGGCCTAGAGAGCCAAGGCATACTCTTCTCAGATCCCTTCTCCTTTGTATTCTGTTAGCCTAGATTCTCTTTTGGGGATACTATTTCTTGTATGATTGAATATTTAAAGTGGGATTGATCTCAGGTTTGTGATATTCAGAGGACGTATTATAAACTCCTCCAGATGGACTCTCCCAAACCCTCTGCTGCTCCTGCAATCCTGGCTGCCCGCTTGGATTCCTTTTTAGCAGCCTGTTACCCCTGATTCTCAACCACCATCTCCCAAGAAACCTGACAGATTTTACAAGGTGCCACATGACTGTGAATTTCTGTATAAATGTCCTTCTGCTGACACTTCTGTTGTAGCTCTCTCTTTCTTTTGACAAATCTTCTAAACTGTTACCTTCTACTAAACTACTTCCTTCAGACAAGGACAGAATAGCCATGCAATATCTATGCAAAAAGATTTATACTGCTGCCACCCTGGCTATCAGTTACCAGACTCGTACGACTAGGCATGTTTTAGCCCTTCTTTTTCAAGCTGTACAGTTAATTTCTGATCTTTTTGATTATGAAGGGAAGATCTCAGCCCTTTCCTTGTTGGGCTGTACCTCTTAAGTGGCTTGACCCTCTATTAAGTGCATTTAAGGTGTAGCTGATGTTTCTTCTTGGGCGACTGCATTTGGTTCTTTTTTTAAGTCCCTCTAGGACAAAAATTAAAACATATATTTGTTTCTCCTGTCCCTAAGTTCCAGAGGAATTACCCCTTCCAATCTGCTTTTGTTCACAATCTTGTTGTCCACCTAAATGTGAAAAGAATTCTAGGCATGTCCCTTCAGCTAAATGTACTCACACTCTTACTTTTCAGAATCCTCCTTTTCAGAACAAACCAAACCAGTTTCCATCTGACAGTTTCCAGACTCTTGGGTTTTGTCCATCAGCCACCAGGGATATTTCAAGGTATGGAAATCCCTTTTCCCCTTTCTGGGTACCCCACAACCTCCACAGGAATTCTTTCCAGAGGTACTTCAGGTCTTCTAGCTCAGGGCACCATTAAAGTCTGGTCCCCAGGAAGGAAGGAAGAACGGCACCTGGAAACCCATTCTGGACTGTTTCAGCTCAATACTTTTCTAAAGGTCCCCTCCTTTTGGATGTCATCCCTTCAAACTTTATTCCTTATTCTTCTTCCCTAGGCCTTCATGGTATGTCTGGATCTCAAATATGCCTACCTTCATATCTCCATATATATCCCCTTTCCAAGTTGTTTTTGCATTTCTCTGTTTCTTCCTTGCATTTTCAGTTCTCTACTTTGGGGCAGTAGACAGGCCAAAGGGCAAAGGTATTCACCAAATGTCTTGATCCTTTTGCAGGATGAGAGGGGTTCAGATCTTCTGTTACTTAGATGACCTGTTCATCCTGGCTTTATCCCCTGAGGTTTTACTTCAGGACCTTCAGTTTACTGTTTACATGTTAGAAAGCGTGGAGTACTATAGCGATGTAATATGTAAACAAGTAAGGGGGACATGCTCTTACTTTCTCTGCAGGCTTGCTGTTCAGCAACAAGTGACTCTTCAGGCTGTCTACATTCCTTCAGAGCAAAATTTAATGACAGACTCTTTGAGCAGGTCCAGTACACAGGCTGACGAATGGATGCTTCACAAAGATGTGTTTCTGGACATTTTCCATTGGTGGGGTATTCCTCAGGTACATCTTTTTGCTTCCCCTATGAACAAGCAGTTTCCTTTATTCTGTTCTAGAGTCCCAAGTTATATTACTTACAAGGTGGATGCCCTCCCTGTCTTTTACTTGAAAGTGGATTTTTCTGTGTGCTTTCCCTCCCCTTCCCCTAATTCCAAGGGGTCCTGCACAATATCAACCAAGACTCACACAAAATCTTGCTGACAACTCCCTTTTGGCCCAGACAACATTGTTTCCCCCTTCTTTTTCACTTAGCCAGGAGCAGTCACCACAAGTTACCTTACAGGATGGACCTTCTCACACAAGACAAAGGTCTCTTATCCATCCTTACTTCTCCACTCTTCAACTGATGCTGTGAGTGATGGAGTTCTGATCCCTTTTAGGCACCTGTTTTCTGAGGATGTGCTTCAGGTCCTGAAGGAGGCCAGGAAACCCACTACCAGGAAATCATATTTGTGCAAATGGAAGAGATTTTATGTGTGGTGCCTCTCTCATAACCAGGATCCCTTTTCAATAGGGATACCTCTGTTTTTTTTTTATTTGTGTGAATTGCTTCATGCTAGATTAGCATATTCTTCAGTTTCAGATCACCTCTCAGCTATTTCTGCTTGTCTGCCCTTGACTGCTCCTTTAGCCTCTAGGTTTGAAGTCAAACAATTTATTAAAGGAGTCCTTCATAGCAAGCCTTCCATGAAGCCTATTTTGCTTTCTTGGGATCTCAGTTTTGTTTTTGAAAAAAAAAATCCTTTTGAACCTTGCAACATTGTACTTGGAAGATTGTTCTTTTGGCTCTTACTTCAGCTAAGAGAGTATCTGAGCCTCAGTGTATTATGGCTGGCTTTCCTTTTTTAATTTTTCACAGGGACAGGGTGTCTGTTCTTACTAATCCTTCTTTTGTGCCCAAGGTGCTCAATGAGATGTCTTAATCTGTGAATTTAACTTCCTTTTTTCCTTCTCCACAATCTGCTTGTGAGGAATGATCTTCACACCTTGGATTTGCATAGGCAGCTCAGATATTGTATGACTAAGATTAAGGCCATTCACAAATATGAGCAACTTTTTGTTTCCTTTCATACCAGGTCTTCGGGTTTGACAGTCTCCATAAACAAACCATCTCTTCCTGGATTTCTAATGCCATTTGTTTTTGTTATTCCTTTCATGATAAATGTCTTTCTACTTCTGTTAAAGCTCATTCTACCAGATCTGTTGCTTCCTTCAAAGGACTAGATACCATTCTATCCTTGAGGTTGCTACTTTAACTTCTGCGCATACCTTCACTAAACGTTACAAGTTGGATGTTGTTTCTAGAGCAAGAGCTGGCTTTGCCAGAGTGATCCTGCATGGGTTTCTAGAGGGTTCTTCTGTGCCTTTCTCATCCCAGGTTTCTTCTTAAGCTTTTGTACTCTCCCTATTGTAAGGAATACTGCAACAGTGATATGGAATGAACACAGTACAATTGTGTAAAAATCTTACCAATAACCATAGCTGTCCTTCTGTTCATAGTTGCAGTATTCGCTCCCTCCCTCCTCCCCCTTTTTGCTCTGCCTTATTTCTCTTGCCTTCCTGGCCAGTGAGCCTTCTTTTTAATTCTTTCTGGATGCACATGTTCCTCCTGGTTCCTAAGGATGTTCTGTTCCTCCTGGGCTTTTCACTTCTGAGATATTTACGTCCGTATATCCCCTTTATGCCCTATGCCTTGTGCGGAGAGCATGTGTGTGACATACAATGTCTATAAATTCTAAAGGCTTCGGTATACTGGCTGGATGTTGGGCTATCCTTGGCAGGACATCCCTTATATCAGGAATAATACTGCAGCAGTGAAGAGAAGAACATCTACTGTTATGGTAAGGTTTTACACAAATGTACTTTCTTCATTGGGCTGGCCTAGGTTCTGGTAGAACATTCACGTTGCCTCACTTTAAGAAAGGCCAAATGTCTGCCAGTACTCAAAAGAAGTATCCTCCTGCTAGGCACTTTATTATTCAAGATAATTGTTCATAGGTGTGTACTAGGCTAATAGCCCTGGAGGCTTTACAAGCATAACCTAAAAAAATTGCCCAGGCACTATGCCAGCCAATGTTAGTTCACAGTGTCCATATCCAGTAGGGCAACTGGAATGATCCCTGGAGTTAACTTTCTGTTACCCATCCACTCCTCAAGATTTCTCTTGGAGGGCCAGTGAGGTGCTATGCTTGACTTGAATGGGAAGCTTATCCCAGAGTATGGGCAGTCTTTGGGAGATAAATCTGTCCCTCCAGCATGTTCTGTTAATTGTGGTAATGAGGTTGTGATCTCTGGAGCGTGTGGCGCAGAGGGATTGGGATTTCTTTAGGTGTGGCATTTCAAGTGGGGGGGGGGTCAGACATGGCTTTGTAAGTCAAGCAGAGTAGATAAGAGACTGAGAACAGCTTAAGTTTCTTACATCTGTCCATGTAGGACATATGTTTAAGGCCTAGGATCCTTTTTGTGAGGTACTTTTGTGGTCTGTCCAGCTATTGTAGGTGTGTGGTCTAGTGCATGCCAAACGGGGTGCTATATTCGATGATTGCTCTAATGAGGGATGAGTAGAGAGAGATGATGACCTCTTTCTTCCTGGATGCAAAATCTTTGGTTATAAGATGTGCCACGTAGAAGGACTTTCTGACCACAGTGGTAATGTGGTGGTCGACGGTGAGCTGGCTGTCGACCTAGGTGCCCAGATCTCTTATGGCCCCTTCAGTGTCCAGTGAGCTCCCATCAGCGTGTTAATTCATGGGAACTGAGTTTTTTCCAAAGGGGATGATAACACATTTTTTGGCTTTAAGCTTCAGGCCATGATTCCAATACCAGTCATTGGTCTCAGAGAGGCCCTTTTGTAGGATGTCTGCATCACTTGGGGAGTTGATAATGACTCCTAGCTTGCAGTCATGAACAAACTTTGTCAGCCAGAGTCCTTCTGTGTTGGCCTGGACTTCCACAAAGTAGATGCTAAACAGGAGAAGGCCCAGGACTGAGTCCTGTGGGACTCCACTCTTGACTGATTGACAGTCTGACTTGGAATCCGCAACTTTTACTCTTGAGCCAATTTGCAACCCACCTAGTGATGTAAGGATTGATGCCTAGTTTGGTGAGTTTATCAATGATACCCGAGTGAGGAATGGTATCAAAGGCCTTGGCCAGGTCGAGGTTGGCTGTATGCACTGCCTTACCCTCGTCTACAGCCTTGCTGACTGCCTTGAAGAAGTCAACCAGGTTCAGCTGGCAGGATATCCCCTTGACAAAGCCAAACTGTGTAGGGTTAAGAGTTTGGAGACTGCCTATATCTTTGTTAAGCAGGTCCGTGATGATGCGCTCCATAGATTTGCATACCAGACTCTTCAGGTTGGTATGCAAAGCTATGGAGCGCATCATCATGGGCCTGCAAGAAAGCTTCCCCTTTTTCACACAAGGGATTTTAGAGAGATCTTTGTCTCCATATAAACTTAGATCTCTGTCGTAGTTCACCCCATGCTTATGTACACCATTTACTAATGTAAAATGCACTTATTACCTGCCCTCCAAAGCTAGGAATCCTTACCTGACGATATAAAGCCCATTGCATTCACCAGGAACTTACAGAATGAATTGATACTCTTTCTGTACAAAAGGGGATGTTGTAAATGCTTTCTAAATAATTTCATCTTCTGATTTTCAGTTCCCCAAGCATCTGTTCTAAAAACATTGCCTGTTCTTCATTTGATCACTGCTGCAGTAGCCTTACCTGTATGGGTTGAATTCTCCTAAGGACGCACAGCTGGCCATTTTCTAAAGCTTTCAGGGAACTATTCATGCTTCCAAGCCATTGTTCAGTCCAAGATGAGCAGACTAAAAGTCAAGTTTGGGCAGTAAGCCTTTCAGAGCTTTCCTGCCACTGAAGAGCGCTCTCCTTTGTGGATCATTGATGATCGACAATCTGCTAACCGTGTTTCATTGCTGATAAGTTCCCTATGGCGGAAAAGTTCCACTTTACTTTTTGTGACAGAAAATTAATTTTTTTCTGCAAAACCTAAAAAGTAGAACAGACAACTCCTGAAATGCCATCCGGAGAGCCAAAAGGAACAGTAAAAGTGTAGAATAAATCACAAATGAAGAAAAGTACTTCAGGGCAACAGTGACCGCATAAACTCAACACATTCCTCTCCAAGGTGGAAAAATTAAAGGTTTAATAATCTAAGCTCTTTCATCCCGAACAAATAAAATGGGACTTTATCAGAGATAATAAACACGGTTACATAATTTCCTTAAATAGAACAATAAAAAAATCAGTATTTAAAGTGGAACATCTACCACTAAAAACATGCAAAACACAAACTGTAAGATTTAAACCATTTTATACATAAAAACAATAACAGTTAAGCCATTTATCTAAAATGTCTGGGTTAAGTAAAATGAAATGAAATAGTCATATCCATTTTCTTATGCAGTGGGTAGGGATTTCAGCTGTAAAACAGATGCTATAGAACACATATCATTCAGGCCACAAGGACCTAAGGCATGTCAGTTAATCTGCCATAACAGTTCCTTAACTTCAAGGGTGGTTTTCCACAGACTGCCCCTAGGATTCTGCCTAACAATATCTAAACCAAAAAATCTGAAACTATGCCCTTCATGGGAAAGGATGTGCTTACATAATGCATTAGTTATGATGTGCGTTTTAATTGCATAGGAATGTTCATATATTCGTACTTTAAATATTATTTTCATTTTCGTTATGTAAAACATTGAGCAAGCTTGACAAATAGCACCGTAACTAACACCCTTTGAGCAACAGTTAATGTAAACACAGGATCTGACAACATCAAAACCTTTGATTTTAACCCTGTTCCCTTCATAAATGAAAGAACACTGCAGGCATCTTCCACTCTTAAATATACCCACCCTAACACGGTTGTACATAGAATTACCAGATGCTATGTCAGGTGTACCCCATACTCATTCCATGTAGTTTTTAATACACAGATCTTTACAGTACACAATAGTTGGACAAGTATCTAGCACTTCCTTGTTGACTGATACCATATCATAATAACTAAACCTACAGACTCACTGACATAATATGCATTCTGTATCACTGCACCCTTGAAAAGAGGTATGAACATACTTTGTAAGTTCTTTGCTTAAAAAAAAAGTCAATGTGTGAGTGGAGGAGGAGGAAAATGAAAGATTGAAAGCAGGAACAGCTTTTAAATATTGCAGTAATTCACTTAAAAAGTTAAAGGAGTAATGTGCATCAACATGCGGTGCTGCAGCATGGCAGACTGGCATTGCTGACTTATTGTATTCCTCCAAGATTTACCAGAAAACCAAGAAATTTACAAAGAACAGTGCAAATATATGGGCAAAATCGGAGACTGTTTCTTTCTGCTTTTTAATGAAAGTCAAAACAATATTTTACATTCCAGACGTCTGCTACAGCAGCCAGAGTGTCTGTGGATAATACTGGCCTCGACCTTTTGGTCACTGGCTTACCACAGTATTCTGTTTGTCACAGTCTGCAATTCTCCGTACAGCCCATCCTCCAGCCCCCACCAAAACAAATAATAAAGTCCATTCGTCTTTTAAGTTTTTATACATTCATCTAAGATCTGACACAGCAGGCATTGCTTTAATGAAGTCATCTGCTGTTACACATATGGTTAGCACTGTTCCCTGTCCTTCTGACAAGAATGGAAAGGCTTTTGATAAGTTTGGAAAAAAGGTGTGTTCTTCTGCAACACTTGTTTTTAAAATTCTGAGCTGTCAAGTTCATATGTTGAAATTTGTGTGACAGCTGTGAGAATATTTTTACATTGGTTTCCTTCTGGGAGGAAAAATCTGCTTTGTGCAACTTAGTGTCTTCTGTGTCTCAGGCGACTACCCACTTTTGAAAGTGTGCTTATGATTCTGCTGCTGCCACTTCCAAGGCGGAACTGTTAGGAGGAGCTTTGCCTGGCTGTGTTCTCAAAATCTCACACAGGATATTAAAAATGAGATCCTGAATTCTCCCTTGGATAGAGATGTAGTTTTTGGACTCTGCTGCAGAGGTCTTTAAAAAGTGGGACGAGAGGGGTAAGCTGGTTCAAGGGATCTCTCAGATGTTTCAGCCCTGTGTCTCTAAGCTTGCAAAGGGATTCAGTGCTCCCTCTACAGTTTTCTTTATAAAGCAAAATGAACAATCCCAACAAGATTCTGGAAAGCAAGTGTTTAAAAAACAATGTCAGGGAGGTTCCAAAAAGAAAGCAGGAAATGTGTCCAACTCCTCCCACCCTTGGCTGTACCTTAATCCTTCCAGATAGTCTAAACATGCATTTCTCTCTTTGGCAACATTTTTTTTTCAGACAAATGAGTTCTGAAAATAATCCGTGAAGGTTACAGATAGCAGTGGGAGTCTTTCCCCTCCTTTTGGGGGAGTTTGTTTCTCACCCACCAGACCACACTTTATTTTTCCTCCTTTCATTCAGCATATGGTGGATCGGGGGGGGGGGGGGGGTAGAAGCTGTCCCTCCTCCTTTGTTACTGGAAGACTTTTTATGCCAAGCTATTTCTGACACCAAAGAAAAACATCTTGGAGACTAGCTCTGGATCTTTCCTTTCTGAATTAGTTTGTGCTAGTTCCCAAATTCAAAATGCTATCTCATCGCAGTGTGCTACCCCTCATTCCCCATCTGTGTATTCTAGTGACTTTAAATTTAAAATAAGCATATAATTACATTCTTATATATACAGATTTCAGATGTTATTTAATGTTGTATGTGTTTGGATCACATTATCACTTCTTTGCATTACTCTTTGGTCTATCTTCTGCTCCAAGGATGTTCACAAAGTGACTGGTTTATGTGATAGCCTACTGCATACTGCAAGGTATCCAGATTTTTCCATATTGAAATGACTTGCTTATCTTTGCAAGAGTCTTTTTCAGTGTCAGGAATCTCTCATTTAGGTAAAGGAGCTACTACATAGGTTAGGATTCCAAGAGAACTTGCAGAAGTCTTATCTGACGTCTTCTCACATATTTTTTTTTTCCTGGGTCATGTTCTGGACACCTCAGTTCACAGTTTTTCTTTCAGGTGAAAAATAGATCTGTATTTATAAATTTACCTGAGTTTCTTCATTCACACATTTTTCCCAGCAAGGGAATTCCACAGGATTCTAGGTCTCATGACATTTATGATATGATACCTTTTGCAAGATGTCAGATGAGGAAAAAATCTTTGGTACCTGAAATTTCTTTGGTCCCAGCATCATCATTCTCTGACTTTTCAAATTCCAGTTTTGGAATTTGTGAAAAGGGAGATTTTTGTGGTAGGGAGCAAATGTCTTAGTATCTGAGTTTCTATTTCATCCTTTCTGTTCCAGCATAGCTATTCGCAACAGACGCCTCAAATTTTGCTTGGGGAGCATGATCTGTGGGGGTAAAAGTGCAAGATCTTTGGAACAAAAAGAGAGACCAAAATGCACAAACATAGAAAAGATGTTAGCTGTCAGCTCTTAGTTATTTGTGTTCTCTGCAATCTCTTCAAGTGTTTACAGACAGTACCACAGTTATATGGTACTTAAACAAGCAAAGGGGAACCAGATCTTACACTGTGTGCATACTAGCCATGATAGCCTGGGATATAGCTTTTCAGCACAATATCACTGTACAGGCATCTTGTGTACCATCAAATTGTTTGGCAGACAAGCTGAGCATGACCGGGACAGACCCTCGAGACGGGAAATTGAATCAGGAGGTCTTAGTCTTCCAACAATTGATCCAGCTATGGGGAGCACCTCAGATAGATACATTTGCACCTTCTCTCACAAATCATTTGGCAAAATACTGCCCCAGGAATCTATGATAGCAGGTCTGGAAGATGTGTTTTTTTCTTTTCCATGTAGAGGGATGTTTCTATATGCTTTTCCCCTTTCCACTAATATCCAGGGTCGTTCTGAAGGTTAGTTTAATGGTGTGCACATTTATGCAACCAGATTATTGTACGTTTTTTATTTTTTTATATTTTTTCCCCTAACAGATTTGTTTTTTTTCAATTGAATTGTACAGGTTATAGGTCACATTAAAGGTGGGACAAGTTTTGAAATGATTTATTGTGGTCTCATTATTTTATATCACAAAAAATGGTATGTTAACAGGGGTGTGTGCACTTTTTATATCCACTGTATAGAGTTTAGTATTTTACATGTGAAGTGGGAGAGTTTTATTAATGACTGCTGTATATGCTAGTAATAGCCACATAAGAAAGCACATTTTCTTTGTTGTAATGTATCCAGGCATTACACTGTAACAAGATAAGAAAGGCTGGAAAGACGCAAGTTAAAATTGGTATAATGATGTGACATTGGACTGCTGGGAGTGATTGCAAATGTCTAGTGCCATATTATGTAAAATTAATGATAATTTCCCCTGCTTTTACAGAAGCATTGTCTAGTCTGATGTTCTTAGCTTGATCTATAGACAAGATTTTTAAAACAAAAAACACAATAAAATATTCCGGCATCTGCAGTGTAGCTACCTGTGTTTTTTTTCTATTAACACCTACAATTAACTGAAAGCAAGCAGCCTGCAGGTGGAGAGAATTCATCATAAGAGGTATGAACAGTGTGTTCTGAATGAAATCCACATGATAAAATGTAATTAACTTCTAAAGGATGTTGTTAAACAGTTTAGTGAGAAAGTTGAGTGAAATCAATGAGGTATACAGTAATTAATCATCTGATGTTGTTAATCTTCATTCATTCCTTAGATGTGGGGATTGGTTCCGACTTGGACATTTACCAAGCCAGCGCCAGCCAGAAAATGTTCGAGCTAAGCTTTAACCATAGTGCCCTTCTCCATATTACCTCGGATCTCATTTGCCATGTATGAAACAAGACATGTCAGACAGCCTCTCGGCTAAGTGTATATTGTTTTGATAAATTCTGAGGAATTTCTTCCTTAAAAGACCCCTTTTCTATACCTAGTCATTGTTTTTTGTTGAACCCTTCGCTAGTGCCCTATTTTCACCTTTATCTGTCTTTCTACCAGTTTGGTAATTCTTCTACCATTGTTGGTACTTTCCCTTGCCTGTTTGGGTAGTCTTTCCATACCATAGTTGGTACACCCTCTGTTCTTTCACTTTCTTACTTACACCTGGGAATTGTTTTTCTTGTTGTGGATCTTTATTATTATTACTATTATGTTTGGATTGTGTGATTTCCTGTTTGGAAATTAATATACTCTTTGTGGAAAATATGTCTGAAAAGAAAATTACTAACGGCTTTAAAAGATGTGACAAATGTGACCGGAAATTTCCAAATGTAGACAATCCTGTATCTTGTGTATACTGCTTAGGGGTTTCTCATTTATCGGAGAAACCGCCTTGTGATATTTGTAAGACTTTCAACTCCCTCACTCTCTCGGAATGCAGAAACAAACTTATGTTTGCTGGTTTATTAAAATCTCCATTTGCAGAGGCAATCTCTGAGACGGAGGCTTCACCCCCTCCGAAGAAAGCTGATAAAAAGAGAAGTAAGTCCCTTCCCGCTTCTCCTCATGATGCAAAATTATTGGAACCGAGGCCTAAGGTTCCGAACTTATTGCATTAAGAGTCTTCGGTTCCGAGGAAGAAATCCTTGGCTCCGATCTCTCCTCCAAAAGAGGCAATTTCATCTGCGCCATCTGTTTCATTGGCACCGACCGCATCGTGTGCTCTGATCTCGACAGCTGCACAATTAACTTTGCCCATGGCACCGACCACATCATCTGCTCCTATCTCTGTCTGCTCTGACTTGGCTCTGACAACCACTATGAAAACTGCCTCTGCTCCGACACATCTCTCTGTGCCAACAGTAGTCACTCCTGAACCATTTTATTCCCTCCCTGAACTTCATATTTGTCTTTCGACCTCGGCTCAGAGAGATTAACTTCTTCCCAGGACCAGATGGTCTCCATTGGTGTGGGCTCTTTCTATGGACAGCAGTACAGTCCTTTCCTTGAACATCCAGTTTCACCTTCGGGGTTATCTACCCATTCCTCCAAGCCTGTCAGAGTTAGATATAGTGAGACTGGTGGACCAGCTGTTGACGGCCAGAGGCATTTCTCCTCCTCATAAACACTCCCTCCCATTCAGAGCCGAGAGCTCTGCTCCGAGGACTCCACAGTATTTTCCTCCTCCAACCTCTTTGCAGGTTTTGGAAGTTTTGTCACCGACTGCTACCCTGGTACCAGCGGCTTTGGCACCGAAAGTGGATCTCACTTTGGTACCAGAGACTTCTCTTTGGTCTGAACCCTCTGCGGAAACGGGCCATCCTCTGGTCCAAAATTGGCTTGCCTCAGCAGCCCTGTCTCTTCCGGAGGCTTCTTCCGTGGAGGTTGGCCCGTCAAGGTGGGGTGTGACCTTGGTTCCAAGTTTGTCTGTTTCTGTTCTGGGCTCCCATCCCTACTCAGTGTGGTCCGGCCTTCCAGGCAGTGGAGAGAGCACTAGCCACAGCTGGCTCCCAGTTGGACCCGTTGGTGTCAGAGACTTGCCCTTTCCCTCCTGCCGCTGAGCCACAGCTACCACCTCTCACTACTGTTGGACATCGGGTTTGGGAGCCTCAAGTTAGCCTTCATCAAGGCTCTCCTTCTGCGGGTTCCTCTTCTGACATTCCCATCGAGGAGGTCCCTCGCAAGAAAACATGCAAGAGAAAGCACGTTGATTCCCCTGAGGAATCACTGACCGAAGATATGGACTACGATGAAGGGGAAGGGTCCCCACGGTCGCCCCTGAAGATGTCTCCTTTGGGGACATCTTAGAAATACTGAAACATCGGGGCGACTGGAAGTCCAGCACCCTTCCCCCAAGGACTATGTATTCTTGCAGGCTTTCAGAGCCTGACCCTCTACCTCCTGGGTGACCCTCCCTGCAGATGAACATGCAGCGGGCTTGGACGACACCTGATGCCATTGAGCCGATCCCACGTAGGCAAGATAAGATACTCTCCCCAACAGAAGATACACCCCATTGGTCCAAAGGTCTTCCTGTTGATGCTATGGTTGTGGCAGCAGCCACAAAGAAAGAGCTTGCTGAGGAGAGCTCCACTGTCCATACCCCAAACAAGGAGTCTCAGGCAATAGACAGGGAAGCGGGTCTTTTCCTCAGTGACCTTTGCAATCAGGTCTATGAACTACTTGGCACACTTCACATGTCTTCAGAGAGACTTAATTTCAGAGCTTTCCGAAATGCTTGCAGGATCAGTGTCTGAGGTGGTACGAGACAAAGTTGTCTCACAACTCGCCACCCTGGAGTCCATTTCCAATTTGTCCATGAGGTTGATTTCACGCTCATCCGAAGGGGTGTAAAGAGCTGCAGGAACTGGAGTCATGGCTTATCACACCTGGATGCAATTTTACGTATTCTTTCAAGTCTTCCTTCCTTAACGCCCCATAGAGGCCTCATCCCTGTTTGGTTCTAAGGTTAAGGGTACCTTGGCC
The DNA here is from genome assembly GCF_019279795.1 of Protopterus annectens. Classification (NCBI taxonomy): domain Eukaryota; kingdom Metazoa; phylum Chordata; order Ceratodontiformes; family Protopteridae; genus Protopterus; species Protopterus annectens. The sequence goes on along the minus strand of NC_056746.1, from coordinate 200,058,775 downwards.
AGGTGTGAAAAGGACGGTAAGACCCTGTCTGTCATAGGTGTCCATTTCTCTACTCCTCAAAGACCCTACTCTAGGAACAACAGGAGTGGAAAGATGTGGTACCGAAAATCCCAAGGGCCTTTCCGTGACCCACGGGCCAAATTTACCCCCCGGGGCAGAGGGGGTATTTCAAATAGAAGACGTGTTTTTAGGGTCAGAGGGGGTCCATGTAACCAGGGATCCAGAGATTCTTCCCCTGGACAGCCCTATCAGCACTGCTGAAGAGTGGCCCAAGTGCTTGCCTCTGGAGGTAGTCCGGGGGTCGTTTCTCTCTGCACCACTTTGCCTGGCAAGAGATAACCACCGATTCTTGGGTGCAGTTGGTAATAACCAGAGGGTATCACATTCAAAACCAAAGCCAACCAGACATATTCCTGATGCTCCACCCAGTCAAAGGGAATTTGCAGCAATAGAAATTCAAAAGCTGCTTCAAAAAAGAGTCATCCAAGTAGTCCCCCCAGACCAACAAAAATCCGGGTTTTACTCAAGATTCTTTTTAGTGCCAAAAGAAACAGGGGACTGGAGGCCCATTTTAGACCTCAGCAACCTAAACAAATTTGTTAAACAAGTAAAGTTTCAGATGGTCACGGTACAGTCGATACTTCCCTTTTTGGAAAAAAGATGATTGGATGTTATCTGTAGATCTTCAGGATGCTTATTACCACATAAAGATAGACAAATGCTCCAGAAGGTTTCTCCGCTTCCGGCTGGGAGCCAATCATTACCATTTTCGAGCACTGCCCTTTGGTCTCTCTACAGCCCCCAGAGTGTTCACCAAATGCATGGCAGGGGTGACTGCTCACTTGAGACTGCAAGGATGCCGGGTGTTTCCATTCTTGGATGATTAGCTCCTTACCTCCCCAACCGAGCATCAACTGTTGTTCATCGTACAGCAAACGCACTTGGGCATTACTGTGAACGAGAACAAATGCAAACTTACACCATCCCAAAGGCTGCAGTTCATATTGGCAGAATTTGACACACAGATCTGTTGGGTATTTCTTCCCTCCCGCAGATTACAAAGACTGAGACTTCAACTTCAACTCCAAACAATTCTGAACCACACCAAGGTTCCAACAAGAGTGATTCTACAACTTCTGGGATCTATGGCAGCTTCCATCATGATGGTCTCATTAGTGAGACTTCACATGAGACTCCTTTAATGATTGTTAATAACTCAATGGTTTCTGCTTTTTTAATTTCTCCAAGTCTTTTGGGTTTCTAATACCACAACAGGAATGGACCCCATTCCTAAGTCAAAGTACAATTAAAGGTCATGAAATTAGTATTGTTTCATTCTTTGATGTTAGCCAAAAGTGCTCTTCACAGCACCCGCAGTGTGCCCAGTAATGACTCCTCCTGAAATTCGTACGGTGTTGTATGAATTGGTAACATATCTAAATACGATTGTAAATTTATTTTTTATAAGACCATTTGCTCCTACTACTATTGGAGCTGTTGGGGTATCTTTCTTCCACATGGCTTTCATTTCTGCCTGCAGATCAAGGTATTTTATTTTGTGTCTCTCTCTACTCAAGACACTGTAGTCACTAGGTGTGGCGATTTCAATGATGAATGCTACTTTTGTCTTCTTTTCTTGGACCACTATATCTAGTTTTCTAGCATCTATCTTTTGAACTGTTGGTATTGGATAATCCCATGTGATATAAACTTCTTTGTAGCTCATGTTTCCAGTGTTTTTCAGCCACTTCGATACCATAATGTTTGCACAATCTCCAGTGTAACAGTCTCGCCACATTATTATGCCTTTCACTATACAGTCCCTCTGCCATTAGTGCGTCGCAACCAGCAACAAGTTGTGTAATTGTTTCCAATTCTGTTTTACAAAACCTACATATGTCTTAATCACATGTTCAATGGACTTTGTAAACCAGCGTGTAAATAGCCCACTATCTTGGGCTGCCAATATTAACTTTTCATTTCTTGATTTGAATTCACCTCTCCTTAACCATTCCTGTGTTCGTTCTTGATCAACACGAGGCTCTTCCAGAAATGTTCTATACTAGCAACTATATGTTTTATCCACATTTCTTGCCTTCTCATCTGGTCCTTCACCTTATATTCTTTCTTTTGTTTTTTAGCACATTCAGTTGCTGCCTGGTTTTTATCTACTTCTGGTTTGATTTCCATTCCTGCCTGATGTCTGCTAAATTAAGCAGAGATGTCATCTTAGAGATAATCTCCTCCTGTTTCAAAACTTTTACTACATTTGGATCCTGTGAGGTCAGCAGATGTGTAGAGTCCCACGACTGCAGATCTATACATATAATCAATTTCAAGGAGGCCCATCCCTCCTTCGGAACGGGAAATATATAATCTTGGTATACAGTGATTTTTTTTATACATGGATTCCGCAGTGGTGCAGCGCTAGCATTGTTACCTCAAAGCAAGAGGTTCTCCTGTTCGATTCTCGGCTTGGCTTTCTGAGTGCCTTCTGTGTGGAGTCTGCATGTCCTCCCCACGGTTGGGTAGCGTTCGAAAGACATGCATGTGTAAATGGGCGTGCCTTCGTTGAAGGTTGGGCGTCGAGCTGGCACCTCAGCGTTAAGTAAAAAAATCTACTGCCAATCATTAGCGGACCGGAGTTCCGCTGTGGCGACCCCTTACCGGGAAAAAGCTGAAAGACAAACAACAACAGTGATTTTTATAAATCATTTGGTGAGCATGAAGCATCCTTTTTGTTTTAATATCCAATCTACCCAACACTTTTTGAGGCCAGTCAGTCACTCCAAAACTATAAGTTAAGACAGGAAGAGCAAATTGATTTATGGCTTGGATCTTGTTCTAGATGTCAGTGCTGTTTTCAGGATTAATTTAAGTCTTCCAAAGTACTCCTTACTGAGCTTTATTCACATTTGTTCATGTTTTATTGCTGATCCTTCATCAATTCCCAAGTATTTATACACTCCCTCTTGCTCAAGTTCTTTTGTATCACATTCTTGTCCCAAACCGATGTTTTCCTGGTGCTGCAGTTTTCCTTTTTTAAAGGTTGCTTTTGCACATTTGTCAAGACAAATGACATTCCAGTATCATCTGAAAAAGTTTTGACAACCTGCAGCTGTGCTTTCAGTTCCTTATCTGATGAGCTATACAGGTTTCAATTATTGACAAAGAGAAGATGAGAAGTCACTACAGTTTTCTAGAAGCCAAATTGTAGCCATAGCTTATGGTGTTAAGTAAACAGCTTAATGGATTAATGGCAAGGCAGAATAGCAACGGTGACAGAGAGTCACCCTGGTATATCCCCCTTTGGATATTTATCCCTGGGATAATAATATATCCTTTATCATGGCTTAACTGCAAAGTGGTCTGCCACTGTTTCATGGTTACTGTAATGTAATCTGCCACTGTTTTCTGGTTACTGTAATGTAATCTGCCACTGTTTCATGGTTACTGTAATGTAATCAACCAGTGTAGGATGTATCTTACACATTTTTAAGCACTCTTTTATCCATGAATGTGGGATATTATCAAATGCTTTTTTGTAATCAGTCCATGTCATACTTAGATTCTTCCTCTTCTTGCAGTTCTCCACTATAAGTTTGTTTAACAACAAATGATCCTTTGTTCCATATGACTTTCTTTTTTTGCCTTTTTTTTCTACTGCCATTATTGAGATTTCTTCTAAGAAAGGTCATGGTCCTTCCACTCCTGGTAAGGTAGTTTAGAGAAAGCCTCAGCTTTCCTTTCTGTTAACTGTCCTGACTTCTGGGCAAACTCGATCTGAGGTAATATGGAGAAGGGCATTATGGGTAAAGCATAGCTTGAGATTTTTCTGGCTGGCGTGGGCTTGGTAAATAGCTGAGTCGGAACTGAGTATCAGTTCCGAACCCACATTACATGAATGAATCAAGATCAACAACATCAGATAAAGAATGGTTCCCTTTAGATCTTCTATGTCTTACAATATCACAATAACCAATCTTTGCAAACAAGACCTTCTCTGGTGGCTGAAGCCGGATCAAATTCTATGGAGTCACCCATTCTCCTCCCCTCTACCCTTAGCCATAGTGACCATGGACGCTTCCCTGATCGGGTGGGGGGGGGGCATTATCAGGGACAGACAGTCCAAGGCACTTGGTCATCCTTGAAGAACAATTTGCATATCAATGTTCTGGAACTGAGGGCAGTGCTTCTCACGTTGCAAGCATTCCATTCTGTCCTCCATTCGGGAACAATTGCCATTCAGTCAGACAACATGTCAGTAGTCTGGTACATAAACAAATGTGGGGAACCAGATCTTGCCCTTTATATTGGGAAGCCATGAGAATATGGCAATGGGCGATAGCTTCCAATTGCTTTCTTGTAGCAACGCACATTCCCAGGGATTCCAACATGATTGCAGACAAGTTGAGCAGATGTGTTCTCCTGCCTCACGTGTGGTCCCTCAATCCGAAAGTGGCAGCAAATATTCAGTTGATGAGGGTCCGCCTTGCTGCGATCTATTTGCCTCCCCCACAAATCACAAATGCAGAAGCTATTTTGCTCTAGTCTCCGAGGGACGCTGTCCTACACAATTGGCCCACGGGTCTGCTCTATGCTTATCCTCCTCTACCCTTGATTCCATAATTCATGAAGAATGCTCTTCGATTGAGAAACAGAGTGATCCTCATTGCTCCTTACTAGTTCCCGTTTCTGTGGCCTCATCTAATTTGTCAACCCTGGGTTCGGGACTCAATCCCAGACTTGGTAACGCATCCACAGAGCTTGATCCACCCAAATGGATCCAGTCTCAAGCTGACAGCTTGGTTCCTCCACTTCTGCTGATTGCCAGGCAAAGTGACCTATCATGTACAGTTCATCATATTCTTTGGGCTTCACATAAACCATCCACCAAAAGGCTTTATCTTAGTAAATGGAAGCGTTTTGCTGTCTGGTGCAAGGATAAAGATATTGACCCCTTCTCTGCACAAGTACCTGTTGTTCTAGACTATTTATCTACTCAACTTGAGTCTGGAGCTGCAGCTTCTATTCGAGTCCATCTGCCTGCGATATCCAGTTACCATAATGGCTTTCTTCATAATTCATTAATTTTTCACAGACTATGAAAAACCTTCCTAAAAGGAGTTTTGCATATAAAGCCCCCATTAAAACAACCAGTTGAACCATGGGACTTGGCAGTGGTCTTACAGTTTTTAACCAGTTCCCCCTTTGAACCTGCAGTCACGTGTGATCTGAAATTCTTATCCTGGAAAACCTTGTTCATGGTCACTATTACTTCTGCTAGACGTATATCGAAATTACAAGCTTTGAATATGAAGCATCCATATTTGATTTTTCACAAGGATAGTGTTTCCTTACGAACAAACCCTTCATTTCTCCCGAAAGTGATTTCTGATATAGCTATTAACCAAATTATAGACCTGCTTGTATTCTTCCTAAAATTCTCTAATAGAGGGGAGTATACTTTGCATTTGCTTGGCATTCACAGACAACTACATTTTTATCTTGACAAGACAAAGTCTTTTAGAAAATCTGACCAATTATTTATTGGCTATTCTGGTCCTAAGATAGGGAAAGCAGTAGCTAAAGTTAACCTATCCAAATGGCTTAAAGATTGAATTACCTACATATACCATGAAAATAAGATGGCTATTCCTGCAAGAATTAAAGCACACTCAGCAAGGTCAGTTTCAGATTCCATGGATGACATTTGCGCAGCAGCAACATGGGCCTCTCCTCATACATTTATTACGCACTATAAATTGGATATGATTTCTAGGGGAAGAGCTTCCTTTGGCTCAGTGATACTCAGGAATGTTCTTCCATAGGACCTCCCAGGAAACTGGTAGCTAGGGACTCTCTCCCACATGTAAGAAATGAATGAAGATTAACAATATCAGATAAAGAAGCTATGTCTTACCATAACGTTCCATCTGTGTTGTTGATCTTCATTCATTCATTACAACCCTTCCCTCTCCATCCCCCTCCAAGGGCTCTTGGAGGTTTGATTATGGTCCTTCCATTCCTGGTAAGGTATTTGCTTAGAGAAAGCGTCCATTTTCCTTTGTATTAACTATCCTGTCTTCTGGGCAAACTTGATCTGAGGTAATATGGAGAAGGGCACTATGGGTAAAGCTTAGCTTGGGAGTTTTCTGGCTGTTGCGGGCTTGGTAAACAGCCAAGTCAGAACCGAGGATCGGTTCTGAACTCGCATGTAATGAATGAATGAAGATCAGCAACACAGATGAAATGTTATGGTAAGACATAACTTCTTTTTTAAAGAGATATTAGCAAGCAGTTTAGTGAAAATAAAATCTCAAAGTAAGAAAAGAAGTTTGAAACTGTGGGTGGGGAAATTGTTATAGATGTAGTTGCCCCCCCCAAGCAGCCTTAGTATGAGGATATGTCAAATAAGCAGTGCACAGTTTATTTAAGGGCAGCCAGTATACTTTTTCTTAAGGTTAAACATTAATGTTTACTAAAAGCATGTACAATGTTTTTCACATCTGGAAGAGGTGATATAGATAAGATAATAGCTAACAGTCTATATTAACTGGGAACACTTGCTCTAAGATGGGCATTAACATGGTTAACTGTGGGTGGAGTTTTCAGTTTTTGGAAATTGCTTATCCATTACAAGGGGATATTTTTGAAGATATATGTAGCTTTTTGTTTCTTGAGAGTTTGTAATTGAAATGAAAATTCTGGGGAAATGTGACGTAGGTTCAAACGGAGAAATAAAAGATATATATATGCAGGATCCGCCTGCTAGTCATTATTGTGTGCATGTAAGCTACAGAATGAAAATGTACATTCAAAAGAACTGTCCTATGTAATATGTGGGTGAATATCTTTTCATCAGAATGACTACTTTGTTAGTGTTAACATGGAATGTAAATGGCCTTAGAGGTTTAGAAAAAAAGCAAAGAAAATTAAATTGTATTAAGAAGTGCAGGGTGCAGATAACTTTTACAGGAGACAGAGATGGAGAGAAATGAGAATGTGAATTTGACAATGAAAGAATTTCATGGTGGATGTAAGGCAGAATATCATAGACATAGGAAAAAGGGAGTAATAAAACAGATTGTGAGAGGGGTCCCAGTACTTTTAAAAGAGGAAAAGGGACAATTACAGTTGATTTGTGGTGGTTAGAGGTTATTTGAGAGAGGAGGGTGATTATGCGGGCATGTATTTATATTCCATCTAAAACTACTGTCATGGAGGTTATGAGAATGTAGGAAGAAATAAAAGCTTTCAGCAGTGAATGCTACTTATGGGAAGGGAGACTAGAATCTGATTTGAAATAGTGATGCATTAGAGGAACATAGAAGAGAAAATATTACAAATTACTGTAGATTTCTGAAGAAGTTTATGAGGAATGGTATAGAGGATGTGAATTCAGGAGCAGGATCTCAATATTTGCATATTATTTCCCAAGATACAATAACATTTGTCATGCCCTCTCCTCTCTTCTTACCATATACCATCCCAGTAGATCTCTTTGATCCAAAAATCAAGTACTTCTGAATGTAGCAAAACCAAATCTGTCAGCTGGACAAATGCACTACTCCCTTACTATTGCAAAACTATGGAACACTCTCCCTGCATCTCTCAGGGCTACCAGCAACCCTGCTCTCTTTAAAACTAAGACAACATCTCTCCTCTCTTTGGCAATGCATATGCACCAGAACTACACTCCTCAAAAACCTGACACTGTTTTCCCTAGCTTCCATTATCTACTACCCTGCTATAACTTTAACTCCTTTTTTCATTTATTTTACTAATATCCATAAGGCAAACACTAATCACAATCATCTGCCTTATTATACTACTAATCACTTTATCCTTTAGGTTGTAAGCTAATAATTATATCAAAATTGTTGCCTTATCCACTCAAGCCTCTACTGTAATGCATGCATAACAAATTACTCTGCATGCTGATCAATTTAATAAATGAAAATGCCGTGTTTGTATGTTTTGAACACTTTATATTGAAAATGTATGTACTATGTGTTTTGTTTGTATAAACTGTAAATTGATTGTACAGCTTTTTCTGTACACTTATCTGTTTAAGGAATGAAGGTATTGTGTTACTATGTTTTCTTACACTTTATACTGAAAATGTATGTACCTTGTGTTTTGTTTGTATAAACTGTAATTTGATTGTGGAGCTTTTCTCCACGAGCCTCCACTGAAAATGGGCTCAATATGGCCTGGTGGACTATCCCAGTAAATAAATAAATAAATAAATACGTAAATAAACTGGACTAGACTGGATAGAAGTTGTTTTCACAGGAACATGTGTATTTAAAACTATATCAGATCATGCACTAATAAAACTGAAATAAAGATGCATAGTAATGAATCCCTCAGAACAAAGAAGCAACTGCAAAATGCTAATTGGAACAGAAGGGATTATTTGGATAGTATGCATATTTGGCACAATGACGTAGGCAACAGAAAGTAGAATTAGTTGTAGCCAAACTTAGGGAGCCTTTGACAGGAAAAATAATCAAGAAATCCTGTAGAGAAAATGAGTTATTTTGAACATTTTATGAAAATGTATATAAAGCAGAGGAATGAGAAAACCAAGAAAAGGAACAAATGAAAATACTATGGAAGACTTAGTTATGCCCAGGATAGAGGAAAATGAAGCTCAACATTTAATAGCTAAGATAGGAAGAGATGAAACAAATAAACAACAAAGGGTGCACTCAGTCATCAGGGTAGTCTTCCTAGGAACAGGACATATTTGTGTGGAAATTTGTAAATTAGGAGGGAAGAGGATAGAAAATGAGAACGATCTGGAAGGCTTGATTTTTTTTCTTTTTAAATTGGCGGGGATAACCGTATCTTGGAAGAAAGATGTAGCGGTTTTATTATCCATAGAGGGTATAGACCCTTGAGATCTAGGCTGGTAAGGACCAATTTGTGTTTTAATAGTATTTGTACTAGCAAAGAGAACGGCAAAATGTTACCAAAATTGATGGATATGGATCAGTGTGGGGGTTTTTTTAGAAAAAAGGCAAACATTTGATGACATTAATAGAAAAATGATGATCCAAAGGGAAGCATTGTAAGAAAGCATCACCATTGATTAATGCAGAGTAAGTGTTTGATAGAGTCCGTACAATTTTGTAAGATCTCAACAACAAATGTAGAGGTTACTTTGCCCTGATCCCTCCACAGGGTCAGTCACCAAGGGATGCAGTAGTCCACAACTTCTACCTGGGTCTCCTTTATGCATTCCCTCAACTACCCTTCATGAACAAATTTTTTTCAGAAGGCAAGACAGTGCAAGGCCAAGGTGATCCTCATTGTTCCTTTCTGGCCCCAACAAACATAGTTCTCCTTCCTATGGGCTTAACTTCAGCATCCCTCATGGATGTTATATCTTTATCCATTTTTTTTGTCACGCCCATCCAGACTGCCTCATCCAGACCAGAAGTCCATGAATCTAACTGCATGGTTCCTCCAGTTCTACCTATGGTCAGAGATGGCATGCCTGGCTTCTCACAACAGTTGTCAGAATTATTTCACCCTCTCAGAAGCCGTCTACAAAGAAAACATACCATAACAAGCGGAGACGATTTTCATCTTGGGCTACTTTAATGGGAATAGATCATTTCTGCACTCCCATCCCATCCATTTTAGAATTTCTAGCTGATCTCTTTGAAAAAATTATAGTTATTCTACAATGTACAGATGGCAGCACTATTGAATTCCCATACTGGTTACACTTATTCTTCCTTGGCATCCTTAAAAGTTACTAAAGTCCTTTTTAAAGGGGACCTTTCCTTTACAACCACCAATCAGAGATCCATTTCCTCCTTGGAACATTACTGTCATGCTACAAGCTTCGATTTGAACCTGCGGCCTCTGCAGATCTTAAATTTCTTTCTTGGAAGAGAACTTTTCTACAAGCAATTACATTGGCCAGAAGAATTTCAGAATTCCAGGCACTTTCTTCTAAATCTCCGTATTTGATTTTCCATGAAGATAGAGCTTCCCATGAGACCAAATCCACCCTTTATCTCTCTAAGGTAGCATCTGAAGCAAATTTAAATCAATCTATAGTTCTACCAGTATTTTTTCCACGATACTCAAACAAAAGGGAATATACTTTACCTATGCTAGATGTTCTCAGGTTTTACATTCATAGAATGAAACATTTTAGAGTTTCTGATCAATTATTTGTTGCCTTCAAAAACACAGGTTGGTGAAGTCTTTCTCTCTCATGATGGTTGTCAGATTGCATTTCTTTTTTCTATGAGAAAATTTTGACATTGCTATCTTAATCAAAAGCTTACTCGGCTAGAGCAGTAGTTGCCTTAGTGTTCTTTGCAAAGTGAATGGCCATTGCAGATGTTTGCACAACAGTGACTTGGTCATAATTTCATATCTTTGTTTCTCATTGTTGCATGTACAGTCTAGATCATGTTCCTCATTTGGTTCCACCATACTCAGAATTATCCTTCTTGATACCACCCAGAAAGACAGCATGGGAATCTGTCCCGTATATTGACTAAGATGAAAATAGACAACATTTGGATACAAAAGTTATGTACTTACCATAACAATAGATGTGAAGTTGTTCAATCTCGCCTTCATTCTTACTGATGGGTTCAGAGCCGATCCCTCAGCTCCGAGTCGGCCAAATTGCAAAGCTCTAGGTCTCTAAACGGCTCAAGGCCGAAACCCTATCCCATGATGCTCCTCTACTTCCCCCAGATCTAGTTTGCCGCTGCAACAGATCGAGCATGTTCCTTCAGCTCAAGGCCATTTTGTAGTCAGTTAAGTAAAGTTTTTTCTTATTTGTTTTTTTTCATCTTCTTTTGAGAAGACTTTTTCTCTTTAGCCGAAGTTAGGCTTGTATTTTTGTTACTTCCCCATTTTTGTGAGGGATTTATAAAGTAAGTTAGTGGAAACGATTTCCATTGTTGGCGTTAGGCTGTTTTTTGTGCCTGCTTAGGCATCTTTGTACCCTATCCCCTCTTAGCCAAGTTTAGGCTTTAGCCTTTTTACTTTAGCTGGTTAGGCTTAATTGCTTTTTCTATAGCCGAAGTAAGGCTTATTTCCTTTATCGATAGCCAAAGTGTTAAATTGTCAAGTAATTTCCTTTCTTAGCTGGTCAGGCTTAATTACTTTATTTTAGTGCCGAAGTTAGACTTTATTTTCTTTACACATAACTTGATCGCTGTAGATACAGTTTGTTGTTATAGCCAAGTTTGGCAATGGATAGTATTTTGAATTGCATTGTGATCTATTATTTAGCCGGTAGGCTTAATTTTTTCTTTACAGCCGAGTTAGGCTTAGTCTTTGTGGCTTTAAAGTTTCAGTGGTTATTCAGTTGTTTACTAACATGTCTGAAAAGGTAAAATCGGGCTTCAGGAAATGCCCCAAATGTAATCAAAAAATGTCTCTCACAGATGGTCACACCATCTGTGTTTATTGTTTAGGAGAGTTCCACCTTCAGGAAGTATGTTCTGTGTGCCATGGGTTTAGTAGCAGGTTTCTGGTAGAGAGAAAAAGGAAACTAGTGGAAAGGGGCCTTATTAAGTCCACCTTTCAATTGGATTTGGTCTTGGCTTCTCAGGGAAAGCCAAAACCACCTTCTTTTTCCACCTCTTATGTCTCTGGTTCGGAACCAAAAGGCCTTTCGGCTCCGAAGGTATCGAAGAAGGTATCTGACTCGGCTCCACAGTTAGTGGAGCTGACTGTTGTGGGTAGGAACCGATCCCCAGTTTTGGAGCTGGTATCTCCAACCCTAAGGTCTCCAATTCTGGGTTCACCTGCTCTTTCCGTGGTGCCTCTCGAGCTTCCAGACTGTCGGATTCAGATATAGCTCATGTGGTGAGGAGATCACTACAGAATCCAGCGCTACCAAAAACTTTACCAGCTTCAACTCTGGCAGCTTTGGAGCCCATCAAGTCATCTACCTTGCTTGCTTGTTCCTCCTCTGACTCGAGTCGAGCCTCCGGAGCCGGAGGGAGCTATTCAGTTGATTGTAGAGCCGTCGGCGCCGACACCCATGTCTGGCTTATCTGCACTGACAAACCTGATGTCTTCGGCCCTGTCTGCAGACTCTGGGAGCTGACACTCACCCAACGATTCGGAGGGAGGGGGGAGTCAAACCGATGTTTTGGTTCCGACTCATCCCTTTGGGGCTTCGGCGCGGTTGAATTCAGCTCCCACCTCGGGCTTGGAGCCGGCGGCTTTGGTGCGAGAGAAGTCCTCAATGTCTTCGGACCCAGGGGCTTCCTCGCATCGGAGCCATGGTGCCTTCGATGCCATGAGGAGGGTCTTGTCCCCCAGGACAGTCACAACTTCTGAGCAGACTACCTCCTCCTGTAAAGCACTGGAATCTTCTCTATCATCACAGATCCATCGTAAACCTAGGGACCCAGAGCCTCAGGAAGCCCCCTTGGGGGAACCCTGCTCTTCTGAGACCTCCCCAGAAGCTCCCACTGAGGAGGTCCCTAGGAAGAGGACATGTAAGAGGAAACATCTAGATTCCCCTCAGGAAGCTGTCACATCCGACACTAATTTGGAGGAATTGGAAGGGTCCCCAAGGTTACCCTCTGAGGATATATCTTTTGTAGATATCCTAGAGATCCTGAAGCAGAGGGGTGACTGGCAGCCCATCACCCCTTCCGAGGATGAATCTGTGCTCCTGAAAGCTTGTGGGTCCCAACCCTCCACCTCTTTGGTTTCTCCACCCTTCGATGAGTTGATGGATCTCTTATCTCAAAGGGCATGGGAGTCACCAGATACCACGGAACCTGTCCCTAGAAGATCAAACAAATACATTTCTGCACCTCATGACAAGACCTTTTTATACAAACCTATTCCTGTTGATGCCATGGTGGTTGCGGCATCCACTAAGAGATGTCTGAGACCACTACGTCTGTCCATCCTCCTAATAGAGGGTCTAGGATTATGGACAGATTTGGCAAGCGCATGTTCAGTTCAACGACATTTGCTCTTTGTTCGTTGAACTATTTAACTCACTTTACCAGGCTTCAAAGAGATCTCCTAAAAGAGCTTGGAGATACTCTTCAGAGTGCAGTGGCTGATACAGTAGCTGATAAGGGGACATCTCAGCTTGCTACCCTTAATTCCATCATCAACTCGTCCATGCACCTAGTGTCTTACACGGCTGATGGGACTAGTAGGGCAGCGGGTACAGAAATAGCTCTTCAGAGACATTCCTGGATGTACTTGTGTTCTTTTGCGGAACCTTTCAAGTCATCCTTTGTGAATGCCCCATTTGATGGTTCCTCACTTTTTGGACCTAAAGTTAGAGAGACCCTCACCAGATGCAACAAGATGGCAAGACTCTGTCTGCTGTAGGAGTCCATTTTTCCACACCTACTAGACCTTATCCCAAAGGCCAGCGGGGTGGGAAAATGTGGTTCCGCAAAGCCTAAGGAGTCTTTTTGGACACATGAGGTGGAACCCCCTCCAGGGACAGAGGAGGGGGCAATAATGGAAGACGCCATCCACGTGGCAGAGAAGGTCCACAGAACCAGGGTGACAAGAATCAGTTCCTTGGGAAACCCTATCAGCGCTCCTGAAAGGAGGCCCACCTGTCCACCTCTGGAGGCAGTAGGGGTGACTTTTATCTTTGTACCTAGGCGCCTGGCTCAAAATCACAAAAGACAGCTGGGTACAAAGTATAATATCCAGAGGTTACTTTATCCCCTTTCACTCATGCCCAAAACCTTTAAGAAAGATCCCAGATGTTCCATCCAGTCTTCGGGACATAGCAACAATAGAGATTCAAAGGTTGCTGGAAAAAAGTCATCCAGTCAGTCCCGGCAGACCAGAAAGGATCTGGCACTTACTCAAGATTCTTTTTAGTACCAAAGAAAACAGGGGACTGGAGACCGATTCTAGATCTCAACAGACTCAATAAATCTGTAGAAAAAACAAAGTCCCGGATGGTCATGCTTCAGTCAATACTCCCGTTCTTAGGGAAAGACAACTGGATGTGCTCAGTAGATCTTCAGGATGTGTACTACCATATAAAGATGGCCAGGCCATCCAGGGATCATCTGTGCTTTCGGCTGGGGGCCAGTCATTACCAATTTCGAGCCCTGCCCTTTGGTCTCACTACAGCCCCCAGAGTGTTTACCAAACATATGGCAGTGGTTATGGCTCACTTGAGGCATCAAGGAATCCGGGTGTTTCCGTATTTAGATGACTGACTCCTTACTACACCCACCAGGCATCATCTCATACAGGCAAGGGACATTACCTTAGACCTCTGCTCTTAACTGGGGATAACAGTAAATTCAGAAAAATGTGCCCTATCACTGTCGCAGCATACCGTCTTTATAGGAGCAGACTTAGACATCGTCAACATGTCCCTAAAAATTCCTTGGGAAAGAATACTTATCCTTCGACAACAGATTCTGGACATTCTCCCAAAGCACAGAGCACTGACCTCAGAGATTCTCAGACTATTGGGCACCATGGCAGCAGCCATTATAGCAATACCTCTAGTGAGGTCACACATGCGCATTCTTCAATGGCTACTTTTCACACAGTGAACCTTTCAAGAATTACCTATGGATCACCTGGTTCAGATGCAAGAAGGATCTTCAGTGGTGGCTGATGTCCGAATCAGTAACCATGGGAAGTCCCTACTTGCAGCTGTGACTAAGGACGCCTCCCTGATCGGGTGGGGGTGGCATTATTAGGGATGGACAGCCCAAGGCATATGGCAAGAACACAAGGCTCACTTGCATATCAACATCCTGGAGATGAGAATGGTACTCTTAGCATTGCTGTCCTTTCAAGACTCTCTTCCTCTGGGGACCATTGCAATCCAGTCAGGCATGTCAATATTCTGGTATATAAACAAACAAGGAGGGACCAGATCTTATCCCCTATGTCTAGAGGCCCTGAGAGTATGGCATTGGGCAGAGTCCACCCAGCGCTTTCTGATAGCAATGCACATCTCGGGGGAATCCAACGTGACAGCTGACAAACTAAGCAGGGCTGTTCTGTTGCCACACGTGTGGTCCTTCAAGAACGAAGTGGCGGAAATGATCTTCCGCAGATGGGGCCAGCCTTGCTGCGATCTCTTTGCAGCTACCACAGATACCAAATGCAGCAACTACTGTGCCCTAATCCCCCCAGTGGGGGAGTCCCCGAGTGATGCGCTCATACACGATTGGCCCCCGGGTCTTCTTTATGCTTTCCCGCCAATTCCCAAAGTTCTGCACAAAGCCAGTGCCCTGGAAAGGACAGTTATCTTAATAGCCCCCTTTTGGCCTCGTCAAATTTGGTTCCCCTTCCTGAAGCCTCATCTTTTGGAAGAGCCCTGGATCCTGGACCCAGTGCCAGACCTTCTGACTCACTCGTCAGGAGCTCTTCACCCTTCTCTACAGTCCATCAAACTGACAAGTGTGGCTGCTCCAGTTCCAAGAATAGCCAGGTTCCAAAATTTGTCAGCAGAAGCTCAACATATACTTCTGTCTTCCCATAAGTCCTCAACTAGGAAACTTTATCTTAGTAAATGGAGCAGATTGTCTATCTGGGCCAGCAAAACAACACTGATCCATTCCTTGCTTCGATATCAGATATATTGGCATTTTTGCCCAAGCTATTTAATGAAGGGGCCGCAGCAGCAACTATTCAAGTTCAACTGGCTGCTATATCAAATTTTCATATTGGTGAACTAGGGGACAATGTCATGTCTCATACAATGGCGAATGCCTTTCTAAAAGGTACAATACATTTGAGGCCTCCTAGACCCCCTGCTACTCCATGGAATCTAAATCTTGTTCTGTCAAAGATTATTCTTCCTCCATTTAAACCAGCATCTTCCTGTGAATTGAAATTTCTCTTGTGAAAAACTATTTTCTTAGTGGTCATCACCTCTGCGCGTAGAGTTTCAGAATTACAGACCCTATCAGTAAGGCATCCATATTTGATATTCCACAAGGTTTGTTTCCCTCAGAACAAACCCTTCTTTCTAACCAAAGGTCTGCTCTGAATCCAGCCTTAATCAAACCATTGATTTGCCAGTTTTCTTTCCTAATCATACTAATCAATTGGAGTATATGTTTCACAAGCTTGATGTTCACAGACAACTTTGTTTCTATTTAGATAGGACAAAAGACCACAGACAATCTGACCAACTGTTTGTCATTTTTAGATTCTAAGAAAAGTGCCGCAGTTTCCAAACCTACCTTATCTAAGTGGCTTTCGGACTGCATATCCTTTGTTTATAGCTCTGCACATATTCCCTTAGAAAACAAAGTTAAAGCTCATTCAACTAGAGCTGTCTACTTCTACAGCCTTTTCGGCCAGGCTACTAATAGATTCTATTTGTGCGGCAGCTACATGGGCTAAGTCACATACCTTTATTACTCATTACAAAGTAAACAAGGCCTCTAGGGACAGGGCTTCCTTTGTTCTGCTGTCCTTAGGCAGGTACTCCCGTGAGCCACCCAAGATTGTTGTGCTGGGGACACTACCCATCAGTAAGAATGAAGGCGAGATTGAACAACTTCACATATAGAAGTTATGTACTTACCATAGCGTTCCATGTGAGTTGTTCCTCTCGCCTTCATTCTTACAACTCACCCTCCTACCCCCAACCAGTGTCTGGAAGTTCGAGAGTTGACTATGCCTGCTTTGTTTTTTTCTGAGGAGTTTTTTCCTTTCACCGGTTACTGGAAATATGAGTAGGTTCATAGGTTGGTACT
Organism: Protopterus annectens; assembly: GCF_019279795.1. Lineage (NCBI taxonomy): Eukaryota > Metazoa > Chordata > Ceratodontiformes > Protopteridae > Protopterus > Protopterus annectens. The sequence goes on along the minus strand of NC_056746.1, from coordinate 200,042,051 downwards.
AGGCTATCAGCCCTAGGGCCTATACAAGCCTAGCCATAACAATTCCCTGGCTATTTCTTCCCACACTATTTACTTCCCTGGACCCCTGTCTAGCAGGGCGACTGACGTGATCCCCGGGGTGAATTTCCTTTCTCCCATCCAATCATCAAGGTTCCTTTTGAAGAGGACCAAAGAGGCACTCTGCTTGACATGTATGGGCAATCTATTCCAGAGTCTGGGGAGTCTCTGGGTCAGGAACCTATCCCTTGTGATGACAAGGTTTAGATCCCTGGAGCGTGTGGCTCTGAGGGATTGGGATTTCTTTAAGTGTAGTATGTCCAACAGCTCTGGGTTTTACATGGCCTTGTATGTTAAGATCGCCTCTGAGTAGACGATATGCAACAGAGTATAGCTGGAGTTTTTTAAGGCGGTCAGCGTAGGGCATCTGCTTTAGGCCTGTGATTCTTTTAGTGAGGTATTTCTGCGGCCTTTCCAGTTGTTGCAGATGTCTTGAGAGGTACACACCAAACTGGGCGTTGTATTCTATAATGGGTCCAATGAGGTATGAGTACAGTGGGACAATGACCTCCTTTTTTCTGGATGAAAAGCCCTTAGTGATGAGGTGTGCCACATAGAAGGATTTCCTGACTGTTGTGGCGATGTGGTTATTGAAGGTGAAACCACTGTTCACTTGTGTCCCTAAGTCTCTTATCACACTTTCGGTGTTTAGTGTACTGCCACCTATATGGTAATTCACAGATGCATGTTTTTTCCCAAAGGGGATAACTATACATTTCTTGGCATTGAGCTTGAGCCCATGGCTCTGGCACCAAGCATCTGTTTCTGTAAGGCCCTTTTGTAGAGTATCCACATCATTTGGGGATTCAATAATGGCTCCCAGTTTGCAGTCATCTGCGAACTTTGTTATCCAGAGTCCCTTAGTGTTGGCCTGTACTTCAGAGAAGTAGATGCCAAACAAGAGCGGTCCCAGGACCGAACCCTGAGGTACTCCACTTGTCACTTGTCTGCAGCTGGATTTGGAGTTGGCTACTTTTACAGTATGGGTTTTATCAGTAAGCCAGTTAGCAACCCATTGGGTGACGTAGGGATTAATGCCCAGCTTAGTAAGTTTATCTATGATTCCAGAGTGGGGGATGGTGTCAGTTGGCAAGGTCTAGATAGGCTGTGTGGACCGCCTTACCCTTGTCCATGGCTCTGGAGACTGATTCAAAGAAGTCAATCAGGTTCAGGAGACAAGATCGGCCCTTCACGAACCCAAACTGGGTGGAGTCCACTGTTTGAAGGTTGCCAGTGTCTTTGTTTATAAGTTCCATGATAATACGCTCCGTGGCCTTGCAGATGAGGCTTGTCAGACTGATGGGATGGTAGTTTCCGGGATCCAAGGTGGATCCTCCCTTGTGGAGTGGGATAACTGTAGCTCTGCGCCACTCAGTGGGCACGAAACCGGAGGTGAGGCTATGATTAAACATGACACTTAGGTGAGGTGCCAGTTCATATTGTAGTTCATGTAGTACACAGCCCGGGATGTCATCTGGTCCCATGGATGCTGTATTCTTAGCTTTGGAAAATGCGTTTTTTTACCTGTGTGGCCATTATTACCGGAATTTGGCAATCTTCCGGTATTGAGATGGGCCATTTAGGGGGTGAGAGGGGGGGTGAAGTTGGCACTGAGTCTATCTGCCAGGATATTGGCAATATCCTTGGGATCAGTATATTTAATGCCATTCTGTTTTAGCTCAGAGCAGATCTGAGCATTGCCATTTAGATTCTTGACATAGTTATAGAATGCCTTGTAGTTGTCTTTGGAATCTTTGGCAATTTTATTTTCGTAACTAGCTTTGGAGGATTTTATGATGTTGTTACTCTGTGAGTATGTTACTAGTTGGCAGCAAACAAGATCTGAGGGAAGTAGAGGAACATCATGGGATAGGGTTTCAGCTTCGAGCTGTTTGGAGACCTTGAGCTTTGCAATTTGGCCAACTCGGAGCCGAGGGATCGGCTCCGAACCCATCAGTAAGAATGAAGGTGAGAGGAACAACTCACATGGAACGTTACGGTAAGTACATAACTTCTATATTCATGTTCTCTAATTTTTATCTGGTTCAACCTCCCTCCATCCTACTAGCTTCCAAATTGAAACCTATAGCTTTGAGATGATTGAGTGGCTTGCACTCTACACCCTGTCCGTGTACAACCTCGTTGGCTGTTGTGATTTATCTTTTCTGTGAGTTCCATGGAATATGTAACGTTTCTGTATTAAAGAAAGTGGTGCATTTTTAGGTCAAACTCAGTCTGAAGGAAAGGAGTGTAGTGCAGGGAATTATGGGTAGGGGAGGAGTCAGAGCCCTGGTACCATAAAAGCTTCCAAGTTGGTGTTGAGGTCAGTTCCCGTCATTATCTGACAACCATATACTGAACCAGGTGAATATCGGGCAACATAGATGCATCATTATTATGTATGTACGCAACTTTCATTTCATCCCTGTCCGTTTTCAAGCATAGCTCAGATCTGTGGATGTGAAACAGAAAATTTACCTCAGTACTGCACCGTCTACTACTAATGGACAGAGGCAGCTCCCAAATTCTTTATCCGATGCATGGGTAACCTCAAATTATCTAAGGTATGATCCCAGTTATCCTCATTAAGAGTACTGTATAATTATCAACAATGGGATGGCAAAGACCAGTCTGTAACTAAATGGGCCAAGTTATGTGAAGCACAAAATGGAAATTGGCTAGGCTTAAAATAGCCCGCAATGGCAGCTAGCCCTAGTACTTGCCTGAAAACCTATGGACAACGCAGATATGTGTTCTAGAGATCTAAATTTGTGTTACCATATCAGCATCACCAAATGGCATGGCAGGCATCTAACCAGCATGCTTCCCGTTTGTGGAATAGGCTGCCCTTGCATATAAGGCAGAATACTTTTATAGCAACATTTAAAACTAGTTTGGAAGACTGGATGGCTGTTCGCAAATTTTCTTCTGGAATATGTGAGCAAAATGAAACCTGGGCAGAAATCCCTAAACACTAAACATAATCTAAAACAGCATGCCCATAGAAACTATCACCACTTTCAAGTACTTGGGCATTTGATTATCTTAAACAATGAATTTTCATAAAAAAGTAGCAGTTCCTCTCCATTCCAAGTAGAGTTGTTATAGGCAAAGGTATTTTATTTGTCCAAATGGATTATGACGTAACATTTATAGCATTTGTATCCAAAGTAAACTGCACTATTCTGCAGATGCTCAGTAATAAAATCTGCAGATTTAGTGCCAACCCCCCCCCCCCCCCAAATAAATAAATAAACACCACTACCACTTGTTGATGACTAGGAACAGAACATGCTAAAATCAGTAACCAGCCAAAAGTGACAAGGGTCCAAACCAAAGTTTGTAGAGCACATGTTAGATGTCCATCCAAGAACAAAAGAAGTTCTTAGTCTGAAACAACAGGTAGTCAGTAGTGTCTGATGAGGAAGGCATTTCTCTTTGAATGGTATCAGCCCTTTCAGTGAAAGTTCAAGCTGTCTCTTCACATTGATTGGAGTAGTACCAAAACAGTGACCCAAGATGTGGTTGGCCCAAGAGACCAGTTCCACCTACGACTCAGTAACCATCACACCCAAGAGGAAAAGTAAGCAGGGTGCATGTCAAATATGGTAGTTGGTTGAGGTAATTACCTGAAAAAAAACAAACCCTCCTACAGTACTGGGGAAGTCTTGCTAAAGCCATTGACTCCTCATCAGCACAAACATTGAAGTCACCAAAAACTACAACATTTTACTCGTACAACGCATACTAAAAAGTCTGCAGACTTTTACAAAAATACTGTCTTACAACTAGGTAGATGAGGAGGAGCTTACTCTTTGTATCTGCCCCAAGATGTATTCAAAATAGTTGATATGATGTCAAGTTTTCATTCATTCATTCCTCAACAGTTGGGTTTGGATCCAGTCCTTGGATCCATCTCGGCCATTACTTTAGCTTGTGCTACTAGGAAACTGTCAAGCTCCTTCCTCACCCATAATGCACCATCCCCTAACATACCTCAGATGCTTTCACATTTGGACATGGCCGCTTTGAGCTCTCGAGTTTGCAGAGAAGATAAGTCGACCTTTTTAGTTTTTTTTTTCCCATAGCTTATATTTTTTGATATCTTTAATATCTACCTTTATTACATTAGTAACTCCCTTTCCTACACTTTTTTGTGTACTCTTACTTACCATAGTCGGTAAGTTTCTTCTCAGTTTCTCTTTACAATCTTAGTGTAATCTTTAATGCCATTGTTGGTATTTTTTGCTTCTGTATTCTTCCTTTCCTTTTCCTTAGCTATTTAAATAAAAAAAGTTTTTCATTGTACTTTGTTGTTGATAATGCCTGGAAAAAGTGCCAGAAATGTGGGCACAAGTTACCATTTACTGACACTCCTTGCCTTATGCATGTATTGCTTGGACCTAGAGCTTTTACAGACTTGACTGTTCCATATGTAAGGCTTTCAATGTGAGAGCAATTGCAGATAGAAAAAAATAGGTTTATTTTGATGGGGCTACTACTCTCTTTTTCAGAGGCGGTTTCTGGGGATCAACCCCCTCCAAACAAAAGCTTAAGGAGCCCTCTCTCATGACTTCAGGTCCTTCCAGATCCTCAGCCCCCCTCATTGGATTCTACCATAAAACCAACAAGAAAAAACATAAAACGTCAGATGAGAAGACTGCTCCTACCCAGCCAGTGTTTGAGTCAAAATCAACTTCTTCGGATTCTAGCCTCTCAGATCCAAAGCCTTTACCAAATACATGATATTCTCCTTCCATTGACCTGATACCTTCTGGAGTACCTTCCACATTCCTAGAATTCCACCCGCGCTCCAGATCTCCATCCATGGCATCTTCTGTTTCTTTCAGAAGTCTGACTGAGGCTGATATGGACAGAATGATGACAAAGTTTTTGTCAGCACAGATACAGATGGGAGTTATCCCGGCTCCCACCCCTTTGGGTCAGGAAGTTGTGGTTTGCACTACACCACCAATTTCTGTTCCTTCTTCGATCCAACCTGTCATTTCAGAGCCCATTGATCTGAGTATCTTCAGCTCTGAGACTTTCTCTGAGTGCACTGGCTCCGACAATTTTGGATCTAGACTACTCTTGGAGCCAAGGCATCCCTGTTTGATCCAGGGCATTAGAGTTACATCCCTGTCAAATACAAGGTGTTAGAGTTGACGTCAAAGCTGTTGGGGTCATTTCTGCCCCTCAAAGCCTTGGCACTGGATAGCTTGTCTCCGACCTCTGTATTGGGTCTTCTGCAGGATTCAGTCTCCCCTTTGGATCCCGTATGTCTCTGTGCCTTGATACCCATCATTCTACGCTACAGAGACGGCCAGCTCAAAGTCTCCAGGTTACTCAGCAGGGTATTACTATTTCTTCTGATACTTGATTTTGTTGAAGGGGAAGGGTCCCCAAGATCACCATCCAAAGATGTCTCATTCAGATACATCCTTGAGATCCTTAAGCAAAGGGGTGGTTGGTCTACTGATAACCCTTTCAAAGAGGAATTGGTATTCCTGGAGGCCTTTGGGTCTGGCCCATCTAACTCCTGGTTGATTCCACCCACTGACGTGCTGATTGACTTGAACTGTAAGTGGGAGTGGAAGGAACGGGACACAATTGAGTCATTCCCCAAAAGACCAGATTGGATTTTGAGGCCACCTGCTGGATGTGAGTTTTGGAGCAAGGGAGTACCTGTAGATGCCATGGTTGTGGCGGCAGCCACCAATGAAGAATTTGCGTAACAGAGCTCTACTGTCCATCCCTCTAACAGGGAGTCAAGGGGATTGGCAGCTTTGGGAAGCATGTGTATGCTTCAGAGACCTTTGCCCTCAGATTGGTGAACTACCTGGCACACTTTACAAGACTACAAAGGGATCTGATAAAGGAACTTTCAAAATCCCTTTCTGGGACCAGTACTGGTGAGACTCTGGCTTCTCTGGCCTGGCAGTTGGCTACCCATCAATGGATTTCTAACTTCTTCATGAGGCTTATCTTGCACGTAGCTGAAGGTATCTCAAGGGTGACTGGTTCAGGTATTTCCATTAGGAGGTATGCTTGGATGCACTTGTGTGACTTTGTGGAGCCCTTCAAGTCTTCATTCATCAATGCTAATTTTCATGTAAGCTCTTTGTTTGGCCCAGAGGTAAAGGACGCACTCTCCAGATGTGAAAGAGATGGAAAGACCCTCGCTGCAGTGGAAGTACATTTTTTGACCCCTCAAAGGACCTTTTGAAGTAATCCTTGAGGAGGCCGAAGAATGTAGATCTGATGTTATCAGTTTTCATTATATCCTCAACCTGTGGGCTCGGATCCGATTGTTACTATAGCTCATGGTAACCAAAACCTCTGAGTCTAACCCTTACCCTCAAATATCGTTTGTAGCTTTGCGAGTTAGACGTGGTTACACAGTGCTCTCAAGCAGATAAGTCGTAAAATTTTTGTAATTTACTTTTTTCTTCTCAAAATCTTTACCTTTCACCTTTTTTATTCGTTACCATTGTTTCCCTGACCTAGCAAACTACTTAGTCTCTTCTATTGTAAGTGCTTTTATATTTCTCCTCTTCTGTACTTCAGTACTCTAGTTACTAATTAGCTTTCCATTGTACTCAATGTATTTCTAAATATCATCGTTGATATTCCTTTTCTCTCTCTGTCCTTACCTTTAACAAAGCAAATTCTCTTTCCTGTACTTCTACTGGTTTGTGTTTTGCATGACTGAAAAGGATAAAACTGTTTTTTTTAAATATGTTAGAAGTGTGGCCATAAAATACCCTATTCTGACTTTCATAATTTCTGTGTATAGTGTTTGGGCCCAATTCACCTTCAAGAAGATTGTTCTCCATGTCATGGTTTTTGTCATAAAGCCTTTACTGAATGTAAGAGTAAACTTATTCAAAAAAGGCCATCACCTTCCTCCTTTAGGGAGTCCTTATCTCGTGCTTCCCCTTCAGAAAAAACAAAAAAGAGCAAATTTGATATTTCCAGCCCTTCTTCCTCTACCTCCTCAAAAGCTACCGAGAAGAGAAAAAAAGACCAGCGTTGATGCCAACTTCTCCTTCGGCTCCGACATCAAAAAAGCAAAATCAGATCCGAACAAAAGTAGACATGTATCCCTGGCACCAGCTGATCATTCAGTACCGAAACCTAAATCTAGATATGTTTCAGAGTCGATATTTACATCGGGCCAGAAGACTTCAATAGACAAGTCTCCTTTGTTGCTGAAACTTTTAGAACCGAAAGCTCGATCCCCTGAATTGGTAGAGAGTCATTTTTTTGCCAAGACTTGGTACTCACCTTCCATAGACCCAGTTCCGTCTAGAGTGCCTTCATCCTTTTTACAAAGACTGAAATCTCCTTCTATAGTTTCCACTCGTTCTTCCAAGAGCATCACAGAAGATGATGTGGAGAGATTGGTGAAGCAGATTCTCTGGGTGCAACGAATTACACCAGATCCTTCGGCTCCTGCTCCCTTGGGTCAGGAACCACGTATTATCACTACTCCAAACTTGCATCCTCTTCTGATGACCTCAGAAGCTTCAGGGTCCTTGGATCTAAATCTGCCAGCACCATTTTTCTCGGATCCAAAGTTGTTGTCATCTTCAACTTTGAGAGTTGCTCTGAGCTCTTTGGTCCATTTATAACTGGAGACCTCTCTGCGCCATAGTTCTCCATTTGGTTCCGGGCCTTTGGAGTCAATTCCGAAGTTTTCAGAGCCTTCTCTACAGCTCAGATCCTTGGCGTGGATGAGCTTGGCTCCAGCTTCGACTTCAGAGAGACTCTTTTCATAGGGGGAAAGACTATGTTTCAGAGGTGTCTTCATTCTGTGCCAGGGTCCTATTTCTCTCTGGGGAGGTAGACTTTCAAGGTCTTGGAGAGAGCCATGTCTGTTCCAGACATTCAGATGGTTCTTACCCCTTGTGTCCTCAGTCCTCTCTGCACACAAAGCCTCAACCCTTCTCTTCATGAGGACAGTGAGTAGCAAAACCCCTAGGTTTTCCATCGAGGCATCCCCTCTTTTTCTGACATCTCCCCAGTGAGTCTCACTGACAAGGCCCCTAGGAAAAAGTGCAAGAGGAAGCACTTGGATTCCCCAGAAGAATCCATCACGGAAGACACCGACATTGATGAAAGGTGAACAGTCCCCAAGGTCTCCTCTTGATGATGTCTCCTTTGGAGACATCCTAGAAATTTTAAAGCAGAGAGGTGACTGGAAGTCTGGTAGTCCTTCACCCGATGAATCACTGTACCTGGAGGCTTTTGGTACTCACTCATCTACCTCCTGGGTAAATTCACCCACTGATGAGCTCATTGAGTTGATCTCTCAGTGGGTATGAAAGGCACCTGATACCATTGAACCAATTCCCTGGAGACCAGACAAAATTATAACCGCTCCAGAAGATGAGAAATTTTGGTCTAAATGTTTGCCTGTTGATGCTATGGTTGTGGTGGTGGCAATTAAGAAGGAACTTGCTGAGGAGATTTCCTCTATCCATCCTCCTAACAAGGAGTCTTGGGTGATGGATAGATTCAGGAAGCGAGTTTATGCTTCATTGACCTTTGCTTTATTGTCTTTGAATTACTAGGCACATTTTACAAGACTGCAGAGGGTCCTGATCAAAAACTTTCAGATACCCTTGCAGGGTCCATTGCTGAGGAAGTTCAAGCGTCTGTTTCTTCTCAGTTGGCTACCCTACAATCCAAATTCAATTCACCCACGAGGCTCATTTGTCATATAGCTGAAGGGATTATGAGAGCTGTGGGTTCAGACGTTTCCATAAGGAGACCTGCCTGGATGCACTTGTGTGATTTTTGTGGAGCCCTTCAGATCTTTGTCAGTGGTCTGTTTGACCCTGCAATTCATATCCAATTCATCCATGAGGCTCATTTCTTCGAAGGGACAACAAGTGCTGCAGGTTCAGACGTTTCCATAAGGAGATGCGCCTGGATGCATTTGTGTGATTTTTGCTGTGCCCTTCAAGCCTTCATCAGTGCGCTGTTTGACGGTACATCCATGTTTGGCCCTAAGGTAAAATACATTTTATCCAGGTGTGAGAAAGATGGAAAGACTTTGTCGGCTATGGGCATATGTTTTTCCACTCCTCAGTGATCCTTTTCCAGGAATCAGAGAAGTAGTGTAAAGATGTGGTTCAAAAAGTCCTAAGGACCTTTTCAGAACCCATGTGGAGGTAATTCATCCAGGTGGCAGGGGGGTGACTCTAATGGTAAATACCGCCCTAGTGGCAGAGGTGGCTGAAAGGAGGCCCAGTTGTCTTCCTTTGGAGGCAATCCGAGGTCAGTTGTCGCTGCACCGGAGAGCCTGGCTACAAATAACATCCAATATCTGGGTGCAGGGGATCATTTCCAGAGGTTATATTGTATCATTTTCCCTTCTTCCTCCCATTCATAAAAAAAATCCCCGCTGTTCCACCCAGTCAGAGGTAACAGTCAGCAACGCAAATATAAAAGCTGCTAGAAAAAAAGAGTCATCAGACCAGAGAGAATCCAAAATTTACTCAAGATTCGTTTGTGTCAAAGAAGACAGGGGACTGGAGACCAATTTTGGATCTCACTGTTTCGAACAAATCGGTCAGCTCTCCAAATTCTAGATAGTCACAGTTCAGTCCATTTTTCCCTTTCTGGAATAGGATGACTGGATGTGCTTTATAGATCTTCAAGATGTGTATGACCATATAAAGAAGAAGAGACATTCCAGAAGGTTTCTTCGCTTCTGGCTGAGAGCCAGTAATTATCAATTCAGAGTTCTGGGTGTTTCCATACCTAGACAACTGGCTCATTTCTGCCAGTCCGTCCTTCTCACCTAAGGTGGTTTCAGAGGCTAATGTCAACCAATCTATTAATTTATCTGTGTTCTTACCAGAATTTTCAAACAAAGATGAATATTGCCTACATTTATTAAATGTCCACAGACAACAACATTTTTACCTTAACACAAGACAAGGAATATTGGAAAATCTGACCGATTATTTGCCTCCTTCAGAAATTTTAAATTGGGAAAACCTGTGACAAAAGTAACTTTGGCCAAATGGCTCACAGTCTGTATATCTTCCATATATAACAAGTTGGGTCTTACTCTACCAAAACCTGTACAAGCTCATTCAGCTAGAGCTATGGCTACCTCCTCTATATTTCAATCCGGGGCATCCATAGATGACATTTGTACAGCAGCAACTTGGGCTACTCCCCATACCTTTGTTACTCATTACAAATTAGATCCATCTCCAGGGGAAGAGCATGATTGGTTCAGTGGTACTCAAGAACATCCTTCCTTTCCTTCTGGGATCTAAGGTAGCTGGGGACTCTGTCCCACAGGTTAAGGATAGAACAAAAATTGACAACATCCGGTTAAGAAGTTAATGTACTCACCATAATGTCACATCTGTGTTGTCAATTTTCATTCTTCCTCAACTCCCCACCCACCACCCTCCTGCCAATTAACTCCTGGAAGAGTGAGTGCATTTTAAGAGGTCACATCCCCACTATGGGCTCCAGATATAGTCTCAAGGCCTTATGGTCTTTCGTCTACTTCTATTTGCAAACAAAATTTGAGGTCCTTAGGACTGGTGCATGCTGGGTAAGGGTTAGGCTCCAGAGTTATTGGTTACCATGAGCTGTAGTAACAGCCGTGTCAGATCCGAGGGATCTGATCTGAACCCACAGGTTGAAGAATGAAAATCACAAAACAGATGGAACGTAATGGTAAATACATGTGTTCTTATTCAGGAAGTCCCAGGGTCCTTTCCAAGATCCACATGGAGGTAGTTCCCACCAGAGGCAGAGGGGAGCTCAAATGGGAGACTCCACCCATGCGGCAGAAGAGGCCTGCAAAATCATGGGTCTAGAGATTCCTTCTCTGTCAAGACCATACCAGTGCTGCTGAAAGTAGGCCCAATTGACCCCTTTGGAGGCAATTTGGGGTCATTTATCCCTGCACCAGAGATCCTGGCTAGACCTTACAAAAACTATGTGGGTGTAGATATTTCCAGAGGTTATATAATTCCATTTTTCCCCTACCACCATCTGTTTGCAAATTTCCTGATGATCAACCCAGTCAGAGGAAAACAGCAGCACTAGAAATTCAGTAACTGCTAGAAAAAGGAGTCATCCAAGAGGCCCCACCAGATGTGATTAGAATCTGAAACTTACTCAAGATTCTTTTTAGTGCCAAAGAAAACAGGGGACTGGAGACGAATTTTTGGATCTCTGCAATCTGAACAAATCAGTTCAGCACACCAAGTTTCGGATGGTCACATTTCAGTCCATTCTGCCCTTTTTTGTACAAGGATGACTTGGTATGCTCAGTAGACCTTCAGAATGCATGCTATCACATAAAAATGAACAGACAGTCCAGAAGGTACCTACACTTCAGGCTGGGAGCCAGTCATTACCAGTTCGGAATACTGCCTTTGATCTCACCACAGCCCCCAAGGTGTTCACCAAATGCATGGCAGTAGTAGTAGCTCACTTGAGACTGCAGGGATTCTGGATGATTCGATAAGAGCATGAAACCAAGTACTCAGGACTTGCTCCCATCTGGGGATCACCGTAAATTACAGCTAATCTCAGTTGGAACCATTTCAGATATTGAAGTAGTTCATAGGAGCAGTTTTCAACACAGTATCTGTGACAGCTTCACTTCCTCTCTCAAGAGTACAGACTGTCAGATTCCAGGTCAGAAAGATAATTCACAATTCCATAATCTCAGCCTGATTGATCCTGCAAGCTTTGGGATCAATGTTGGCAGCTGTAGTTCTAGTTCCCCTAGCAAGATTTTACACGAGAATTCTTCAATGGATGTTCGCGATACAATGGTCTGTTCTCTATTAACACATGTCCACTTAGATAAGAATTGCCCAAGCATGCAAAAGATAACTTTTGGTGATAGATTCGATAAGATCAGGTACCGCAAAGCCGTCCTTTCATTCTCCCTCAGCCCAAGGCCATAGTGACCATGGATGCTTCACAGATTAGGTAGGGGGGCACTTCTGCGGAAAACAGTCCAAGGCATTTGGTCCCCCCTTGAGGCCAACGTGCATATGAATGCCCTGGTAATGAGAGCAGTGCTCTTAGTGTTGCAGGCCTTCCAAGACTTTCTCCCTTTCAGGACAATTGTGATTCAGACAGATAGTATGTCAGTGGTCCGCTACATCGGCAAACAAGGAGGAACCAGGTCTTACCCCTTGTGCTTAGAAGCTCTAAGAGTATGGCAATGGGCAGTCTCATCCAACTAATTTCTAATAGCAATGCACATTCTGGGAAAATACAGCGTGATAGCAGATAAATTGAGCAGGTCCATTCTGCTACCTCACTAGTGGTCTCTCAACATGGAAGTGGCAGAAATTATTTTTCGGTGATGGGGCCGGCCTTGCTGCAGCCTATTTGCATCTCCCCTCAACAAGTGCAGCAGCTTCTTTGCCCTAATGTCTCCACTGGGGGAAATCACCAAGAGATGCTCTGCTGCATGACTGACCCCTTGGTCTCCTGTAAGTGTCCCCCCCAACTCCCTTGATCCCCAAATTTCTGCAGAAAGCTTTCAGGTTGAAGAGCAAAGCCATCCACATTGCACTTTACTGGCCTCGACAGATTTGGTTCTCCTTTCATTGCCATCATCTAGTCTGCCCACCTTGGATTCTGGATCTGATTACAGACCTCCTGTCTCACCTGACAGATAAGTCACCCGGATATCTCAAACCTAAAGCTGACCCCCTGGTTTCTAACTTCCATTAAAAACAAAAACTAGAAAATTATAAAATAATTATTTTAACACAGGAATGAATTATTTATGTTTTCATACTTTTCTCCAGCTATTTACACACTGTTTTTTTTACTATATATTTTTTATATATACTGAGGGTGACGTGGATTTTTTTATTTTTTACAAATTTTTGAGTCTTATTTAGGGAATGTTTAAAGTTTTTAACGGGGTTCAGGCAGTAAGTTTTGGACACAAGTTTAACAGTATGCTTTTAAAGTCTGTCATATTTTACCGGTTCGGCTATGTGTATTGAGCTAAATGAATTCACTTATTCAATTACTACATTATTTCATTTAAAACATATATACGTTCATCTTGTTTTCACATTCACTCATTCTGAAAAAGTCTGTCTTTGTATGCGGATGAAAAGCAGATTGTAAATTAAAGGCTTAAATCCGTTTTTGAAGTGTGGTTCCTGTGTTTTGTTTTTGTACCTGTATTTACTTTACATAGTGCTCCCCTTCTGTAGTTGGATTCTATGTGGTGAGGTGGAAATCTCTCTTCGTTTCTGTGGTCTTGGTAAATTATTCATTTTCCACCTTTTCCAGTCAGGTTCTGGTATTTACACTTCCATTAATAGTCAAACAAGAAATGCTGTCTTCCTGTGTCCATCATATACTTTTGTCTTCTTACAAAGCCTCCACAAGAAAGCTTTACAAAAAAAAATGGAAAAGATTTGTTTTTTGGGCAAATCAGAAGTAACATGTCTCCTTTTCAGCTCCTGTACATAGTGTCCTTGAATTTCTGGCTGCAATGTTCGATGAAGGAGCTAGCTCCTCAATGTTAGAGTTCAACTAATGGCCTTCTTTAATTTTCATCTAGAAATTGGATACTCCACTCTGGCTTCATCAAAACTTTGTAAGGCCTTTTTGAAGGGTACTCTTCTTTTGAGGCCTCCTTATAAGGACCCAAGTCCTCCATGGGACTTAAATTTGATACTACAGACCTAGACCTTAATTCATTCCTCTTTTGAACTAGCAGCAAAATGTGATCTAAAGTTCCCGACCTGGAAGACTATTTTTAGTAGCCATCACGTCTGCTAGAAGGATATCAGAACTCCAAGCATTATCACCTAATCCCCCTACCCGATTTTTCATAAGGATAATGTGGCATTACGAACCAATGCTTCTTTCCTTCCTAAGGTGGTGTCAGAATCCAACATCAACCAATTTTATTTATTTATTATTTTATTTTACATTTGTTAACCGGGCTAGTCTAGCTGGATATATCTCCATTTTCAGTAGAGGCCCGGGGAGAAAAGCTCCACATAGAACATAACAGTGAGACATACTTTTAATAAACACAAAGAATACAAGTAAGACAACAATTGTAAAAAACAAGAATGAGTACAAATTGCTAATAATAAACTAGGCGAATCAAATTCACAAAAAGAATGTACATTATCATTAAAAGTCCTGACTAGAGATAGGACAGTTTCAAGGGTTACTTAATACATTCCATACAGGCTATACCATAAGGCTCCAATCTGTTAATCGACCGTTTTTCTTTCCAAATTTTACAAAGATGAATATGTGTTACAGTGGGTCTAAAAATTTCGCACACCCCTGTTAAAATGCCAGGTTTTTATGATATAAAAAAATGAGACCACAATAAATCATTTCAAAACTTTTCCCACCTTTAATGTGACCTATAACCTGTACAATTCAATTGAAAAACAAACAAATCTGTTGGGGGGTTAAAAATATAAAAATTAAAAGTTTAATAAGCTGGTTGCATAAGTGTGCACACCCTTAAACTAATGCTTTGTTGAATGACCTTTTGATTTAATTACAGTATTCAGTCTTCTTTGATACACACCTGCCATCAATTAGAGACTCTGATTAACCCCAAATAAAGTTCAGCTGTCCTAGTAGGATTTTCCTGACATCTACTCAGATGTTCTTCGTGTTTCACTGTTGCAGTCATTACATTTGGGTAATCCTGCCTCGGCTGCTGTCGCCCCTTCCCTGACGTCAGGTCGTCAGGGGTATAAAAGAAGCAGCCGACACCATTTTCTTCAGTCTTTCTTGCCGCGCGGTGCCCGAAGCAGAAGCAGTTCGCAAGTGCCGGTCGGCCGACTCCTGAGATTTTCGAGTTCGAATTTCAGATCCGAAGTCTTCTATAAAGCTAAGTACCTCGTTGGGGAAACTTTTTTCTTGCACCAGAACTGATGTCAGAAAAAGTTAATAATTGTATTTCTTGTGGGAAGCAAATACCTCATAAGGACTTTCATTCTTACTGTATTCCTTGCCTAGGCCCTGATCATAACTTTCTGGGTTGTCGGTTTTGTTAGATTTAACCACCACACTATTAAGTGTCGGTATGATTTTGCCTTAAACTACTTTGGTCGCAGTTTTAATTATCCAGAAATGTCGTCAGTAAGCCATCCGACTACCGGAGTTCACAAAAAACGCAAAGAAAAAGAAAGACAGCCAAGGCCCAAAACCGACGACGAAGCTTCTCCTAAGCCATTTGCCAGTTCGCAGGTTCTCAGTGAGGTGTTTTCGCAGCCCCTGACGACTGCTACTTTAGAGTCGCAGGCCACTACCGACTCCCACGTGGAGTCGGCCATGCCACTGGAAACTCAAGGTATTGGAGCCTCGGAAGCTAATCCTTCAGATGGGTCCGGAGCCGCTGAGCAGGCACCGGCTTCTGCGGGTGTATTCAGACGCAAACATCTATACATTAAACCGACTTCAAAGGCAAAGACTAAAGCTCCTTCAAAGGTAAAGAAGCATACTCAAGAGCCACGTGGACAGGCCTCCATGCCCAAAAAACAGATGCTCAAAATGGCCGAAGACTTGATTACCTTGATCAGAGGTTCCCATCCCCCTCCTGATAAGAGGCCTAGGCAAGAGACTGACTATGAATCTTCAGATCAGGTTTCCATTTCTTCTGATTCCTCTTCTGATCAGGAATATTCTTTTCCCCCCTATGAGGATTCTGATGCTGAAGAATCCAGATCTTCAGCTTCTCCTCCTGAGGACTTTTCTTTTGGGGAAACCTTACATACCACGAGGGAGCATTTCCACTGGGAGAGCCAAGATTTTTCAGAATCTAAAAAGAGGTTCAGGGATTTCTTGTTACTACCCCAGCACAAGCCACTAGCCATCCCTCCTGTGTTAGACATTGTAGATGATGTGTTTTCGGAGTCTAGCCTTACCCCTGACTCCTTACCTCCAGCTCCTGTTAAGCCTGACAGATATTACAGGGTTCTTGACTCACATAAATTCCTTTTTAAAAACCCTGCTGCAGACCCAGAAACTATTTCTCAGGGTCCCAAGGGAGTCCAGGCTTCCGCTGCAAAAAACTCTACCCCTTCTGACAGGGATTCCAGGGCTCTGGATAGATGGGGAAAAAAGGTTTACACATCTGCTACCTTGGCTATAAGGGCTTTAAACTGTCAGTTTCATATGCTCAAATATCAGCAACATGTCATGGCATTGCTTAAACAGAAAATGATGTTAAACTCTGAATGTGCAGAAAACAAGGAAATGCAGGATATACTGCATGCAGCTGAACAAGTTGGAAAGCATACTTTGCAATGTGGTTTTGACTCTTTAGAGGCCTCCGGCAGGGCCGCAGTTACAGGTTCTGTAATTAGAAGGCATGTTTGGTTAAAGGAACAAAATCTGCCTGATCATGTTAAAGTTAAATTATTAGATGCACCTTTACAGCATGATACTTTGTTTGGTGTTAAGGCAGTAGAGGTGTTAAAGAAAATGGAGGACATGCCAAATCTATGCAAACAGTCAAAGATTTCTTACAAGTACAGCCACCTAGGTTCAGTAGACACTGGCCAACAAAGAATTGGTCCTTTCCTGTGTCAGACCGACCACAAAGGGGCAGACCTAGACGGCCTAGAGGCAGATCCCAGGCGCAAGGTTCATACAGGTCAAAGCAATGGGGTGCTTCTACCTCCAAAGGTGGAGACGACAAATCACAACCTTACAGGAAACAGTCCCAATGACTTCCCCCTGCCTGCACCAAGCACTTATTTCCTGGCAGCACTCTTAGGGGGAAAATTAGCACTTTTTTCTCAAAATTGGCACATTATAACCCAGGACAAGTGGGTTCTAAATAACGTGTCACAAGGCTACAAGTTCCATTTCCATACCCTGCCAAAGGCAAACGGCTGGCCAGATCTGCCAAAAAATCAATGGGCAGAGGCACAAAAACAAGTCTCATCCCTCATGGACATGAGGGCCATTCAACAAGTGCCAGAACAAGAACGGAGACAAGGATTTTACTCAACTGTTCTTGGTACCCAGAAAGGACAAGGCCTGGAGGCCAATACTGGACCTATCGATTCTGAACACATTCCTGGACATACCAAAATTCAAAATGTTGACTTTGCAACAGCTTCTACCCATGTTGGGCAAGAACACTTGGCTTGTAACTTTAGGCCTAAAAGAGGCATACCTGCATGTCCCAATAAGACAAGCATGCAGAAGATACCTCAGATTCAAGGCTGGCTCAATGCATTACCAATTCTCTGCACTGCCCTTTGGCTTATCTACTGCACCCAGGGTCTTTACAAAGTGCCTGGCACCAGTAATTGCATTCTGCAGACAGAGGAATACAAATATATCCTTACTTGGACGACTGTCTAATTCAAGCAGAGAACAAGGACAACCTTCTACAGCACCTGGCGTTTGTGAAAAAACTTCTAACATGCCTAGGGTACACAGTTAATGAAAAGAAATCAAAACTAGTACCCTCTCAAGAGATAATATTCCTGGGTGCAAGCTTAAATACAACTGCCCAGATGGCTTATCTCATGCCAGACAAACAAAGGCAACTGACTACCTACTTCAAAATGTTAGCAACAAAGGCCCAGTTATCTGCAAGAAAAATTCTGTAGGCTTTGGGCTTCATGGCATCCTGCATCCTACTAATTCCATATGCAAGACTGCATGTGAGGAAACTTCAATGGTACCTAAAAAGTGTTTGGACTCAACATTGCCACAGCCTGGAAACTATAATTACTCTCATTCCCTGCCTGCAACAGGAATTTCAATGGTGGGCAAAGGCTTGTCACCAAAACAAGGACAGCCATTCACATTACCCGCAGCCAGGCAGACACTAACAACGGATGCATCAGATTATGCCTGGGGGGCCCACATGGCAGGAAGATGCATTCAGGGAACATGGACCTCAAAACAAATGCATCTACATATCGGTCAAAAAGAGATTCTAGCTGTTCAAAATTCCCTGACAGCCTTCAAGAACCTACTTCATCCAGGACAACTACTGATAAAGACAGACAACACCACAGTCATGTGGTATATAAACAAGCAGGGGGAACACATTCTTACCCCCTTTGCAGACAAGCCATGACTTTGTGGGACACAGCATTGACTTACCAAGTACATCTGCAGGCACAATTCCTGCCAGGAAGGAAAAATACTCTGGCAGACTAACTAAGCAGAAACCTCATGGATCCCCATGAGTGGCAGCTGGATCCACAAGTCTTCAGCATAACAAGGAAATGGGGATGCCCGGACATAGATCTATTTGCCTCCCCTCACAACTACCAACTAAAGAGATTCTGCACAAGGATTTATCAGAGACAAGCATGGAAAGTGGACGCCCTATCCTTCAGCTCAAAAAAACCTATCAGTATATGCCTTTCCCCCTCTGCTTCTCCTCCCCAATGTAGTCCTAAAGGTCAGACAGGAGAAGCCAAAAATGATGCTGATTGCACCAGACTGGCCCCGCCAGCACTGGTACCCAATATTAAGGAGCTTGTCTCCATGCCCAGCTTGGAACTTACCTCAAGTACTGCATCTACTGTCCCAGCGAAACAGTCAGATCCTGCACAGCCACTCAGGACTTTAAACCTGGCAGCATGGCAGATAATGTAGTCATACAAAACACACCTCTCAGCAAAGCTGTGATGGATGTCATTTTGGAAGCCAGAAGGCCTAGTACTAGGAATTCTTATGCTGGAAAATGGAAGAGATTTTGTGCTTGGAACCAGGCACAAGGAACAGATACAGCTGTGCCAAATATTCCTCAGATTTTACAATACTTAACTGAGATGCTGGACAAAGGCCTATCTTTCTCATCTATCAAAATTCATGCTTCTGCCATTTCGGCTCATTACAATGCAGAGCCACCAATCTTTTCTCATCCCTTATTAAAACAGTACCTCAGGGGAGCCAGAAATTTAAGGCCGCCAAGGAGATCACCAATGCCTGCATGGGACCTCAACTATGTCTTGGAAAAACTCACCCTGCCTCCTTTTGAGCCAGCTGCTACAGCTGATGTAAAGTTTTTATCTTGGAAAACAGCTCTGCTCCTAGGAATAACTTCTGCAAGACGAGTTTCAGAGCTACAGGCACTCATGGCTGTGGAACCTTTTATCATTTTTTATCTGGACAGGGTCGCCCTGAGGACAAACCCAACATTTATGCCTGAAGTGGTGTCCAGTGTGGCTCTTAATCAAACCATTCATCTGCCAACTTTTTATCCAAATCCACAGAACAAGGGGTAAAGAATTCTGCATTCTTTGGACGTACACAGACAGCTTAGATTCTACTTGGACAAAACCACAGTTTTCAGAAAGACAGAGCAATTACTAGTGGCATATGCTGCAGGATCACAAGGAAAGGCTATCTCAAAGCAGACTATTTCAAAGTGGATAGGCCACTGCATTCGTTTCTGCTACTTATACCATGGCAAGCCAGTGCCTAAGGGCATTAGGCCACATTCCACCAGAGCTACAGCCACTTCAGCAGCCTTTCTCAGGGGAGTACCAACCAAGGACGTTTTAGAGGCAGCTACTTGGAGTTCAGTGCACACCTTTACAAAGCACTATCATCTGCCACTCTACTCTAAATCCAGGGCAGGCTTTGCCACTGCAGTTCTGCAGGGCCTCATAGCCGCTCCTAATGCTGTTTAGCTCCAGCCTCCCAACCATAGCTTTGGGACTCTACCCAAATGTAATGACTGCAACAGTGAAACACGAAGAACATAGTACAGTTGTGTACACTTACCATAACTGTAGATGTTCTAGTGTATTCACTGTTGCAGTCCAGGTTACCCTCCCGCCATCCCCCTTTTTTTCTGCTGGAACTTATCTTTCCTTCTCTGATTTATGCAACCTATGTGGTGTACTTGCTTGTAGGTGAAGGTAAAGTTTATATTGCTGCATGTAGTTTTATATATATATAAAAATTTTGGCTACCGTTTCAGGGAGCACCTGACATCTGGGGCAAGAAAAACTGAAGAAAATGGTGCGGTTGCTTCTTTTATACCCCTGACGACCTGACGTCCGTGAAAAGGCGACAGCAGCCGACGCAGGACCCAAGACTTTGGAATTCAGGCCGACTGAGGGTAACCTACCAGCAGGATTACCCAAATTTAATGACTGCAACAGTGAATACACTCTAACATCTGCATTTATGGTAAGTGTACACAACTGTACTTTGCCTGCTACAGCAAAAGCCATGGTTCGCAGAGAGCTTACAAAGCATCAAAGGGCTCTCATTGTTGAAAGGTATCAGTCAGGAGAAGGGTAACACAAAATTTCCACAGGATTGGATATACCATGGAACACAGTGAAGACAGTCATCAAAAAGTGGAGAAAATATGGGAAAACAGTGACATTGCAAAGAACTGGATGCCCCTCCAAAATTGATGAAAAGCAAGACGAAAACTGGTCATGGAGGCTGCAAGACGAAAACTGGTCATGGAGGCTGCCAAGAGACCTACAGCAACACTGAAGGAGCAGCAGGAATTTCTGGCTAGTACTGGTTGTGTACTACATGTGACAACAATCTCCATATGTCTGGACTGTGGGGTAGGGTTTCAAGACTGAAGCCTTTTCTTACACAGAAAAACATCCAGGCTGGCTAAAATTTGCAAAACAATACATCAAGTCTCCCAAAAGCATGTGGGGAAATGTGTTATGGTCTGATGAGACAAAGGTTGAAATTTTTGGCCACAATTCCAAAAGGTACATTTGGCCCAAAAACAACACTTTGCATCACCAGAAGAACACCATCCCCACGATGAAGCATGGTGATGGCAGTATCATGCTTTGGGGTTGCTTTTCTTCAGCTGGAACTGGGGCTTTAGTCAAGGTGGAGGGAATTATGAACAGTTCCAAATACCAGTCACTTTTGGCCCAAAACCTTCAGGCATCTGCTAGAAAGCTGAAGATGAAGAGGAATTTCACCTTTCAACATGACAATGACCCCAAGCATGCATCCAAATAAAAAAAAGCATGGCTTCACCAGAAGAAAATTAGTTTTGGAATGGCCCAGCCAGAACCCAGACCTAAATGCAATAGAAAATCTGTGGGGTAACCTGAAGAGGGTCGTGCACAAGATATGCCCTAACAATCTGACAGATTTGGAGCGCTTTTGCAAGGAAGACTAGGTAAATATTGCCAAGTCAAGATGTGCCATGCTGATAGACTCCTTCCCAAGAAGACTGAATGCTGTAATTAAATCAAAAGGTGCTTCAACAAAGTATTAGTTTAAGGTTGTGCACACTTATGCAATCAGCTTATTATACATTTTTTATTTTGTATATTTTTCCCCTAACAGATTTGTTTGTTTTTCAATTGAATTAGGTCACATTAAAGGTGGGAAAAGTTTTAAAATGATTTATTGTGGTCTCATTTTTTTTATTTCACAAAAACTTGGCATTTTAACAGGGGTGTGTACACTTTTTATATCCACCATATACTTATTAGACATTCACAGACAATTACTCTTCTACTTAAATAGATCAAAAGACATCAGAAAAAACAATCCGTTTTGTGTCCTTTGTGGATTCTAAATTGGATAAGCCAGTTACAAAGGTAACTCTGGCAAAATGGCTTGTAGATTGTATATCATTCATCTACAACAAGCTGGGTCTGCCCTTACCAAAACCTTTGAGTGCCCGTTCAACCACGTCCATGGCAACATCTACAGTATTCTTATCCAGGACATCAATGGGCAACATTTTTGCAGTTTCTACTTGGGATAATCCTCATACTTATATTACTCATTACAAATTGGATCTGGTCTCGATGGGAAGATCAGCCTTTGGCTCAACTTTGCTCAGGAATATCCTTCCCCTACCCAGGTGTTTAGGTAGCTGGAGACTCTGTACCAACTGTTAAAGAATGAATGAAAATTGACAACATCCGATAAAGAAGTCATGTACTCACCATAACGTTCCATTTGTGTTGTTCATTTTCATTCTTCCTCAACTTCTCTCCCACCAACCTCCTACCTTTTTCATCCAATGGCTTCTGGGAGAGTGAGAGCTTATAAGGACATCACTGTCCATTATGTTGAGCTCCGTATTTATTTATTTTTCTACCAGGGTAATAATTATAATGTTTCTTGGAGTAGGTAAACAACAAACAAGATCTGAAGTGTGTTAGGGAATGGTGCATTATGGGTAAGGGAGGAGCTCAAGAGTTTTCTAGTGGCCATGAGCTAAAGTAACAGCTGAGACATATCTGAGAATCAGATCTGAACCCAACTGTTGAGGAAGAATGAAGATGGACAACACAAATGGAACATTATGGTGAGTACATAACTTCTTTTTTTTTTTCCTGTCCGTGATCTGGGCCACTTTAAGTTCAGTTGTTGAGCATAATGTCTGCCCTTTTCCTGGTTCTGTGCCATCTGGAGTGCACTGAACAGTAGAGAGACTTGAAGGACAGCCTTATACAGCACAAGTGGAGGAGAGTGCCCTCTGATTTGCCAAGGTAGCAGTCAGGATCTCTGCTACAACATGCAGGAACGACATATGAGACTGAACATGTTTGATCCTAGCTAAAGATCCCACATACCTACATTTGGAATACACTCAAAAAGACATTTGGTCCTGTGCTTACATAAGATCTGTAAGCAAAGGGGTAAAGAGTAATAAGAGCATCCCTATGGCAAGTCCGATGAACATAGTGATACCTTAACAGTTTATTTTGAGTAAGTCTTCAGATTAAACAGATAAAGGGAAATGCAGGTAACACACAATGCAAAGTGTAGATGTTAAAATAGAACAGAGCCAACATTAAACACCTTGTCCAAAACTTTAACAGATGACCGAGTAAAAAGTAAAGCAACAAATCAATTAAAATTAAGACACCCGCCTTGCAAAGCAAAACGGAAATTAGTTGTAAAGGTATGTACATTTAGGATATGGCAGAATACCGAAGGCATTCTGTAACATAAAAACTATGGTAGAATATAGCTGGCTGAAGAACAAACATTAACTTCCCTTCAGAGCAAGAAATACACCTGCATTAAAGTTATATGTCATAAAAATTAGTGTAGTCATAAACTTGAATATCCACAGTACGCCAGGGACAGAAGTCCACACAGAACGAGGTGATTATTTAGAATCAAAACTGTTGTCAGTTCAGCAAAAAACACTCTGAGATCACAGAATATCAGAACAAGCAGCACTGTGTCTGGATGGAAAATTTTACATGATTTGGCTCGTAAATTCCATGACCTACTCATTGCCTCCAGCCAACATGCATTGCCAACGCAAAGACTCCAGAATGACGCACTTGAACCAGTATTGAGGACAAGTAAAATAACACCCAGAAGGTCACCAGGACTAAAAATTATTACAGAACCGATAAAGATGAAAATTGCCGGAAAAGCTGGAATTAAAATCACCTATGTGCGGGAAATCAAAATTTATAGGAAGTACAATTAGAACGTGTACAGATAGAAGCAATAGACAGCCAGCAAACCAGAGTTATACATGGCAGTTCACTAAGCCTATGGTTACTGAAGTAAATAAAACAATAGTAATAATGATAGAAATCAGTAGGGACCATAAATCTGTAGGCAGTTCCTTAACAAAATACTGCAGTTTTGTAAAAGAACAGAAAAGAATAAACACTTTGCTTGTCAAAAAAGGGGGAGGGGAGAGAACCTGTCAAAACTGGGTGTAGAAGTGGGCTGTATTTCTGATTTAAAATAAAGTAGATGAATCGAGCAAATAGCAGTAAACACACTGATTATGCAGTATCCATTTGACAAAAAAAAACTAAGACTGGACATAAAACTATATGCAGTCCATTTGTATATCCAGGCTTTATGCATATGAAAAACAAACTGTGGTGATCATCATATTGATCACTGCTGCAGTAACCTTAGCTATATGTGTGATATCTTGCCAAGGGTATAACAGCCAGCCAACTTCCAAAGCTTCAGGGCACGTTCCACAAGTCCAAACCGTCAGTCACCTTGAGCTAAGCTGTCTAAAAAGACAGGTTTGGGTGCCAAGCCCTCCAGAGCTCTCCTGTCATTGAAGAGAATGCTCCCCTGCAGGCTTCCAAGGATTGACGGTTAGCTTGTGGTGTTCCTTTGCTAGACAGATGAGTTCCCTTTGGAGAAAAACCTTCCACAAAAATGTATTCTATTGTACTTTCCTGTTTAGAGGTAAAAAATCATGTAGACCACCAGACTGAAAGTCCTAAAACCATAAAACGTTAAAACAATAAAATCACAGTAAGACAAGTGCTATCGGGTATTCCCTTCATCCAGTTCATGAAACTAAATCAAGCAAGGCTGTATATATTCAAACAATTAACCAGTCAGCATTAAGCCCTCCTCCCTTTTAAAATTGGTTACATAGGTAAAACACAATTCAAACCAGGTGGGCTGTCTGCCAAAAACTAAGCTTTCCAGACAAGTTCTATGCTCTCAGTCTTGTTGACAACATCCCTTCCCCTCATATCCACATGAATCACTTGCAAGACCATGAAAGAAAAAAACATGGTCAGTAAACAAAGCATTATGTTTAACTTTCAGCCTTATATCTCTTAGATATTGTAAGATCGATCTTTTAACTGTCGATTTTGTTTTTCCTACTTGGAAGCATGGGCATTGTGTATATTCTGGGTCGATACGTATGTTTTGTTACCGGATGAACAAAACTATATTCTGAAGAAACAAAAGAGCAAGCTTTGTAATGGCCACTTGGGAAAGTGCCTGCCTACCTTATCAAGTGGGACAGGCTGATTTCCCATGGTCCCCTTATATTTAATTGTTTGAATATATTTCCAACCTTGTTTGATTTAGTTTCATGGACCTGATGAAGGGAATACCCGAAAGATCTTGTCCTACTGTGATTTTATTGTTTTATTAAAGTTTCATTGTTTTATGAATTTCAGCATGGTGGTCTACTTGATTTTTTACCTCTGCATTTTGTTCCTGTGTCACTGTAGACCTTTAATCTTTTTGGGCCTTTTTTATTATTCATCTTCATTTGTACTTTCCTGTGTAGGAAAATTATTTTTAAGCTTGGAGTTTGTTTTAATGGATTGTCCCAGGACTTGCCTACTCTTTTAAATGGGAGTGAACTTTTTCGTGTCAGTTAAAAAAGTTGTTTAAAGTAATTGAAAATATTTTTTTTCTGTGAGGAATTTGTGTTTATTTTAATTTTGGGGGCTGACAAAGTGTTTTGAAGTAGTTTTTATTGTATTTTTGTAACAAAAAATGAAACATTTTTCTGGCTCTTGCTGCTTGTTTTCAACAGGAAAGAGGCACCATTTTTGGCTTGACATAGAACGAACTACCAGTCCCAAATATGGCCCTTCTTCCAGCCACAAAAAGAAAAAAGTTAAGCAAACAGCCTTTGCCACCACAGTAGGCTGGCAATTTGCCTCAACTGCAGGTGGATGACTGTGCTGTGGCCATAACTTGTTCCTCACACCACTCATCTTTTACCACGGATTCCTGTGGTGTAGCACCTACAGGAGGCACTATGAACCAGGATTATCTATGTTCTCTGACTGTTGGGGTCCCTTTGGAGGGCAAGGGAGAGCCAGTCTTGTCTGTCTTGGGGAAGCTGCAATTGCCATTAATAACACTGCTGACCCCTTTTTCCTGTCAGAAAGAAACATAAACTAAACATGTATCTACTCAACTTTCTGTAGACAGGGGTAGTTTACTGGGTTTGGCTCATGGTTTAATTCAGGCTATTGATCCTTCTTTAAATGTGTTTTTTGGTAAAATAAATACTTCTTTCCCTGTAGAGATTCAAGGGACATGTTCTTTCTCAGACAATTTCCAGAATGTGCCAGTGTTTTCAGTGGGAGAACATTGAGGTTTCTTAGTCCCTCAGAAAATACTGTCAAATGTTATAGATGGAATTTCCAAAACCTTCACCCATTCTCTGGTTGTGTCAGCTATCGAGGAGGATGTGTGTCACTGCCTACAGTGTTCCTGATACTCTGCTTATTGCCCCCAAAAAGGCAGATAGAATGTATAAAGTTCCTCATTATTTTAAGTTTTTCTACACTCTTCCCAAACCTGACCCAACAGCTGTAGCTTTAGTTAATCCTAGTGCTGCTAAACATTTGGATGATTGCAATCCTACATTTTCTGACAAGGATAGGAAGATTATTGATAAGTATGTCTGTACTTCTGCTGCTTTGATTTTCAGAACTTTGAATTGTGAGGCTCATATCTTAAAGTTTAATCTGACTAATTGTTGAAGTACGGCAAATGCTTTGTCTGCAGTTTCTTCTTGTGAGGAAAACATTTTTTAAATGATTTGTTTCTTCATTTCACAGGTCACAACTCATTGTTTACAGTATCTATATCACTTTGTTGATAGTTCTTGCCTGGCTGCATTTTCGGAACCTCCCAGATGAGAAAAATGAGATTTTAAATTCTCCTTTTAATAGAGATTTAGTTTGTTGTTCCTCTGCTGCAGAGGTTATCAAAATTGTGATAAAAGGGGAAAGTTGATACAGGGAGTCTCTTTTAAAATTTTCAGCCCTTCTTTTCCAAATTTTCAGGGGAATTCTCTTAACACTTCATCCAGTTTTATCAAGTAAACTAAATAAACAGATTCAGTACATGTGGTTAAACAGATGTTTAAGAAGAAATAGGGTGAATTCCAAAATGAATTCAGGACCCCCCCCCCAAAAAAAAAAAAACTGTGTGTCTAACAAGTCATCAGAATGACTGTTTAAGGGACCTTGTTCCCCCTCCCACCTTGATAATCCTGTTTCCTTCCAGAAAGTCAGAATCTCCACTTTCTCTTTGGCAACAGATATTTTCAGATAAATGGATTCTGAAGATCATTCATCAAGGTTACAGATGGCAGTGGAAGGAAATCTCTACTTTACAGAGGGTAATTCCTCAACCACCAGACCAGACACCTCTATTTCCCCTTGTCCTTCAACACATGCTGTCGCAGGGAGTGGTAGAACATTTCCTCCTTCCCAGGTTGGGAAAGCTTTTTCTTTCCCTTTTTTTATTTTAGTGCTAATGAAAACAAGATGCTTGCAGACCAGTTCTATACCTTTCTTTCCTAAACCTGTTTGTGATAACGTCCAAGTTTAAAATGCTCTTACTTCACAGCCTTTTACTACTACTTCTAAAACTCAAAATCCCTTCCACTGCCTGCATGTAAATGTGATGGACCAGTCACCTGGCAGAACAGAGACTACCTTACAAACCCACAAACAGGACCCTTTCAGTTTTCTAGTGCAATAGTAAGAGTAAGATCTCTTGGAAAACTGCTCCTTTCTCTCAATCTCTTTAGCTGCTGAGCTCAGATAAGAAACCTTTTTGAGTTTTTATTTCCTCCCAGCACTTGAATAGTGTATTCTGCTGCTTTGACTATTTCTTCTGATTGGGAAATTGTATGTGCTTGGGTTTTTACATTTCATAGGCTCATAGGAGGTTAATAGGCTAATGGCCCCTGGGCCCTTACAAGCCTAGACAAGTTCAGCCCGTGTTCCCAAGGATGTCTGGTTCAAGCAAACATTAAAATCAGCACCAATTGCCCTTGTCCAAGATGGACATAGGTGGAAGCCGGGGGTGAATTTCTGGTTACCCATCCAGTTGTCCAAATTGAGCTTAAATAGGGCCAATGACGGGCTTTGTTTAACATGAAAAGGAAGCTTGTCCCAATGGTGGGGAACCTCTGTGAGACAAAGGTTAACATCCTTTGAGTGAGTGACCTTTGTGCCATTTGACTAGTGAAGATACAACATTTTCATTAAAGCTGGGTCAGAGATTGCTCAGAGGCAACTTGTGTCTTGTATAGAGAGCAGTCTGGAAGATGCAGAGTAAAGTGACAATGATTTCAGTCTGTCCACATAAGACAGGTCTTGAAGACCCTGAATTTGTATTGTAAGTAACCTTTGTGGTTTCTCCAATTGCTGCAGGTGTTTGAAAAGGAACATACCAAAGGGAGTGTTGTACTCTATTATTGGCCTGATGAGGGAAGAGTGCAGGGGGTTATAACCTCTTTTTTTCTGGAGGCAATGACCTTACATATGAGATGAGCAATATAAAATGTCCTCCTTACCACTTTGGAGACATGGTGATCGAAGTTAAGGTTGCTGTCAACCTGTGTGCCAGATCTCTCACCACTGAATGTATGCTTAGGGTTTTGTTATTGATTTGGTAGTTTGCAGGATCATCACCCTTGCTGAAGGGGGTGATGATGCATTTTTTTGCATTAAGACCATGACTTTGACACCAGTCGTTAGTCTGCATAATACCTTCTTGAAGGATGTTGACATTGCTAAGGGTTTCAGTGATTGCTCCCAGTTTGCAGTCATTAGCAGACTTGGTCAGCCACAGTCCTTTAGTTTTAGCCTCTACTTTGGAGAACTAGATTTTAAAGAGTAGGGGTCCCAGAACTGATCCCTGTGGACCACCACTGGTTACGGGTCTGCTGGAGGAGGTGGAGTCCTCTATTTTGACCATATGACTTCTATCAGTGAGCCGGTTTGCAACCCACCTGGCAGTATATTCATTGATACCCAGTTGGGTGAGTTTATCAATGATGCCTTAGTGGGGGATTGTGTCAAAGGCCCTGGCTAAGTCTAGGTAGGCCGTATGCACAGATTTGCCCTCGTCTAGTACTTTGGTGACTGTCTTGAAGTCCACCAAGTTTAACAGGTATGATCTCCCTTTGACAAAGCTAAACTGGGTGGGGCCGAGCATTTGGAGAGTTCCTATATCTTTGTTAATAAGGTCCATGATGAACCGTTCCATGGCCTTGCAGATAAGGCTGGTCAGGCTAATGGGTCTATAGTTCCCAATGTTTGTGGATGCACCCCCTTTGTGCAAAGGGATGATGGTAGCTGATTTCCATTTCTCTGGGATGAAGCCAGTGCTTAGTCGGTGATTGAAAAGCATGCTCAAGTGTGATGCTAATTCCTGTTTTAACCCATGTAGAACACAGCCCAGGATGTTGCCCGGTCCCATAGAGACTGTATTTTTGGCCTTAGAGAGGGCATTTAAGACCTTCTGCTCAGAGATACTAGGCCGGGGACAGGTGTTAGGGATGCTTTGGCATATATGCAGCAGGGACAGGGGAGTGAAGTTTTCACTGAACCTGTCAGCCAGCAGGTTTGCTATACCCACATGTTTTATATATGAACACTGCATCAATGGGCCCAGAAAATATCCCAGGATGCCTTGTAAATAGCATGCAACTTGACCTGTCAGGGCCTCTGGGATTACTTTTTAACTGTAGCCTCTAACAGGTTTCATGCCTTATGAATGGTGAAAGGCAACAGTCCTCCCTCTTCACAAAGGTGGGCCAGCTACAGACCCTGGA
Source organism: Protopterus annectens (assembly GCF_019279795.1). Lineage (NCBI taxonomy): Eukaryota > Metazoa > Chordata > Ceratodontiformes > Protopteridae > Protopterus > Protopterus annectens. The sequence goes on along the minus strand of NC_056746.1, from coordinate 200,012,668 downwards.
AACTACTGACCCATAGGTCTGACTAGTCTTGTATGTAAAGCCATGGAAAGAATTATCATGGAGATGATTAATAGAGATATAGTAAACCTCCCGACACTGGACACAACCCAGTTTGGTTTTGTCAAGGACAGATCATGCCTACTCAGCCTGGTGGACTTCTTTGAGAAGGTCACCAAAGCAATGTACGAGGGCCAAATTGTTCACACTGCATACCTTGACCTGGCCAAGGCATTTGACACAATACCCCACTCAGGTATTAACAAACCTGTATGTCACCCGGTGGATAGCCAACTGTCTCACAGACAGGACCCAGGAAAGCTAGAACTGGGGAGTCCACCTCTCCAAAGAGGCCAGTCACAAGTGGAATCTCTCAGGGATCAGTCCTTGGACTGCTCATTTTTGGTATTTACTTCTCAGAAGTCATGGCCAATGTCAGTGGTCTCTAGCTGTCTAAATTTGCAGATGATTGCAAATTAGGAGCTGTCATTGATTCTCAAACTGACACAAATGTTCTCCAGGAGGGGCTGACACAGACAAACAACAGGTGGCAGAGTCATGGACTAAAACTAAATGCCAAGAAATGCATAATAGTATCCTTTGGGAAGTCATCCATCCCTGGTAACTGTCATATTGACAGCACACCCCTTAGAGTTGACCCAGTAGTTAGAGACTTAGGGACACCCACAGGTGGTAATTTAGCCTTTGACCATCATGTGTCTACAGTGGTGAGGAAATCATTCTATATTGCACAACTTATAAATGAAGGTATGGCATCTAAGTCTAAGGAAGTCATTGTTCCACTGTATTCGGCATTCATTGGACCTATCATTGAGTACAATGCCCCCTTTGATATGTACCTATCTAACCAGGCATATCCAGCAATTGCAACATCCACCGAGGGTCCTCACTAAATACAGGGCATAAGTAAAATGTCCTCTGCAGACCACCTCAAGGCCCTATCCCTGTATTCTGTCTTCAGGCTTTTGAGGAGAGATCTATGCCTGGTGTATAGGGCATTATCAGACCCCATTCTGATGGACCTCCTGCATATCCATTAAACAAACAGCACCAGAATTACCCATTCTAATAACTTAAACCTTGCAAGTGATATAAATAGGTCCTGCCGGAGAGATAGGCATGTGTCCCAGAGACTACTGCGCCTATGGAAAAGGCTCCCCATCCATGTGAAGCAGAGTTCCTCCCTAACCCAATTCAAGTGTATCTTGGACAGTTGGACAAGAAACCGGAAATTCATCCCTGGTTTGGCACCTATGTCTCTATTAGACACAGGTAACCTATAAATGGTTCATCTCCCAAACCCCTGCTTACACTTATCAAGGGTATCAGAACTTGTCAGAGATTTGGGATGCATGGCTAGGCTTAAAAAGGCCTTTGTGGTCGCCAGCCTAGTAAACACCTGTGAACCTATAAGTATCATTAACTACGGGTTCAGTGCAAATCTGGGCTTTCCCTTTGAGGTTACAGATGTAACTAAGAACGCCTTGTGGTTATCCTTAGGGAAGATAATTGGCTTTGGAGGACTTCACTTGGAGTCTTAATTGCTTGTTTATCTAGAGGAGGGAGTGTTTCCAGTTTTGAGTCCGCTCTTTCCTACTCTTAGACAGCAATTTCTGTCCCCTATTATATAGACTTTTAATGGCAGTTGTCCACCAGGCAGGTTTGTTTTTCCTTGAAGATCTTGCTTTGGTTCTATCAGGTACAGCAGAGTCGATACAATTGTACAGGTGCTTGTATAAAGCACTGGGAGTATAACTCGGCATAGGTGTTTGTTCCATCAGTGGGGGGAGGGGCTATAAATCTATTTATGCCGTCACGTAAGAGGTTGTAATTGGCCTTGAAGTTTTTTAGTCTAGTTGTTGCTAAGTCGGTGGGGGGGTGGATGTTCATCGTGTTACCCTGCTGCAGTCATCACACTCTGGTTATCCTGCCGTCAGGCGGTCCCACAGTCGGCCCGAATTCCAAAGTCTTGGTCCGGCGTCGGTTGCTGTCGCTTCTTCCCTGACGTCAGTGCGCCAGGGGTATATGAGAGGCATCCGATGCCATTTTCTTCAGTCTTTCTTGCCGCGCAGTGCCCAAAGCAGAAGCAGTTCGCAAGTGCTGGTCGGCCGACACCTGAGATTTTCGAATAGAGTTTCAGTCAGAAGTCTTCAAAGCTAAGTACCCCATTGGGGAACCTTTTCTTGCCTCAGTCCGATGTAAGAAAAAGTTAACAATTGCATTTCTTGTGGGAAGCAAATACCTCATAAGGACTTTCATTCTTTTTGTATACCTTGCCTAGGCCCAGACCACGACGTCACTGGTTGTCGGTTTTGTGCTAGGTTCAATAAGCGGACTATAAAGCGATGCTTTGATTTCGCACGACACTACTTCGGTAGGAAATTTAATTACACTATGCCGTCGGAGCAACCAACTATCGGTGTGCATAAAAAACGCAAAGATAAAGCAAGGCAGCCTAGATCCAAGCCAGACTCCGAGCCCTCGGCTGGGCCGGTCGCCAGTTCTCCGGTTTTCAGTGAGGCGCCTATGCAGTCCCTGGCTACCGCTGAATTGGATCCCCAGACCGCTTCGGATTCTCCAGCAGAGAGTTCTAGGCTGACACAGCCATTTTCTTTAGGCCCTACCGACGACATCGCAGTGGGAGAAGCCAGTGCCTTAGAAACACCTTCAGTTTCTGAAGGTGTCTTCAGACCGACTACTCTCACCATAAAATCTTATGCTAAGCTTAAGACTCCTCTAAAACCAAAAAAGACTACACTCAGTCTCCAGGTCAAGGCCCTATGCCTAAGAAACAGATGCTTAAAATGGCTGAAGATTTAATTTCTTTGAAAAGGGGTTCCCAACCCCCCCCCCCCCGACAAAAGGCCTAGACAAGAGGAGGATTATGCCTCCTCTGATAGTGTCTGCTTCCTCAGTCTCCTCTGAGGAACAGGATTACTCCTTTCCCCCTTATGAAGATTCTGATGCTGAAGACTCCATTCCCTCAGCTTCTCCCCCTGAAGTTTATTCCTTTGGGGAAACCTTACATACCATGAGGGAACATTTCCACTGGGAAGGTCAAGACTACTCCGACTCAAAGAAAAGGCACCAAGAGTTTCTTTTACTCCCCCAGCACAGACCACTTGCTACCCCCCCCCCCCCCAGTTTTAGACATTGTGGATGTTTTCTTAGAATGTAGTCTAAATCCAGATTCTCTGCCTCCTGCTCCAGCCAAACCAGATAGATACTATAGAGTGCCTGACTCACACAAATTCCTATACAAAAGCCCTGTTGCTGATCCAGAGACAATCTCCCAGGGTCCCAAGGGGACTAAGGCTTCTAGGGCTAAAAATCCTGTACCCTCTGAAAGGGACTCCAGAGCACTAGATAGGTGGGGGAAGAAGGTTTACACCTCAGCTACTCTAGCTATGAGCACTAAATTGTCAATTTCATATGTTTAAATACCAGCAATTCCTAATGTCTCAAATAAAACAAAAGATGGGCACGTACCCTCAACAGTCTGAATTCAAGGAAATGCAGGATCTGTTGCATGCAGCTGAACAGGTGGGCAAACATACTTTACAATGTGGTTTTGATGCCTTGGAAGCTTCCTCTAGAGCAGCTGTTACTGGGTCTGTTATACGTAGTCATGCTTGGTTAAAGGAACAATCTCTGCCTGATCATGTTAAAGCAAAGCTACTAGATGCACCCTTACAGCAGAATGTCTTATTTGGGGTTAAAGCAGAGGAGGTTTTAAAGAAAATGGAGGATAAGGCAAAATCTATGCAGACGGTCAAAGATTTCTTACAGGTACAGCCCTCACGCTTCAGCAGAAATTGGCTAACAAAAAATTGGTCCTTTCCAGCTTCTGACAGACCACAGAGGGGTAAATACAGGCGTCCATGGGGCAGAGGACAAGCACAAATCCCTTACAAACCTCACCAATGGGGCACTGCAACACAGAAGGGAGGAGAATACAGGTCCCAAACTACTAGAAGGCAAACACAATGACTTAAACCTCAAACTGCCAAGCAAAACTCTCTTGGCAGCTCCCTTGGGAGGAAAATTAGCACTTTTTGCAGACAACTGGCGCATAGTCACAAAGGACAAATGGGTCCTAGACATTATCTCACAAGGATACAGATTCCATTTCCACACCTTGCCAAGGATAAAAGGAATGCCAAACCTGCCACAAAATCAATAGGCAGAGGCACAAAAACAAATTACAGCTGTAATGGACATGAGAGCCATTCAACTGGTACCTACACAGGAGCAAGGCCAAGGATTTTACTCAAGGCTCTTTCTAGTCCCCAGAAAGGACAATGCTTGGAGACCCATTCTGGACCTTTCAATTTTAAACACCTTCTTGCAAGTACCCAAATTCAAGATGCTAACACTACAGCAGCTTCTTCCCATGCTGGGCAAGAAAGCTTGGCCAGTAATGTTGGACCTCAAGGAGGCATACCTGCATGTCCCTATCAGACAAAATTGCAGAAGATACCTCCGTTTCATTGCAGGTTCAACCCATTACCAATTCTCTGCACTGCCCTTTGGCTTATTTACTGCGCCCAGGGTCTTCACAAAATGCCTGGCACCAGTAATTGCATACTGCAGACAAAGAGGAATTCAAATATACCCATACCTGGACGACTGCCTCATCCAAGCAGAAAGCAAGGACATTCTCTTACAACACCTGGCTTTTGTAAAACATCTTCTAAGTTGCCTAGGGTACACAGTAAACGAAAAGAAATCAAAACTAGTGCCCTCACAAAATGACATTCCTGGGTGCTAGCTTGAATACAATGGCCCAGATGGCTTATCTGACGCCAGACAAACGACTACAATTAACTTAATACTTCAGAGCAATGGCAACAAAGACCCAACTCCTTGCAAGAAAAATTCTGCAGGTCTTGGGCTTCATGGCATCTTGCTTACTACTAATACCATTTGCAAAACTGCATACGAGGAAATTACAATGGTACCTAAAAAGCGTATGGACTCAGCACAGCCACAGCTTGGAAACAATGATACCTTTCATTCCCTGCCTTCAACAGGAGTTTCTATGGTGGTCACAGGCATGTCACCTCAACAAGGGTCAGCCTTTCACCTTACCCCCAGCAGGCAAACTATGACAACAGATGCATCGGACTATGCCTGGGGGGCACACATGGCAGGACGGTGCATTCAAGGCATATGGACTGCAGATCAAAGGAATCTGCACATCAATCAAAAAGAAATGCTAGCTGTACAAAATGCTCTGACAGCCTTCAAGGACCTCTTACATCCAGGACAGCTTATCATAAGGACAGACAACATCACAGTAATGTGGTACATAAACAAGCAAGGGGGCACACACTCCTACCCTCTATGCAGGCAAGCAATGACCTTGTGGAACACAGCACTGGCTTACCAAGTTCAATTACAAGCTCAATTCCTGCCAGGAAAAAAATACATTGGCAGACGACCTAAGCAGAAACATCATGGATCCCCACGAGTGGAAACTGGATCCACAAGTATTTGCAATGATAACTCAAAAATGGGGGCTCCCAGACATAGACCTGTTTGCCAGCCTCCAAAGCTATCAACTAACAAAATTTTGCACAAGGACTTTTCACTATCAAGCTTGGAAAGTAGACGCACTCTCATTCAGTTGGAAAATGCTGACAGTATTTGCCTTTCCTCCATTACCCCTTCTCACAAAGGTGCTGCTGAAAGTCAGGATGGAGAGACCCCGAATGATGCTCATTGCCCCAGACTGGCCACGCCAGCACTGATACCCACTATTAAGGAATATGGCCCAGGGCCCACCATGGATTCTACCACAAATTACCTATCTGCTCACACAGCAAGACGATCAGATTCTACACAGCCAGCTCAAAACCTTAAACTTGGCAGCATGGCAAATCAACTAAGCAACCAGCCAGCTCCTCTCTCACAAGCTGTTATGGATGTTATTCTGGAGGCCAGGAGGCCCAGCACCAGGAAAGCCTACTCAGACAAATGGAAAAGGTTTTGCACCTGGAACCAAGCTAAAGGCCAAAATACCCTTCAGCCTGATATACCTCAGATTCTGCAATATTTAACTGAGATGTTATACAAAGGGCTTTCTTTTTCATCTATTAAAATCCACGCCTCGGCTATTTCAGCTCACTACAACACGGATCCTCCCTTATTTTCACATCCACTCCTAAGGCACTTTCTCAGAGGGGCCAAAAACATTAGGCCTCCCAGGAGAGCACCAACACCTACTTGGGACCTCAACTTTGTTCTGGAAAAACTTGCGCTACCTCCTTTTGAGCCAGCTTTCTCAGCTGACTTAAAGTTTATATCATGGAAGACTGCCCTGCTGCTAGCAATTACTTCACCGAGAAGAGTTTCAGAGCTTCAGGCACTAATGGCAGTAGAGCCTTTCCTCATTTTTCATCAAGACGGAGTTTCTCTACGAACTAACCCCTCCTTTATGCCTAAGGTGGTATCCAGTGTGGCTCTAAATCAAATCATCCATTTACCCACCTTCTTTCCAAATCTTCAGAACAAAGGAGAAAGACTCCTACATTCCTTGGACATTCACAGGCAGCTACGTTACTACTTGGATAAAACTAAGGTTTTCAGAAAATCTGACCAGCTTTTTGTATCCTATGCTACAGCATCACAAGGAAAGGCTATCACAAAACAGACCATTTCCAAATGGATAGGACATTGCATACGTTTTTGCTACACCCACCATGGAAAACCAGTTCCTGTTAACATAAGGCCCCACTGTACCAGGGCAGCAGCTACATCTACAGCCTTCCTCAGGGGGGTGCCAACCAAGGATATTCTGGAAGCTGCAACTTGGAGTTCAGTACACACCTTCACGAAACATTACCACTTACCACTTTACTCTAAGACTAGAGCTGGCTTTGCCACTGCAGTTTTGCAGGGCCTTCTAGCCTCCTCTAACCCTGTTTGACTCCACCTCCCATCCTTCGCTTTGGGATTCTACCCAAGTGTGATGACTGCAGCAGGGTAACACGATGAACATAGTACAGTTTTGTACCTACCATAAATGTAGATGTTCGAGTGTATACCCTGCTGCAGTCCAGGTTACCCTCCCTCCATCCCCTCTGACCTAACTAAGACCTTTCTATACCTTAAAATCTGTTACAACCTTTGTGGTGTATTTGCTTATAGCTGGAGGGATTTTTTGTTTATACTACACTTTTTATTATTGGTACTATCTACTGACCACCATTTGGGGGGGGGGGGGCACCTGACATCTGGGGCAAGAAAAACTAAAGAAAATGTCGTTGGATGCCTCTCGTATACCCCTGGTGCACTGACGTCAGGGAAGAAGCGACAGCAACCGACGCTGGACCAAGACTTTGGAATTCGGGCCGACTGCGGGACTGCCTGACGGCAGCATAACCCGAGTGTGATGACTGCAGCAGGGTATACACTCGAACATCTACATTTATGGTAGGTACAAAACTGTACTTTCTTGTGTTATAGTTACTTCTAGCGAGACTGATAGGTGGTCAAATCTCACCAGGGATGGCCACATGCTAGGGGTGCAGTGGTCCCCATGTTGGTGAGCACCAAGTCCAGAATGTTTCAGCCCCTTTTGGGGTATGTCAACTAGGTGGTGTAGGGCATTGGAGTTAGCGAAGTCCAGGAACCCTTGAGCAAGTAAGTTAGAACACGTATAATTTACCCAGTCATGGACGGGTAATTAAAGTCACCCAAAACCAGGGTGTTTGGTTGTATTTTGATTGACTTAGGTTGATCCAAGTAGGCTGAGTGGATGTCCTGATTCATGGAGGGTTTTTTAAGCTGGCAACAACCTGAAGAGGGGTCTTACCTACAGTATGTTGCAACTGAAGTAATTCAAGGGAATCGTGCTATTTAACCAATGTAGAGGTGTATTTATCTTTAATGAATATTGATACACCATCTCCTTTAGTTCTCATGCCTTCAGTTTGTAGTCTGAACGTGTGGAAAGAAATGTGACCTAGTATAGCTGGGGTGCTGTCCACAGCCTTAAACCAGGTGGGGTTATAATGTTTATCATAGGCTTCACTTGAAAGTTTTGACAGGAAAACTTGCTGATTTTGTAGGGGTTTTTTTTCCTGTGGGATTATAATTATTTGAGGTGATTAAGCAGGTTTACAGCATTTTAAACATTTTTTTTTTCCATTTAAAATTGCAACATTCTGACATTTTGTATGTTAAACATTTCTGACAGGAATTGTTCATAAGTGTGTGTTTTATTTCTTGTCTAAGGCTGTTTTTATTCTGTTTCTAATCATTTAAAGTTGAAACTGAAAGTCTTTAAGTGCAGGGTAATGCAGGGGTTCAGAATCTGTTAGTGTTTATTCTTCTCTCCCCGGGGATTCTCCCACTAGTGTAGTGCATGCAAAAAAGAGAGAGAAGACCCATCACATTGCAGGGCAGCCATCTCTGACTGTTTTCACCTCAGCTGGTGGCTGTGGCTAAATTAATTATTTAGGCTGTTGATTACATGGTGCAAACCCTGGTTACAAGTAATGCCAGCACTCTCTCAATTCAGCCACACAAGGATCCTAATTTTGAAATGGATCTGGAATCTGAAGTTTCAGAAGTGTCATAGTCTGATCAGTTAGTTTCCTCCGAGGACAAAGAGGTTCAGAAACCCAGATGTTTTCTTTTTCCCATATATTTGCTAGATTTAGGGATGTATTCATATCTTTGACTGCCCTCGAGATCAGTAGGGTTTATGACCTTTTGGAGGATGAGGCCCAGGATAGTTGGTCCCAGGACTGGAAGACATTTTAAAGAAAACTCGCAATTCTCTTTTGCAGAACGTGTCCCTTTCTAAAAAAAAGTTTTTAAGAAATTCAGGGTGTGCTCGGCCATGCCTGGCTTCCAAGCCCCTTTATCTGTGAACCATGCTTCTATGTCTCCAGCAGCTGTCTTCAATGAAAAGACTGTCTGCAACAAACCCAGTCCCTCAAGATAAATTATGCAAGTGGCTTGACTCTCAGGGAAGGAAACAGGTGCAATCTGACATGATAGCTTTTAAGATCTTTAATTACCGGTGTTTTATATGGAGGTTTGTGTTGAGGTTTATGTATAGCTTAGACAATTTCACTGCATCATTACCTGTGGAGCAGAAAGGCTGTATGAAAGAGATTGCTTCCAATGTTTGTGTCAGAATATGTTTAGAGTGCCTTGGGGGGCTGATACTATTTGTAGAAATGCAGTTATGTCTGTGGTAAGGAGGTTTGCTTGATTGCACAACCAAACCTTTTTTGATGAGTTAAAAAATTAGATTTTGAATACTCCACTTGATGCTGATTGTGTGCTTGGTACAATAGCTAATCACATCTTTAAAGACTGGGAAGACAGAGGTAAACTGATGCAAGGTGTGTCTAAAATGTTTCATATTCTCCTAGTTTTCCTCCAGTAAGATAGATAATTTTCAGCAGCCCAGCAAACAGAAATTCCACCAGAACAAAAAAAAAAAAACAAGCCATCAATAGGAAATGGCTGGTTGAGAACTCCACCAAACCTAACAAAAGGAGCTCCTTTCCCAAAATGGATACCCCCCCTCAATACTTATAACTGGTGAGGAGGGTCAATACCCATCATTCACAAGTTCCCCTCTAGGTTGTTCCCCATTGTGAAAATTAACTGTCAGTAAGGTGGCCTGGCTATAAGTGATTTCTGACATATGAGTGGTCAACATTCTGGGGAGGTTGCAGTGGCAGTGGAAGGAACATCTGCCTCTTGTTTGGGGGGGGGGGGGGTTCCTTATCATCCACTGGACCAGACTTGACTTCTCCCCATACTCTGGCATATGCTGGATGTAGGAGATATAGATCTCATCTCTCCTTCAGAGAAGATGAAATGTTTCTATTCTGGAATTTTCCTGTTCCCCAAAAAAGAGCCGTCATGGAGACTGGTGTCTGAAGACTTTTGTCATCATCATCAACCCCCCTTTTCCCATTTTCTACATAAGGTTGAGGTGTTGTGTTAACTTTTGCCATCAGTCTCTATTTAATGCCACACTCCTGCCTTCTTCAACACTCATACCTGACTGTTGCAGATCTTCTCTTACACATTCTGTTCAACTCTTTGCTGGATGTGATCATTTCCTCTTCTTCCTTTCTGTCCTAAATCATCTTCACCAGATCGTGTTTTGCTTTTCTGCACATGTACTAGAATGACAGAAATCTGTCCTGTTTGATCTTTGCTGCAATTGGAATTACTTTGGCTTCTGCTCTTATGTCGTCATTTCTTTGTCTGCCTCACAGTGTGCATCCTACCACTCATATCAGGCACTTCATCTCCATCACCTCTAATTTCCATGTCTGCTCTGCCGTTACTGCCCAGGTTTCTGTACCGTGCAGTAATACTGGTTACATCACTCTTTTGTACACTTTATTTTTCAGCTTCTTTAGCATTCTTCTGTCATACACTACACCTGACATTCTGTGCTAGTTAGCTGCAGTCCCTCTGATTCCAGCTTTGACCCCTTCATTCAGACTTCCCTTCCAGATACTTGAAGCTGTTAACCTGTTAACCTGTTGCAGTATCTTCCCTTCTATCTCAGTTCTGAGCTTCTGATTTCCCCAATTTGCTGCCGTTACCATTGTCTTATCTGTACTTAGTTTCATCCCATGTGCCTTCATTTTTGCATTCCCTTCCCATCCTTTGCTGAAATTCTTGCTCAGAATCTGCCTGTAATGCCACATTATCTGCATACAGCAGCTTTTTTGATCTGTCCCCTCTAACCTGTTTGCTAATGTAATCCATTATCAGTATGAACAGCAGTGGGCTCAGAGCTGAACCGTGATTCACACCCACTCTCACTGGTAATCTCTCAGTGAGACCAAACACTGTTCATACTTGAATCATTGGTTCTTTGTACATATTCTGCACTAACTCTACCAATGTTTTTGGGGCTTCATACCATGGTAGGACTGCCCAAATCAGCTTTCTTGGGACCTTGTCAAATGCTTGTCTTCAAGTGCAGGAATGCCTCATTGAATTCTCTTCACATCTCTGGCTTCTTCATAACTGTCTTAACATTGGGTCAGTTGTGCTGCGTCCTGATCTGAATCTGAACCGCTCATCACCCACCTTACTTTCTGGTACTCTGCTTATCTATTTATCAGTCACATTCTTCAGAACTTTCATGCAGTGTCAGGAGTTTGATACCTCTGTCCTGCCCTCAGTTGTGTATTTCTGATATTTTATCAAGGTCCCCAAATTCAAGATGCTCACCCTGAAAACAGTTCTTTCCGTTCTGCTAGACAACTGATTCATGGTGACCCTTGACTTGAATCATGCGTGTCATCGTATCCCAGTTGCTTACTGCTTCAGGAGATAAATTAAATTTGTTGTGTCTGGTTTGCGCTTTCAGTTCTCTGCATTGTCCTTTGGGCTATCCACTGCACCTTGAATGTTGCAAAATGTCTTGCTCTGGTAGAGGCCCACTGCCAGACTCTTGGCATTTACATTTTTCCTTACTTGGATGACCTGCCGATCTGCGCAGTGCCTGCATCCAGGTATTTAGAATCGCTGTAGAAGGTCTCAACCTTACTGTCTCAGCTGGGATTCAAGTTGAACCTTTGAAAATTGTGCCTGATACCCTCTTCTGAGGTGCTTATTCAACACTTTCTTCCAGAAGACAAGGGTCTATCCTACCAGATGATATATCAGGAATTCTCCAGGAGGAATGTCATCTCTGCAAGAGAATTCTTAAAAATTCTAGTACTGATGGTATCCATGATTCTCATGATACCACTGGCCCTTCTCCACATGAGGAAAATTCACTGGTATTTATGAAATTGTTGTCCCCAGCACCTTCATTCCCCTGCAATACCAATTGCCAGTGCTGCCTTTCATTTCATGAGTGTTACACTGGTGGAGAACACAGCTAATTATCAGTCCAAGACTTGCTTTCTTCCCTCCTGTGTCAATGCAGTCTATCCAGACAGCTTTGTCCGAACTTGCTCGGGAGCTTTGTCAGTGGGAGTACAAGTCCTAAGGATGCATAGAAACTAACCAGTGTCATGGAAATATTGATGGTAATCCACCTCTTGTGGTTATGAACAACACCACAGTAATGGGCGCAACAGTTCTGCACATCAGTGAATTTTCCTCATGTAGAGAAGAGCTAGTGGTATCATAAGAATTATAGATACCTCAAAATATAAGGGGGTCAAAGGTCATATTATCTATGCCAATTGGCAGTGATGGCCTGGGAGCTGCCTTTGCAGCATTCTCTGACTCTTGAAGCATCATACATCTTGTCAGAGCAAAACATAGTAGCAGGCATACTAAGCAGATTTTGGGCAGACCTGCATGAGTGGCAGTGCAAGGCATTGCAAGGCAGTGCTGTTCCAGCATCTAGTCCAGAAGTGGGGAACACTTCAAATAGATCTTTTCACCTCATTTAAAAATAGATGGAGAAATTCTGTTCCAGATATCCTTGAGCCATGCTCGGAGGACAGATGCTTTCTCGTTCACTTCAATGGGAATGTTCCTGTATGCATTTCCACTGATTCACAAGGTACTTCTGAAGACTCAGAGAGAAATAGCAAAGATCATTGTGGTGACCCCCTACTGGCCTAGGCAGTCTTAGTTGTTAGTTATAATGGTATTTGCCAATGGCAGTTACCACAGGCCTACTCGCAGTCTGTATTTGCTCATGCAGTCTCCGTGCTGACTGGTGCATGCCCAGTTAAATGCAACTACATCTAATAATCTGAATGATTTGATCTTGACTCTGTTTAGGTACGTGTTTCATGAGGATGTACAGCAAGTATTAAAGGAGGCCAGAAAATCTGCTACTAGAAAATTTTGTGTTTACAAATAGATAAGGTTTTGTAAGTGGTGCCTAAGCTGGAACAGAGAATCTCTTGAGGTTAACATCCCTCTGGTCTTGAAATATTAGTGAGAGCTACTTCAGTATGGCTTATCATAAATCCATTAAGGTGCATTTAGCATCCACCTCTGCGTCTGCCATTAGATCGCCCTCTTTTCTCTTCTCTTTTTGGTAAAACAGTTCATGAAAGGAGTATTGCAATCAAATTCTTCCTTCAATAGATCTCAACTATGTTCTGGAAAAATTGACCTTACCATCTTTTGAATCTGCCACTCGGGCTGATCTGAAGCTGTTAACATGGAAAACTGTTATTTCTATTACATCTACAAGACAAGATTATGAGCTGCAAGCTCTTATGGTGAGACAGCCTTTCCTGATTTTCCACAGCGATAGGGTTGTTTTAAGCACTAACCCTCTTGCAGAAAATGGTCTCAGAATTCACTCTGTCGATCGATCTCCCTGTGTCGACCTCCCTGTGTTCTTCCCAGAACCTTAGTGTAAGGGAGAGAGGATGCTTCCTATCTTGGATGTGCATATACATTGTAGGCACCTTCTTGACAAAGCAAAACCCTACAGGAAGACTGAATTACTTTTTATTTCCTACGTACACAGGGAGAAAGAAGGGGCAACCTAGTCTGTAAACAAATCATTGCACTTTGGTTGTCATCTGGTATTATTGTTGCACCTTCCATGGCATCACAAATCCAGTCTAGGTTAAGGCATGTTCCAGCAGGTCCTTTGCCTGTTCAGTGGCATATTGGAAAGGAGTGGACTCTAGACTTATTCTAGAGGCAGCAACTTGGTCCTCATTCCATAACTTTATGAAGCACTACAAGCTGGATGTCTTTTCTAGATCAAGAGCAGGCTTCGTTCAGACCATTTTCAAGGGGCTCCTGGACCTTTATCCTTCCTCCTCCCAGGTTGGGTAAGCTTTGGGAATCAACCCAAATGCCAATAAGGCAGTGTGTTTGTCGAATATAGTATAGCGGTACAATTCCTACTTATCTGTAACCGTAGATGCAAGTAGAACACACTGCCTTATTGGCAGAACCTACCCGCTATCCTCCTTTTTTAGATGTACATAGCTTGGTGTTTGTGTTACCATGGAGTGCTGCTCCTCCTGCCTTTTAGTGTGTGTGTGTGTGTGTGTGTGTGTGTGTGTGTGTGTGTGTGTGTGTTATTAGATCAGGAGATGTTTGCAAAGCTTCTAGTTGTATCTTCTCATCCTGCTGGACCCTAGAAAACTGAAAAGATCCTTTATGTGGGTTTGTAAGACAGTCCTGTACTGCCAGATGATTGGTCTTTCACACCCCCAGATAGGCAGTGGGAGGGACTCTGAGCTTTTGTAGACTACCAGAGGAGGGTAGTAGGGCACTACTACCCAATTACCAGTAAGGCAGTGTGTTCTGCAAACATCAGCTGTTACAGATGTAGAACTTGTGCAACTGTATTTTCTCTCCCTTGCCCTTTGGACTATCTACTGCACCAAGAGTGTTCACAAAGTGTCTAGCTCCAATTATAACTGACTACAGGCTACAGAATATCTACATTTTTCCATACTTAGATGACTTGGTTGTCTTTGTAAAGTCTTTTTCAAAGTGTCAGGAATCTTTCACTCGGGTGAGAGATTTCTTGCTCAAGCTGGGATTCCAAGAGAACATTACAAGGTCTTTTTTGAGTTCTTTACAAAGGATTGTGTTCCTAAGTTGTCAACTGGATACCTCAGTGCAAAGAGCTTTTTTTCCATTAAAAAATAGATCTATATTTAAATATATTTCTAAGGTTTTCCACTCTGACTTCTGTCGCTGCATGGGAGTACCTCAGGATTTTGCATCTCATAGCAGCTATGATTCTTATGATACCCATGACAAGATTCCACATGAGAAAGATACAATAGTATTTGAAGTGTCTTTGGTCCCAGCACCAACATTGTTTGTCTTTTCAAATCCCAGTGCTGGGGTTTGTCGGAAGAGAAATCACATGGTGGAGAAAGCAGATTTCCCTAAACTCAGGTCCCCCTTTTCCCACTCTGCTTCCAAGCAGCCAGTAACCACAGATGCCTCAGGCTTTGCTTTGGGGGAAGTTTCAGGAGGAATGAAAGTGCAAGGTATTTGGGACACCAAGAACAAATGCATGCATATAAATGTAAAAGAAATACTTACCCTGACCAAGACACTGAATTCTCTGAAACATCTTTGGTCCCTTGGACCTCTTCAAGTTGTTATAGACAATACAACAGTCATGTGATACATCAACAAGTGAGGCTGAACCAGGTCATACCCCCCCTTGCAGACTAGCCATGTTAGCTTGGAGTATAGATTCATGGCAAATTCTCACTCTGTTAGCATCTTACATTCTGTCAGAGCAAAACTGTGTGTTAGACTGAGCAGGACTAGGGCAGACCATCTCAAATGGGAACTAGATTGGGGGGATTTCCAAGAGTTGACCCATCTGTGGGGAGTTCCTCAAGTAGACCTGTTTGCCTCCTCACTGAATAATCATCTGGCAAGATGCTGCTCTATGACTCCATACAAGAAGACCTGCAAGACAGATGCCTTTTCTTTCCTTGGACAGGAATGTTGTATGTTTTTTCACAGTTTCCATTGATATTCAGGGTACTTCTGATGATTCAAAAAGAATCCCCAAAATTATTGTTTGCGACTCCCATCTGACCCAGGCATAGTGGTTCTGTCTTCTTTTGGAAATGGCCATGGGCATTTACCACAAACTTTCCTTACAGAATGGATGTACTCACACAGGATCATGGGTGTTTGATAAACCCCAACCCCAATCAACTTCAGCTGACTGTCTGGATGATAGGTCCTTCATTCTCTGTAGACTCCTGTTTACTGTGGATGTACAGCAGGTATTAATGGAGGCAAGAAAGATTGCCACTAGGAAGTCGTGTATTAGCAAATTGATGGATTTTCTAGTTGGTGCCAACAACATAACCAGTACCAATCCAGTGCTAGTTGTTCCACAATTTTGTAATATTTGTGTGAGTTACTATCTCACAGCATTTCTTAATCCTCCATCAAGGTTAATTTATCAGCCATTTCAGCATGTCTGCCCACGGATCCTCCTCTTTCAATGCATTTTTATGTTAAAATGTTTTTGAAAGGGGTTTTGCGTAAGAAACCTCCAAGATAACTGGTGGCCCCTCCTTGGGATCTTAATTTTGTATTAGGGAAGCTAACTCTTGCACCATTTAATCCAGTTTATCTGGCTGACTTGAGGTTCATAACATGGAAAACTATTTTACTGATTGCTCTGACTTCTTTAAGAAGAGTATCTGAGTTACAAGCTGCTATGATGAGTCAGATCTCATTTTCCACAGAAACAGGTTTTCTTTGAGCACTGATCCTTCTTTTAAGTCTAAAATAGTGTCAGCGCTTTACCTTAAGACAGACTATCCATCTCCCCATTTTCATTACTAAACCTTAAAAACAGGCAGAAAGGATACTCCGTACCTTGGATGTCTGTAAACAACTTTGGTACTACATTTCCAAAACAAAATCTTTCAGATCTTCAAATTAGTTTTTCATTTCTTGTGAAGGTAAGAAGAAAGGGCAACCTGTATCAAAACAGACTTAAAACGAACACCAATTTTACTCACAAGACCGTACATAAAATAATTTGAGCGCTTTCGTTCGACTATTTTCAAATGTATGTCTCAGTACCTTCTGTTATACTTACTACAACAAAACTATTCCAGGCAGAATCAAGGCCCACTCTATTAGGGCCTTGACTTCATCTGTGGCTTTTTGGAAATGGTTGGATTCTAGAAGTATTCTGGAAGCAGCAAATTTTCCTTTATACATAAGTTTATAAAGCATTACAAGCTTGATTCCTTCTCTAAGTCTAGATCAGGCTGTACTAGGATCATACTCCATTGGCTGCTGGACCCTTCTCCTTCCACCTCCAAAATGTAGTAAGCTAGGGCAGTCTACCAATATAGCTAAGGTTGCTGCAGCAGTGACCAGTACGCTGAACATAGTTTAGTCATGTAGTTAAACTTAGCATA
The DNA here is from genome assembly GCF_019279795.1 of Protopterus annectens. NCBI lineage: Eukaryota > Metazoa > Chordata > Ceratodontiformes > Protopteridae > Protopterus > Protopterus annectens. The sequence goes on along the minus strand of NC_056746.1, from coordinate 199,995,794 downwards.
ACAGTATATGTTTGAATGATCACTGCTACAGTAGCCTATATCTCCTTCTGTCCCCGTTGTTTTTTAGTGTGTTGTTTTTGCTAGGGTGTGAATACTTTTTTTTTTTGGTTAGGGCTCAGACTCCCTCTCTGTTCGTATGAAAGCTTTGAAGGGTTTGCCACCCAAACCTGTCTTTTTTAATCAGCTCAGCTTAATCTGACTGATGGCTTGGGTGTGTGGAAGGTGCCCTGAAGCTTTGGAAGCTGACTGGCTGTTATGTCCTTGGCAGGATATAACCTATGTAGCTAAGGCAATTACAGCAGTGATCATTTGAACATCTACTGTTTTGGTAAGTTTACTTACAGAACTGTACTGTCTTGCTGTACCAGTTTAGTCAGCAACTCACAATTCAGCCTGCTGTGACAGTCAGCACAGAAACATCCCATATTAATCACAGAAACAGTTAAACTGGATATATCTTAAGTGGACACAGATGCTGAAGCAGTCCACAGTAAGGAGATAGCAGTGGTACAATGCACTTCATTTGCAGGTTACCCCAAATCAGTCCATTCAGTAAAGAAGAGAGTCTGACAACAGCTTATGAAATAAAATGTCCAAGCAGTAGAATTAGTGAAGCTGTTGTATACCCAGTTTTACTTTGAGCACAGTTGCACTTGTGGGCTTTTGTATCCTTGTTAACCTTGCCACTCAGTAATGCTGTTGATTATTTTAATAACACATTCCTGAACCTTCTTAACAACCTTGCTCCACTCAAAACTAAAAGAGTTAAAGCTTAATGGTTCTAGTCCTACCTCAATAATAGACAACAAGCAGTAATCTGGGATAAGACACACTCTACCCTTCAACCAGTTACCATAGGTGTCTCTCAGGGGTCCATACTAGGGCCTCTTCTCTTTTCAATTTTCATCAATGACCTTCATCTAGCCATCCCCCAAGCCACTTGCATACAATATGCTGATGACTCCACACTTTTATGTTTAGCCAAATCCAAATCTGAACTTCTTTCTCTTACCCAGAACACATTTAACATAGTTGAACAATGGTTTACACAGCGTTGCCTTCTTTTGAACCCTAATAAAACTAAACTCCTCCTCTTTACTCCAACTCTGGGCTTCCTATATAGGATTGGACCTTTCCTCTCCTCCACTGCTAAAACAACTATAGCACACACTCATCTAATCTCTACTCTTCTCTATGCATCACCAATTTTTACTAACCTTTCTAAAAAGAACCTTAACAAACTGGAAACTTCCTATAACAATATTGCTAGATTTGCTACAGGTAACCCCTACAGAACCCACTATTGCATAAATATAAAACAGCTTGGATGGCTGGAACTACAAAACGTGATTAAACTCCACCAACTAACCATTGCCCATAAAACCCTTTATAAACCTTCCTCTACTCCTATTCTATCCACCCTCATCACACCATATATAAATCTGAAATCCCTACGTTACGCTCACAAAAACCTTGTACATACCTCTAAACCCAATAACAAGGCTGGAGAAATCTCTCTTTTCTAATGCTATTGGAAAAACTTGGAATGTTCTCCCCAGTGATCTTTCCTCTCTCGCCTCTCCCTCACTTTTTAAAAACAAACTGAAACTTTACCTAACAACACACTGGCTGTGCCCCTGTTCTAAACCAGACTAGGCATCTAGCCATCAAGATTTACCTAAGTTTCTGCCACTATTGACTACATTTGTACTATTTTATTTTCTTAACCTATAAATACCACCTTTTACACTACTCTAGAACAAATACATTTTCTTTACTAATAAAAAAAGTTCTTTACTACTAAAAGTCTCTCTCTCTAGCCATACTATCCTCTGTCTCTCTAAATTCTCTTTACAGAAGATTTTTCTTTCTTCTATACTCTAGTTGCATATTTTACATAATTACTCTTTCATCACTTGTCCTTCTTTATTGTATAATTACCTCCTTTTCATACTACTTTACTATAAATATTCTAGCTCTAAAGCTCTTTGCTTTGTCCTCTCTGATTTCCATATTATAACCTGCTAGAAGCATAGTACATAATGTATGCAGCTACATAGTTACCTTATTACTTTTTATCCTTCCAAGGCTTTATTTTGTAATTTGCAATGTATATCTCAATATGTCTTATTCTTCTTCTAGTCCTATGTTAAAATTATTTTTTTTTTTCACTTAGTTTATCTTGGAGCTTTTCTCTCTGGGCCTCTACTGAAAATGGACATATATCCAGTTAGACTAGCCCGGTCAACAAATGTAAAATAAATAAATAAAAATAATTCTTTCTCCCCCTTGGTTAACTACAGAAACTAAATAACTTGTGCATCTACAAGATAAAAAACCAAAAAAATAAATTACCCCATGTCCTAACTGAAGTTAAACAACTCCGTAACTCTGTAAAAAAGCTAATAATCAGGGACCGTAAATCATGCAATACCAAACTTTAATCAGAACACTTATCTAACACTCAAAAATTCTGGGACTGTATCTCCTCCCTCCTCCACCCAGGCAATAAAGCAAACCCATCCCCAAACCTAAACCATACAGACCTAGAAAATGCCTCTTTTCAATGCCTTCTTAGAATCCATAGTTAAACTTACTTCCAGCTTCTCTCACCACTCTGTCTCCTCCTCCCCCATCCACTCCCCCTACATCTCCACCCAATTTGACTACCCCTACTTTTAACTTTTCTCCAGTTTCTACAAACAAAATAAAGAAACTCCTCCTCCTCCAACTCAAACCTTGCTCCCCTGCCCCAGATAACCTACCCACAACTTTCCTCAGACTGTCTGCTGACAGCATTGCCCATCTCATCTCTGTCTTAATAAACAGATCCATACTAGAATCATATGTCCTTTCACTCTGGAGACCTGCTTTAATCATTCCATTCCACAAAGGAGGCAAAAACACCATCACTTCCAATTTTCGTCTCATCGCCATCCTTTCACCACTATCAAAAATAATGGAGAAATGTATTCAATTCCAAATTATGTCCAATACGACCCAAAGCAACAAACTTACCCCTACACAACATGGTTTCTGTCCCAGCCACAGTACCATTACTGCCTTCTTCTCCTTTCTAGATTCCATAAACCTTGCATGTGACTCCGGCAAAATTGTTTCTACTCTATTCCTTGAATTGTCCAAAGCCTTTGATACTGTTTCCCACCCCTTATTATTATCCCAACTCTCCTCCCTCAACCTCTCCCCTCCTACTATCATGTGGTTCACTAGCTACCTGTCTGAAAGACAGCAAGACGTAAAATGGAAAAACTCACTCTCGTCCTTTCTACACACCCCTACCAGTGTTCCCCAAGGTTCCATTCTCTGCTCCCTCCTCTTTTCATTAATAATTTCCACCAGTCTCTCTCTGATGCCACACTAATCCAGTATGCTGATGATTCGACCATCATTTGTCCAGCTTCTTCTCAAAACTTAGTTAGCATTCTCTTATATCGAATTATGGATGCATAGTAATCACATCGCCTTAAATGCCAGTAAAACAAAGTTAATGATCTTCTCCCCATCCAAAAACACCAGTATAGACAAAATCTCATTTACACTAACTGCTCAGAATACTAGTCCCATCGAAATAGTATCACATACCAAACTGCTCAGTGTCATAATTGATGAAAATCTAAAGATGTTCTTCGTTCCCCATTGCTGCAGTCCTTACTATTGGGTATAGTCCGCATCCAGTCGGCCCGAATACCAGAGTATAAGGCTGACGTCGGCCAGGGCGCATTAGACTGACGTCAGTACGTCAGGGTACTAATGCGCATGACCGACGTCATATCCTCAGTCTTTTTTGCCGCGTGGTCCGATGCAGAAGCAGTTTTGCGAGTGCAGGTTGGCGTTCTGAAATCTTTCCGAAACCGGAGTTTCAGACCGAAACAGAGTTGGCTAAGTACCCCGTTGGGGAACATTTTGGTTTTTTCTTGCCTCAGTATTTTACCGGATGTCAGAAAAAGTGAATAACTGTATTTCTTGTGGGAAACAGATACCTCATAGGGATTACCATACCTTGTGTATACCTTGTTTAGGGCCTGAGCACGACGTTGTTGGTTGCCACTCTTGTGCTAGGTTTAACAAACGCACTATTAAGAGGAGGTTAGACTGTGCCAGGTTAGTGTTTGGGAAGCGTTGCAATTATAAAATGCCGTCGGATGCTCCGCCCGCTTCGTCCAAGAAGCGCAAGGACAAAACAGCGAAGCCTAGGGTTGATGAACCGGCAGTCCCGGACGTCGGTTCTTTAGGAGGCTCAGTGGAGCCAGAGGTTTTGCCAGGAGTTTCCATGGAGTCCCAGGCGGAATCTTTACTGTTACAGGATGTGCCTTCTCAGGAGGTAGGCCAGGCTGAAGGGGCTTCTCAGGTGACTGTTCTTCCCTCTCTTCCCAAGGTAGTTAGAGCCTCTCCTTCTGTTGCCAAAACTTCTTTGAGAGGTAGGCCTAGTTTAGCTTCAGTGGGGGCTTCTCCTAGCATTTCGGGTTCTGTACCTAAGAAACATATGCTTAAAATGGCAGAAGATTTGATTACTATGATTAGAGGTTCTATGCCCCCGCCTGATAAAAGGCCTAGGGTGGAACCAGAGTTTGATTGTTTTGAACAGTGTTCAGAGGCTTCAGGGTCTTCTGCGGAAGACTTGCAGGAGTATCCTACTTATTCTGATTCTGATGTGGATGATTCCACTCCTACAGCTACTCCTCCTGAGGATTTCTCATTTTCAGAGACTCTGCATTCCATGAGGGAGCACTTTAAATGGGAAGGCCAGGATTACTCTGATTCCAGGAAAAGGCTTGGGAATTCTTGTTTTTACCCCAGCATAGGCCCTTAGCTATTCCTCCTGTGTTGAATGTGGTGGAAGATGTTTTTGCAGAGGCTTCCCTGAACCCTGACTCTTTGCCTCCTGCTCCTGTTAAGCCTGATAGGTATTATAGGGTGCCCAAGCTCATAAGTATTTGTTTAAGAGTCCTAGGGCGGACCCAGAAACTATTTCTCAAGGGCCTAAAGGTGTTAAAGCTTCTGTGGTTAAAAATCCTGTTCCCACTGATAGAGGCAAGGGCTTTGGATAGGTGGGGAAAGAAAGTGTATACTTCTTCCACTCTAGCCATGAGAGCATTGAATTGTCAGTTTCACATGCTAAAATATCAGAATTACCTCCTTTCACAATTGAAATCTAAGGTGGATACTTTGGCAGGAGGTATTGAGTGTAAAGAGTTGCTGGATTTGGTTCATGTGTCTGAACAAGTGGGTAAGCATTCTTTGCAATGTGGTTTTGATGCTGTGCAAGCCTCCTCGAGGGTGGCCGCTACTAGTTCTGTTCTTCGCAGGCATGCCTGGTTGAAGGATCAGAATTTAGCTGAGCATGTTAAGACAAGGATTTTAGATGCTCCTTTACAGTCTGATGTGTTGTTTGGATCGCCTGTGGAAGCAGTTTTAAAGAAAATGGAGGACAAAGCTAAGTCTATGCAAACTGTTAAAGATTTTTTGCAGGTGCAGCCACCGAAATTTAGTAGAAATTGGCCGGCTAAGGGGTGGACATATCCTGCTTATGATTCTCAGTCTAGGGGTAGGTCTAGACGTGGTAGGGGCAGGGCTCAAGGTTCTTTTAGGCCTAGAACAGGGAGTTCGCCTGCTCAGACTTCCGGTGAGGGCAGGGGTCAGTCCTTTCGTAAACAGACCCAATGACCTGTCTTTTCAGCTGCCAGTAGATTCCCGTCTGGCAGCTCCTTTGGGAGGAAGACTGTCTCTTTTCAAAGCAAATTGGGATTTAATTACTCAAGACAAATGGGTGTTGGATATCATTCACCACGGTTACAGATTTTATTTCCATACAATGCCCCCTTTCAAAGGCATGCCAGACGTTCCTCCTCCACAAAGAAAAGAGGCTCACAAGCAAGTTTCTCAATTACTCCAGATGGGGCCATTCAGCCAGTCCCTGTATCAGAAAGGGGCCTAGGATTTTATTCTCGCCTGTTCCTAGTACCAAAGAAAGGGAACACGTGGAGACCAATTTTGGATTTATCTCTCCTCAACACTTTTCTGGACATTCCCAAGTTCAAGATGTTGACGTTACAACAGCTTTTACCTCTGCTGGGCAAAGATCACTGGATGGTAACTCTAGATCTCAAGGAAGCTTACCTTCAGGTGCCTATCAGGCTAAGTTGCAGGAAGTATCTGCGGTTTCGAGCTGGAAATTCTCATTATCAGTTCTCTGCATTGCCCTTTGGCTTATCTACTGCCCAGAGTATTCACAAAGGTTCTGGCTCCAGTGATAGCTTACTTCAGGCTTCAAGGAATTCAAATCTATCCTTACTTGGACGACTGCCTGATTCTGGCTCAAGAAAAGGAAGACCTTGTACAGCATCTGGAACATGTTATAGCAGTGCTAAGATGCCTAGGGTATTCTGTGAACGAAATAAAGTCCAGTCTAGTACCCTCTCAAGACATGTGCTTTCTGGGTGTGAGACTGAATACAGCAGCCCAGATGGCCTTTTTAACCCCGGACAAACAACAGAGTCTATCACTTTACTTCCATCAACTATCTCATCAGTCCGTGCTGACTGCAAGGACAGTCCTTCAAGCATTAGGGTTCATGGCATCTTGTATTCTGGTGCTTCCCAATGCCAAACTGCATATGAGGAAGCTACAATGGTATCTCAAAAATATATGGACACAGCACTGCCAGGATTTGGACACTGTCATTCAAATAATACCTTGCCTTCAAAAAGAATTTTTGTGGTGGGCTCAGGAATGTCACCTAAACAAGGGACTCTCTGTGACCCGGCCAGAGGCGAGTCAGATTTTAACGACAGATGCCTCGGACATTGCTTGGGGAGCTCATCTAAATGGAATGTGGATACAAGACATGTGGCCTGCCAGACTACTGCATCTGCATATCAACATGAAGGAGATGTTAGCAGTCCAGTTTGCATTAATGGCTTTCAAGGAGTTACTTCTTCCAGGGCAGGTGTTGATTCTAACAGACAACACAACTGTCATGTGGTACATCAACAAGCAAGGGGGAACACATTCTTATCCTCTATGCAGGCAAGCAATGATTTTATGGGAGACTGCGCTAAGCTTGCAACTAACTCTTCAGGCAAGGTTTCTGCCAGGAGCACAGAACTCCTTAGCAGATGTGTTAAGCAGACAAATCATGGATCCCCACGAGTGGAAACTGGATCTTCATGTATTTCAAACATTGACAGTGTCATGGGGAACTCCAGACATAGATCTGTTCGCTTCTCCACTAAACCACCAGCTGCCACAGTATTGCACAAAGGGGTTTCATCACACAGCTTGGAAAGTGGATGCTCTGTCTTTCAGTTGGAAAAACCTTCATGTGTATGCCTTTCCTCCTCTACCTCTTCTTCCAAAGGTACTATTAAGGGTCAGACAAGACAGGCCAAGGATGATTTTGATAGCTCCAGATTGGCCTCGGCAACACTGGTACCCACTACTACGGAGTCTGGTAAGGAAGCCTCCATGGCCTTTGCCTCTGATTCCTCATCTATTGTCTCAGCAGGATGGTCATCTGCTCAATGTCAAGCTTCACTCTCTTCATCTAACAGCCTGGCATATTCTGTGTTGAAACACAGCAGGTCTCAACTTCCTCAACAAGTTTTAAATGTGATTATGGAAGCTAGAAGACCTAGTACAAGGAAAGTGTACGCAGAAAAATGGAAGAGATTTTTATTTTGGAGTACAGCAAAGAATTTGCAGGTTTCTGAGCCTAATTTGAGTGCGGCTCTTCAATACCTTACTGAGTTATTGGACAAAGGTTTGTCCTTCTCTTCTATTAAGATTCATGCTGCAGCGATTTCAGCTCACTATGATTGTGACCCACCATTGTTTTCACATCCTTTGTTCAAGCAGTTTCTTAGAGGGCAAAGAATATAAGACCCCCACGTAGAGCTCCTACTCCTGCTTGGGATCTCAATTTTGTGTTGGAAAAACTTACTCTACAACCTTTTGAGCCTGCGGCTACTGCTGAATTGAAATACTTGTCATGGAAGACTGCTTTTCTGTTGGCTATTACTTCTGCAAGAAGGGTGTCTGAGTTGCAGGCCCTTATGGCAGTAGAGCCATTTTGATTTTCCATAAGGATAGGGTATCATTACGTACTAATCCTTCCTTTATGCCTAAGGTGGTTTCTAGTGTGGCTTTAAACCAGACTATTCATTTGCCTACTTTTTATGCAGACCCCCAAGATAAAGGGGAAAAGATTTTGCACACTTTAGATGTACACAGGCAATTGCGTTATTATTTAAGCAGGACTAAGGATTTTAGGCAGTCTCAGCAGTTGTTTGTTTCTTTTGCTTTGAGTTCGCAGGGCAAGCCTGTGTCAAAACAAACTATTTCTAGGTGGATTGGCTTTTGCATTGCATTTTGTTATTCCCATCATGGCAAGGAGATTCCAGCTGGGATTAGGCCTCATTCCACTAGGGCTGCTGCCACTACAACGGCATTTCTAAGGGGGGTGGCAACTAAGGATATTTTGGAAGCAGCTACTTGGAGTTCAGTGCATACTTTCTCTAAGCATTATCACCTTCCTATCTACTCTAAGTCTAGGGCTGGTTTTGCCACAGCTGTTTTGCAAGGCATGTTGTCAGCTCCTGCTTCTTTATGATTTGCCAGCCTCCCTTACCTCTGCTTTGGGATTCTACCCAATAGTAAGGACTGCAGCAATGGGGAACGAAGAACATAGTACAGTTTTGTACCTACCATAAATATAGATGTTCGAGGATCCCATTGCTGCAGTCCAATTTACCCTCCCTCCTTCCCCTCTGTGTTTAGGGGTGGTTGTGTAGGTGAGGTTTCATGCTTATATTTTTTGTATATGTCCTTGTATATCTTGTACATATTTTTGGTGCAGGTATTTTGGGCCTTGTCTTTTTAGGGTCTTCTGACATCTGGGGCAAGAAAAGACTGAGGATATGGCGTCGGTCATGCGCATTAGTACCCTGACGTACTGACGTCAGTCTAATGCGCCCTGGCCGACGTCAGCCTTATACTCTGGTATTCGGGCCGACTGGATGCGGACTATACCCAATAGTAAGGACTGCAGCAATGGGATCCTCGAACATCTACATTTATGGTAGGTACAAAACTGTACTTTTGACTTCCATATTCAAACTTAACATAAAAAAAACTCGTTAAAAGCTAGGTCTCCTATATAGACACAATCGGCACCTTACCCCTCCACCAGACACGCCCTTACCTCTACCCTCTCTTATGTATGGCACCCCCCCATTCAGTAAATTTCAGGTAACATTACAGGCCAAGCGAGAAGTCTGTTACAATAAAATCTCCAAATTTGCCACCAACTTCAAAAACTCAGCTCATCACTGTCTCTCCATTCCTTGCACTGGCTCGAACTTCCTAACTGTCTCAAATTCCTCAAACTTAGTACTTCTCACAAGCTTATATTCAAACCCTCCAGCTGTCCCTCTCTGTCCATCTCTCTAACCCCCTACATTCCCAACCTCTCACTTAGATCAGAAAACCACAATCTCCTATACATATATAAACCCCTTCGACCCCCTGGCCACCTACTACTATCCTGCTTCTTTGCTAAACTCTGGAATTCTCTACCTGCCCCCTTTTGAAATATTCAAAGCCACTCATAATTCAAAACTCTTCTCCAGTCACACGTTTTCTCAAAGTGGGAATGTTCCTGTACCCCTACCACATAACTCCTTAATACCATCTCCCAATTCATTACCAGTTTTCTTATCCTCCTAACACCCACATTTTCCTCCACTATAACACATCCTCTAACTCTCCCACCACTCCTTTTTCTTTCTGTCCTCAGACTTCTAGCATTGCCTTCACTCTCTCTCCTACCCTGTACCACACAAACTCCTCCTAAAACCCCACTGCTCTCCCTACTATAAAACATCCTCTACCTCTCCTCTCTCTGACCATTGGGGGGATTGCTTTATATGCATTCTTTAGTACCTTTACTTTGTAAATAACAACTTGACTATATTATCTCATTTTGTAAATAATTACCTAGAATTTAGAACTGATGTCTCCTTCTTATTCAATTATATATTACCGTATGTATGCTTCTGTTATGCTGCTACTTTGACATTTGTATAATTGTCAGTATTCTGTGTGTCAATATTCTATGGAGCTTTTCTCCCCGGGCCGCCACTGAAAACGGGCTCTTCCAAGCCCAGTGGATTATCCCAGTCATCAAACTATAATAAATAAATAAATAAATGCACGGTCTTAGAAAGTAAGATAAATTAGTGTAAAAGTTGTATTGCTGTAATGAATATTGTTTTGCTTAAAAGAGACCCAGTCTGATTGGAAATCAAGAAATGGGAACTGTAGCAGTAAGTATGCCTCACAACCCATGAGTACAATGTGCTGAACACCATAAGGGTTATACTGGGCATAGTGGCTGTAGATGTAGGTACTAAGATTGGAGGTAATGATCATAGGCCAAAGACATTCCTCAATATTTCATTCAGTTGTCATATTCCAGAACTTCCTCCTCTGAGATTGAGATGAATCAAGCATTTGCATAGTCATTTTTGATGGTGCATACTTTCTAGGCCCATAGTACATTCTTTTTTGATGCAATTTCCTAACCAGTATATTTAGTGCAGTGCATTTTTCATTTATTTACTTTTGTACAGTATGTTTCATATAATTTGTTTTGTTTTTGTAGTTTTGGTCATTTATTTTGCTTCTATAGTATAAGAAAAAAAATGCTGTTAATCTTAAACAGATTTTTGATCCAGTTAAAATGAATAATGTATTTCACCATTCCTTTTCCAGAATAAGAACAAGATCAGTTTATTTAACGTGGATGTTAACACTCTGTGATTTGCCTTCTGTACTTCCCTCTTAATTTTTTTGTTTTGTCTTCCCAGGCACAACGTACAGCTAGCAGTGCATGCGGAGAACTTTCAGTCGGGCATTGTCACTGCCAAGGAAATGCGGGAGATATGGTCCTGGATCCCAGAAAGATTTGCCCTCTCTCAGCCAATGCAGATTTTTACCACAGCAGAACATGGCTGCAGCCTTACTAGGTAACCATTTGTGTAGGCGAGATGATGTGACTAGTACTCTTATCTAAAACTGGCACATGTGAAATGTTAATATTTATTACTCCATCTAAAACTTCTACAAGGCATATATTTCACATTTGCAACAAGTTGTCCATCACTGGATTGGCATCAAGGAAGGCTGACAGGAAAATGCAGGTCATGCTTACTCATCCTGGTAGATTTTTTTTTGAAAAGGTCACCAAAGCAATGGAGAAGGCAAAATGGTATACACTACATACCTCTATCTGGCCAAAGCTTTTGACACAGTTCCCCACTCAGGCATGGTAGAAAAGTTAAATAAACTGGGAATATATCCCTATGTCACCTGCTGTATTGCCAGCTGACTCACAGCATGCAGATAATCAAAATAGGGGAAGTTGCCTCCACAAAGAGATCAGTCATTAGTGGAGTCTCCCAGGGTTCTGTGCTGGGACTTTTCCTGTTTGATATCTACTTGTCTGAAATAAAATCCAATACCAAAGGGCTCTGGCTGACTAAGTTTGCCTATGACTGCAAGCTAGGAGCAGTCATTGAGTCTCCAAATGATTTAGCCATCCTGCAGGAAGGTGTGTCCAAATTAATAACTGGTGCCAAAATCATAGACTGAAACTGAGTGCCAAATAATGCATTATTGTATCCTTTGAGAAGTCGTCTACCCCAGGAGACTACCACATTGACAATACTCCCCTAAGAGCTGATCCAGGTCATGAGACCAATCATTGAATATAATGCCTCCTTTGGCATGCATCTGCCTAGACAGGTGCAACAATGGGAACACCCACAGAGAAACCTTACTAAAAGGATGCAAGGTCTAAATGACATGTCCTATGTGGACTGACTCAAAGCCCTGTCACTAAACCTGGTATCCTATGGAGTGCTAAGAGGTGACCTAAGAGGTGACCTTTATTTGGAATACAGTGCACCCTCTGACCCATTACTGGTGGATTTACTGTACATCAGCAAGTCAGATGGCATCAGAAATGCTCTGTCTAGTGATATAAACCTCTTCTGCAACATTAGCAGAATGGTTTGGAGGGACATGTATATCTCACAGAGGATACCTCTGCTGTAGAATAGACTCCCCATCCACATAAAGTTCATCTGTGTCCATATTCAAGTTCACCTTACATCTGTGGATGTGAAACAGAAAATTTAGCCCAGGACCACCCCGTCAACTACTAATGGACAAAGGCAGCTCCTAAATGCTTTATCCCATGCATGGGTACCCTCAAATTATCTATGGTATGATCCTAGTTATTCTCATCAGGGGTAATATATAATTATCAACCGTGGGATGGGTAAGGCCAGCCTGTAACAAGATGGGATAGGGAAATTTGGCTAGTCTTAAAATGGCCTGTACGGGCAGCTAGTCTAATACTTACCGAACCTAAATCCAAACCAAATATAGACTAGTAGATAAGCACAAGCTTTAGTAAACTAAATTCTGAGTTTAAATTTCCTGCGCAACAAGGAAAAAAAATGCTTTTAGACTAATTTCCATATAGTTCTGGGACCCTTAAACTTTGCTTTATTCAGTCTTACTTAACTTTAGGTAAATAGTTTTATGTGAAGAACATTTTATTTTGGCCATATGAATTTCATTGTGTGGTTTGTAAAGGCTTCTTTAAGACAAATTTCTATTATTTGTTCATTTCCAGAAAGCTCATGTCTACTGTTTGTTTATTTACTTGCTTACTTATAAGCATCATTCAGTTGTAATTTGTAATGTGCAAAACAAGCAAATAAATTCTGTATTAATAGTGATATTCTAGTGCATAAAGTGTCCATACATCATTTATTTTTACTGTTTCCATGTTGAGAATGCTTTTCTGTAATAATATGTACTGTAGATCTTGCATCACCACCAGGTGACATTTGTTTCCCCATGTTCAGGACGTCCAAGTTAAACATTAAGAATAACAGTAATAACTATTACAGTATAATTCAGCAAACATATTTTACAGTAATAAGTATATATAAACAGGCATGCAATTAAATCCGTACATATTTAACAATATAGCCTCTTCAAGTTCCATCAGGTTACCCTTATTGGGTAAGAAATGTGGAAGAAAGCTGCCCAGACATTTCCCATAGTAGTAGGAAAAACAGGTCTAGTAAAAAGAATTTATAGTCTCATTTAGTTATGCTACCAGTAAATGTAACTCCATACGAATAGCAGGAGGAGTCATTTCTAGGTATGTTGCGGGTGCTGTGAAGAGCACTTTTGGCTAACATTAAAGACTGACCATACTAAATCTGAAGTAGGTAACTTCATTTGATCATCAACCTGTAGGTATCGGATCCGAGCTGGCAGCTTTCCAAGCTAGAGATCCGAGCTCCAAGCTCCTCCCCCGTACCCATAACACCCTGCTACCTCCTTCCAATCCTTAGATCTTGTTTGCTGCGGCTTTGTCAGGCACGAGTTTCTTGAGCTCCTAGCATTTAGGCGATTGTGAGTAGATTTTCTCAAAATCTTTCTTAGCTTTTGGGTGTGTGTGGATAGTGTTATTCCCTAGCTTAAACCCCTGAGTTTTACCCTCGTAGGTTAAAGCTTAGTAAACCCTTCCCCTTAGGTGTTTGTGTGGGCATGTGTGTTTTAGTTTAGAAATCATGGCCGAAGCCCCAAAGGCCATCTTTTCTAAGTGCACTGAGCGTGCTTTCCCCAGCAGATGGCCACACTCAGTGCGTCCTCTGCCTCGGGGTACCACATTTGTCATCGGGCTGCCAAATTTGCACAGCCTTTAACCCCCGGGCCCTGAGGGATAGGAGGAATAAGCTGATTCTGGCGGGTCTCCTACCCGCAGAGTCAGCTTCCTCCTCCTCTCCCTCGGTAGCTAGAGCCGCGGCTGTTCAGCTTGCTGTTCCCTCTCCCCTGGCTGGGACTCAACCTCCCACTTCTTCCCAGGGAGAGAGGGACTCAAAAAAAAAGACAAGAGAGAGAGGGAGAAAGAGAGGCATAGAAGCCACAAGCGGCGGGCTGACTCTGCCCCGCCTACTAAACTACTCTTATCATCCCAGAAGGTCTCCGGGCCTTCCTCCCCTCGGCTCCATTCTCCATGCTTCACACCAGAGCTGGAGGAAGAGGCCCGACCATCTTCAAGGCCGTTGCGGCAGCCCTCCTGGCCAGCTTCGGTGGCCTCCTCTAGGTCAACCCGTAGCCTCTCTGACGCTGATATGGACCAGATGATGCGTAGTTTCCTCCTAACCCAACTGCAGATGGGAGTGCTGCTGCCTCCCCCCCTCCAGGGGGGAGTTCAGCCACACTTTTTGCCCCAATAGCTCCGTCTCCGATCCACTATCAGGTTTCGGAGCCTTCGGATCAGAGGAGTCTCGGAGTCAGGGAGTCTGCGCCAATGGTTATCGCTACCTCGTAGACGGCCATGCCCTTGAGTTTGTCAGATCCTCTTTCGGATCCGAGCTCTCGGGGCCGAGAGCTGTGCATCGGATCCGAGGGGGCCAGTGTGTCTTCGGCTCCATTTCGGTCAGAGCACACTTCCCTCTCGGGTCCGAGAGCTTCGGCTCCGACGCCAATCCTCGTGCCGGATCAGAGGGTGTTAACCACGGAACCCAGAGAGATCGGTTCACCCTCGGCTTTCAATGTGGTGGAGAGGGTCCTCGAGAGGTTCGAGACCCCCTGCTCTTTCTTCGGATCCCGCCCCCACTCCCTTGCAGCTGGGCTTGTCTTCCATCATCCAGTCCCAGGGACAGTCTGCGTTGACACCCCAGCCCGTTCCACTGGTGGAACACGACCCTGTTGGTGAGCCCTCCTCGGACAGCCCCACCGAGGAGGCCCCTCACAAATGTAAGTGTAAGAGGAGGCACTTGCACTCCCCTGAGTCCCTCATGGAGGACACCGATTTGGAGGAAGGGGTAGGTTCCCCCAGGTCACCCCCCCGAGGATGTCTCCTTTGGAGACATTATGGAAATGCTTCGCCTAAAGGGGGGATGGTTAGCCCAAAAACCTTCCTCGGACGAGTCGGTGTTCCTGGAGGCGTTCGCAGGCCCGTCTACCTCTTGGGTGTCCCCTCCGGCCGACCCCCAAGTTGACCTCATCACTACCAGGGCATGGAAGGAACCGGATACTGTAGAGCCAATCCCCAGGAGGCCAGACAGGATTCTTAGTCCCCCTGTGGATAGGATGGCTTGGAGTAAGGGTTCCCCAGTGGATGCCATGGTGGTGGCGGCAGCCACCAAGAAGGAACTTGCCCAGGATAGTTCCTCGATCCATCCCCCTGATAAGGAGTTTCGGACGATGGATCATATCGGGAAGCAGATGTTTGCTTCAGCTACCTTTTCCATAAGGGCACTGAATTATTTGGCCCATGTAATTAGACTTCAGTGGGATCTGGTGAAAGAATACTCTTGAGTCTCCCCCTGAGTCCATGTTGGCCAAGGACAAATGGACTTTCTTGGCTCATATGACCACTCTGAAATCTGTTTCAAACATGTCTATGTGGCTACTTTCCCATGCCACGGAGGGGGCCGCTAGATCCAGCGGATCCAGCATCGCCTTAAGGCATCACACCTGGCTCCGGCTTTGTGATTTTGCGGAACCTTTCAAGGTGTCCTTCGCGAACGCACCCTTTGGCTCTACCCTGTTTGGGAAAACCATCCGCAACACATTGGTTCAGAGCGAGAAAGACGGGAAGACGCTGTCTTCCGTCGGAGTCTGCTTCTCGGCTCCTCAAAGGTTCTTTTCCAGGAATCAGAGAGGACAAAAGAAGATGTGGTTCCGGAAGTCTCAGCAGTCCCGTTACGCTCCGGACCCTTCGTCCTTCAGAGGCAGAGGGGGAGAAGGTGGACGCCAGCCCAGAGGCAGGGGGGGGGGGCGAAAAATTTTGGGTCACGGCAATCTTTTTCTGACCGACCCACGCAGCAGCCCTGAGGGGTTGCCTGACTTCTCCTCTCTAGAGGCAGTCGGGGGGGGCTTTTTTCGAAGCACTTGGCCCAGTGGGAGTCCATCACAACAGACCGCTGGGTGCTTCGAATAATATCCAGAGTTTACTCAATCCCTTTCATAAACCTGCCGCCTCAGTCGAGGCGCCTCCCCGATGTTCCACCCAGTCAGAGGGAGGCTGTAGCTTTAGAGGTAAAAAAGCTGCTAGAAAAAAGAGCCATCCACAACGTCCCCCCAGGCCAATCCAGATTAGGCAATTACTCCAGGTTCTTTTTGGTGCCAAAAAAGACGGGGGACTTGAGGCCGATCCTCGACCTTTCAGCAATGAACCTCTTCATTGCCAAGGAGAAATTCCGGATGGTCACGCTTCAATCCATTCTGCCCCTGCTGCAGAAGGACTGGATGTGCTCCATAGACCTCAACGATGCGTACTATCACATTCTTATGGACAGGCGATCCAGGAGATTCCTCTGCTTTCGGCTAGGGGCCAGTCATTACCAGTTCAGGGTCCTACCCTTCAGCCTCACCACAGCCCCCAGGGTGTTCACCAAGGTCATGGCAGTTGTAGCGGCCCACCTGAGACTTCAGGGAATACAGGTTTTTTCCTTACCTAGACGACTGGCTCCTTACCGCCCCCACCAGGCATCTACTCTGCTTAGCCAGGGATTGCTTCCTACTTCTAGCGTCCCGATTGGCGTCATCCCTTCAACCAGTCTTGGAGTTCATAGGGGCCAGAATAGACACGCTTCAGACCAAGGCCTTCTTAACATCAGACAGGCTTTGCAGTTTGACCTTACACGTTTTAGCCCTTCAGTTACCTTGCCCATCAGTGGAGTCAGTCCTGAGAGCTTTAGGGTCCATGGCAGCAGCAATCAATCTTGCGCCCTTAGCTCGCTTACACATGAGGATTCTCTAGTGGACTTTGCAGGTTCAGTGGTCCAATATTCACCACCCATTGGACTTACAGATTCCTCTCAGCAGAGTTTGCAGAAATTCCCTGATCTGGTGGCTCCAATCTCGAGAGCTTCGGGAAGGTCGACTGTTTGTTATGCCGCAACTCCAAGCCACGATGATCAGACGCTTCTTGCCTTGGGTGGGGGGTGGGGGGGCATTACGCAGGCAGAATTGTCCAAGGTACATGGACTCGGACAGAGACCGTTCTGCATATCAGTGTTCTGGAGATGAGGGCGGTGCTTCTAGTGTTGCAAGCCCTTCATGCCTTTCTCCCTCCAGGGACTATTGCGATTCAGTCAGACAACATGTCAGTGATCTGGTACATCAACAAACAGGGGGGGGGCCAGGTCTTACCCTCTTTGCCGAGAGGCCATGAGAGTTTGGGACTGGGCGATCCACCAACCGTTTTCTGTTAGCAGCACACATTCTGGGTCGGTCCAACATCCTAGCGGACAAGCTGAGTCTAACTATCCTCTCACCTTACGAGTGGTCTCTGGATCCCTTAGTAGTGAAACAGATCTTCTGCAAGTGGGATCAGCCTTGCTGCGATCTCTTCGCGTCACCTTCCAATGCGAAGTGCAGCGAGTTTTTCGCTCTAATTCCCCCTCCGGGGAAAAGCCCCAGAGACGCTCTAATTCATGCTTGGCCACCCGGTCTTCTTTATGCTTATCCTCCTCTTCTGTTGATAAAATTCTTACAGAAAGCTTGTTGGTTGGGGAACAAGATTCTCCTCATAGCCCCATTCTGGCCTAGTCAAGCCTGGTTCCCGTGCCTACGGTCTCATCTTATAGCTCCTCTCTGGATCTTGGATCCCATCCCGGATCTGATATCTCATCCTTCGGAATTGATACCCCCGAATCCGGTCGATCTCAAGCTCTCAGCTTGGTTGATCCAGTTCCATTAGTTGCTAGGACTCCTGGTATCTCGTCTGCAGTCAGATCTATCCTGGTAGCAGCGCATAAGCCTTCTACCAGGAAGGTTTACAATAGTAAATGGAAGCGGTTTTCCATTTGGGCATCTCATAGGAATTTGGACCCTTTCACTGCTCCCATCCCAGCAGTGCTCGATTTCCTATCTCATATTTTTCAGCAAGGATCCAGTTCTTCTACTGTAAAGGTTCAAATGGCTGCCATCTCCCATTTTCACATTGGGGACAATCTCAATCCCCTTGCGTCCACCAAGATTTGTAAGACCTTTCTGAAAGGTACGTTCCTCTTGAGACCTACTAGGAACTCCGTTCCTCCATGGGGTCTAACTTTGGTCCTTCAGGCTCTGACTAGACCTCCTTTTGAACCTGCAGCTTCTGTTGATTTGAAATTCTTGTTCTGGAAAACTGTCTTTTTGGTAGTGATTACCTCAGCTAGGAGGGTGTCGGAACTTCAGGCCCTGTGTATTAAAGCCCCATATCTTGTTTTCCATAAGGACAGGGTCTCTCTCAGGACTAACCTATCCTTTCTACCTAAAGTGGTCTCTGAGGCGAACATCAATCAGTCCATTAATCTCCCAGTTTTTTCCTTAACTATCAAAACAAAGGGGAGTACAAACTTAATTTGTTAGATGTTCATAGACAGTTACATTTTTATTTACACAGAACAGCTGCATTCCGCAAGTCTGATCAGCTCTTTGTTTCCTTTGCAAAACCCTTCTTAGGTAAGCATGTATCGAAGGTAACTCTGGCCAGATGGATTTCGAATTGCATTCTGCTCACATACAAACTATCTGGCCTGCCAGAGCTTTCAGGGGTTCATGCCCATTCTACCCGCTCTATAGCTACATCTGCTGCATTCTAGTCAAGAGTTCCCTTAGATGACATTTGCTCTGCGGCTACTTGGGCGTCCTCTCATACCTTTATCTCTCACTATAAATTGGATTTAATGTCTAGAGGTAGGGCGGCCTTTGGCTCTGCAGTGCTCCGGAATATCCTTCCTTGAGGACATCCCAAGTTTTTGGTAGCTAAGGACTTTGTCCCACAGGTTGATGATCAAATGAAGTTACCTAATTCAGATAAAGAAGTTATGTACTCACCATAACGTTCCATCTGAGTAGTTAACTTCATTTGTCAGCAACAGACCCTCCCTCCTTCCCCCTAACCTGGTTCTTTGATTACCTGAACCCTAGGATGGTTTCTCAGGTCATTTGTTAATCCTTAAGTTAGGATTCTTCAGGTTGTTGTTTTGTCGTTGTGAGGTTATATAGATGGGCAAACACGATCTGAGGATTGGAAGGAGGTAGGGTATTATGGGTAAGGGGAGGAGCTTGGAGCTCGGATCTCTAACTTGGAAAGCTGCTGGCTCTGATCCGGGTTGGATCCGATACCCACAGGTTGCTGACAAATGAAGTTACCTACTCAGATGGAACGTTATGGTGAGTACATAACTTCTTTTTTCATGAACTTGAATCATAACCTGACTTAGGAATGAGGTTTATTCCCTTCATGGTATTAGAAAGCCTAAAGACTTGGAGAAATTAAATCAGCATAACTTGTAAACAGTTTTGATTCACTTGTAGCAGACTCATTAGCACATAGGCATATACTCTCCTCTTTGTCTAATTTCTGTTTTCTTGTTTATTTAATCTAGCCCATTTGTTTCACTTTTTAATTCTTTTTTTTTTTTCTTCTGTGTTCATGATCTCTTATCTCAACTTCCCTTATTTTCATCATCATCCCCTGTACTTCTGTTACAGCATGTTTTCCATTTTTTTGGTGATAGCTTTCTTTGCCACTAATGTAAGTGAAAAAGTTAACACACTGAATTGCGGTAACTTTCCTCCAGTCCCCCAACACAATAAAAGCATGTCACTTAGTGACAACTTATTGGCACTTAATTTGTTAATAGCCCTGTTGGGTTCTGCCTTATACTGCTTCATCTCCTCACAATCCCAAAGCACATGCTCCCATGTGCCCCTCTATTCCTTAAAACATCTCCAGCATGCCCTGTTTGGTTTTAGGAACATTCTCCTCAAGCTTCTTAGGTATATATAAATACCTATGTATATCCACCCAAATATTCTGAATTTTTTGATACTGTAGCATACCCAGAAACCTCTGAGACTCTTCTTTCATCTTCCACCACAGATCTACCCAGTTGCCTCTCCCAGCTTTGTCTTATCGATATGGCATATGGCTCTTGCAACTTGAGTAATGTTTTGTACCCTCAATTTATTACCTTCTTTACTGCTCCAACAGATCTGTCCTCTTATAAAATTTGTCTATAGACATTTTATTGTGGAGCAGATAGTTGCCCCCTATCGTCTCCTTATATTCCCTTGAAGTACCTCAGTAAGGCAATTGTTCACTTTTAATGCCGATTGTACTTCTTCCTAGGATTTAATTTGCTCACCCATGTCTAGCTGTTCCCTGTGTTTTAACTCATTACCTTTACATGTCCACATGCCTTAGGCTGCCTCCCACCTTTTGTTCAACCCTAACCTTATTAACTATCCTGTTAGTTATCAATTTTCCCATACTCTTGCCTTTTTGAATGAGAGAATTTGCCTAAAGCATTTTCAGGTAAAGGTGAGCGTAACCAGTCTCATGTTTGTCCTCTACTGTGTCCCATATGGACATTTGCCTTCCTCCATGCACTCCATTTCCTTGAATAAGCAACTGTGTGTTCCATTTGGGATTACAGTCTGGATTGTGTATGTTACATAGGCTAGTCTGACCTGAGTGGCCCTAAAATAAGTTTCCAGTCTGAAACTCAAAGATCTGTCTTAATTAGTGATCAAAATCTTCAACAACTTGTCAGAAAACCACAATTTTTCTTGTAGAACAGACTTGAAACATGAGGTGAAATGGGGACCAGTTCAGATGTATGCTTTTATGTCCTCTCATTTAGAGGGCACTGCTTTACCAAAAATGCTAGATTGGAGAAGACACAGATGATATAACAACTATTGCTCACTTGCTGCCCCCACGCAACTCTCATATTACAAGATATTCCTTAATGAGAACAATGATTAGCTAGCCTGCTTCCTAATCACACTTCTTAAACCCTTTTTTGTGTGAAAGACGTGCTGCTAATTTTTTGTACCATATTTTTGCTGATAATCCTAAATAGTGTATCCTTTTTAGCACAAGTCATTCACACACTACAGGAAGACAGGAGACTTTGTTAGAAAATCTTCCCTTGCAAAGTGGAAGAGTTTCTTTATGGAGTCACAAGAAAGTTATTGATCCAAAATCTTGCTCAATACATGGGGTACTAGATTATTTAAATATGTCTTAGGTTCATAGGTTCATACTAGGCTATCTGCCCTAGGGCATTTATAAGCCTAGCCAGAGTGTGTGTGGCTTTCACCACCCCTTAGGATGAGAATACTATACCCATTAGTTTGCTGTGCCTCTGTCCAGCAGTGATACAGAGATGATTCCCGGGGTAAACCTACGATCTCCCATCCACTCGTCAAGATTTCTCTTGAACAGAGTCAGTGAGGGGCTCTGCCTCACATGGACTGGGATTCTGTTCCATAGTGTAGGGAGTCTCTGGGTGATGAATCTGTCCCTCCAGCACGTCCTATTTATATCCGTGTTGAGGTTTAAGTCTCTTGCTCTCGTGGCTCTGGTGGATTTGGATTTTTTTGAGGTGGAGCATGTCCATTAATTCCGGGTTGGACATGGCCTTGTATGTCAGGCACAGATCACCTCTGAGCAGATGGTATGCGACTGAATAGAGCTGGAGTTTCTTCAGTCGGGCATCGTATGATATATGTTTGAGCCCCTTTATCCTTTTGGTGAGGAACTTTTGGGGTCTTTCCAACTGCTGCAGGTGTCGGGTAAGGTACATTCGAATGGGGCGTTGTACTCAATCATTGGTCTGATAAGTGAAGAGTACAGGGGTACAATGACCTCTCCTGATCTGGATGTGAATCCCTTCATGATCAGGTGGGCAATGTAGAAGGTCTTCCTAACCACTTTGGCAATGTGAGTGTCAAAAGAGAGGTTACTGTCAACTTGGGTCCCCAGGTCCCTGATAACTTCTTCCGTGTTTAATGGATTACCACCTATGTGGTAATTAGGGGTTACCTTGTTTTTCCCAAAGGGTATGACTATACATTTTTTGGCATTTAGCTTAAGGCCATGGCTCTGGCACCAGTTATCCATTTCTATGAGACCTCCTGGAGGATGTCTGTGTCTGATGGAGTGTAAATTATGGTGCCCAGTTTGCAGTCATCTGCAAATTTTGTCAGCCACAACCCCCCTATGTTTGCCTGCACTTCAGAAAAATAAATGCCGAACAAGAGGGGGCCCAGGACTGAGCCCTGTGGGACACTGCTCGTGACCGGCTTAGAGTCTGACATGGCACCAGCAACTCTAACCCTGTGTGTTCTGTCCTTGAGCCAGTTTGCAACCCATCTTGTGACATATGGGTTTACATCTAAGCTGGTGAGCTTTTCTATGATGCCCGAGTGGGGTATTGTGTCGAACGCTTTTGCTAGGTCAAGGTAGGCTGTGTGAACTGCCTTACCCTCATCAATGGCCTTAGTGACTGTTTCGAAAAAGTCGACCAAGTTCAAGAGGCAGGATCTGCCCTTGACAAAGTCAAATTGGGTAGGACCCAGTGTCTGTAGGTCCCCAATGTCTTTATTTATGAGTTCCATTATGATACTCTCCATAGCTTTGCAGACCAGGCTCGTCAAGCTTATGGGGCGGTAATTTCCAGGGTCCGTAGAAGCACCGCATTTGTGGAGTGGGACCACAGTTGCCGTACGCCATTCTTTGGGTACGTATCCTGTAGTAAGGCTAAGATTAAACAGCAGCCTTATGTGTGGGTTTAGTTCCTCATTGAGTTCGTGTAGCACACAGCCGGGGACACCGTCCGGTCCCATTGATGCTGTGTTTTTTGCTTTAGAGAGCAGCTCTCACCTGGGCATCTGAGATGTTGGGGAGGCTAGACTGTGGTGGGATAGATATTTCTCCTTGGGGGGGGGAGGGAGGGGAGAAATTTGCACTGAACCTGTCTGCCAGTATGTTGGCAATGTCTGTGGGTTCAGTGATTTTTTTATCATTTTGGACTAATTCTGAGCATATCTGGGAGTTTCCACCCAGGTTTCTAACATAGCTAAAGAAGGCCTTATGATTGTCTTTTGTGTCATTAGCGATTTTTCTCTCAAAGTTGGCCTTGGATGATTTTATGAGTGATCGTAGTTTTTGCTAGTATTGATCAGAGATGCCTTCCCTTTTAGGGATTTTGCTCTGTCATGTAGTAGCTTTCTCCTCTTGTTGTAGAGTTTGTTTATGGCTGGGGTCCACCAGACCGGGCACCTGCCTTTGGTGGAAAGGGTCTTGATTTTATTAGGGATTGCTTGATCCATACATTCCTGGAGGTGCTCGTAGAAGGCATTTGTAAGGGTTTCAGCAGCGTGGGTTGTGGTTTCCACTGGCTCGGGGGCCTTGAAGGATACCACTCCAGTCTTAAGAAGTGTGAAGTTTGCTTTTGCGAAGTTCTTCACTGTGGTCTTTTTGGTGGGGGGGGGCGGGATGTGGATCTCCAGTGAGATTAATTTATGGTCTGATCTCACTAATGAGGGATATACTTCCGGTGTGGAGCATTTTGTCCCCATGTTTGTGATGATCAGGTCTAGTATATTTTGTCCTCTTGTGGGAATGGTGACTAGTTGTTCCATAGCATTTGAGTTTATGAACTCCAGGAAACTTTGGGCTAGGGTGTTGGGGCTTGAGTAATGTTCCCAGTCTATGTTTGGGTAGTTGAAGTCACCCAATATGATGGTGTTTGGAGAGACATTCATACTCTCCAGTGTCTTCAGGAAGGCTGTGTGGGTTTCCCGAGTTTGAGATGGTGGTCTGTAGCATGTTACAAACTGTAGGTCAGTTTTACCTATGGTTAATTGCACCTGGCTGGTCTCCGATGCTTCGTGCGTTGCCACTAACCTGGAGGTGTGGGTATCCTTTATGAATATGGATAACTCCCCCTCCTTTTGTGGTTCGGTCCGGATTTTGGGGCCGGAACGCATGATATGAGGTATAACCTGATAGTGCTGGGGTGCTCTCAGGAGCCTTGAACCAGGTTTCAGTCACAGCACAGACATCGATGTTCTCCATACTGAGGAGGGCTTCGAGGGCGTGCATCTTGAGGTTTAGACTTCTGGCATTGAGCAGTATTACCCTTAGTTTTTCTCCATTTTTGTTTTCTAGGGCGGTAGGTTTATCATTTGAGCCTTGCCTAAAAAGGCACTATGGGGGTGGCAAGAGCCTTTGCCAATATCCGGAAGCCCAGGGGTGACAGGTGCAAGCCGTCCCTTGCGAAGCAGCGTGGCTTGTCAAGCATGTCATCCCAGGCAGACGGACATTGGATCCCCTTAGAATGACACCAGTAATTAAGCCAATTATTAAAGCTGATCATTTTGTCTCTGTATTGTGGCATCATTCTTGGTGAGGGTAGGATACTGCTCAGGGTCAGGGTCATACCGGCCTGGGCTACATAATCTGAGAGCTCCTCTGTCTCTTCATGTAGTCCAGGGAGGTACGTCTCAGGTCGTTCACACCGGCATGGACAATGATTGAGTCATACTTGTACTTGCTGTGGAGTGACCTGAGTGCTTGTGTTATGTCGTGGATTCTAGCGCCTGACAGGCAGCTTACTGTGATCTTCTCCTTGTTCAGTCTGGTGAGTGGGACGTCAGTGTGTCTGACTATGGAGTCACCTATAACAAGTGTGTCTGGCACTGTTTGGCCTTAAGGGCTATGACTGTTTAGCACACTGACTTTGAGAACTATGTGTTGCATGTCTTATGTCTTGAGGTGGCAGTTGCTTGGGTGTCTGCTTTGGAGGCCTCTGTAGTTTTGGTAGATTTTTGATCAGTGCCTCCGAGTATGTCTTTGTGCGTTTGTGTTTGTTTTGCAGTTGTGATAGTTCTATGTGAAACTGGGTTTGTGGTGTGCGTGATTTCCTTCTCCTCCTGTCTGGTCTTGCCAGTCCTGAGTTGAGAGAGCTCAGCCTCCAGTTTGGCTATATAGTTGCATCTCTCACATGTATTTGTGTTTTGTGGGAGAAGGAGTGGGTTGTCTGTGTACATGAGGCAATTGTAACATTGCCTCAAGATGCCCAGATTCACCAGCTGAACAGGAGACGACGCTAGCAACTGACCCTTCGACATGCTAGAAAAAGTGAAAAAGTTTGCTGTGTAACTGAGTCAGAAGGGACCTATAGGGAAATGGGTACTCAAGGGGATTCTAGGCTAATGTAGTACTTTGTTTAGTATACAAGTACTTTACCTATATAAAAATGCTTTAGGAGCAAGTGCTGAGCTTTTGAGATAGAGAATAGACTGTTTAGATTGTAAGTAGAGAAGTTCTAAGGGAAAAATTGAAGAGCAGACTTTACGGAGCCAGAAATAGTTTAACCGGCGCAGCCCGATGGTGCTCTATGGGCAACTCCGCGCTAAAGCAGGCTTTATAGCAGGGGGTTGAAAAGAGCTAGGAATTGACCCAAATTG
The DNA here is from genome assembly GCF_019279795.1 of Protopterus annectens. Classification (NCBI taxonomy): domain Eukaryota; kingdom Metazoa; phylum Chordata; order Ceratodontiformes; family Protopteridae; genus Protopterus; species Protopterus annectens. The sequence goes on along the minus strand of NC_056746.1, from coordinate 199,970,423 downwards.
GCCAATAGACTACAAGTTTCTGGCTGGAACCACTGCTCTAGGGACAAATAGGCTGCTCAGTGCTCCCCACTCCCACTGGTGAACAAAGAAGCTTCCCTTTATCCAAATAAGGATATGGAATAGCACAGGAACCAAGCCAAAGCCCAGAGATCAGCAAACTCTGAAGACTGGACTATTCTAGTTCAGTAAGGCAGGAAAACAAGATTTTTTTTTTTCTTTTTTGCAGAAAACCGAGGAAAAACAGACAGTAAATGCTATAAATGCTTTTAAGCGGCTAGCGCACTTGAGTGTGTTAGCTTACAGGTAAAATTAAGCAACAACTAACTTTTTAAAAGTGCAAAACAGTTAATCAACACAAAAACAGTTTAAATAGAATGCAGAGCTGTATAAACAGGCTAAAATGCAGTCGCTAAGCAGTAAATAATCAAAAAGCCAGAAAAAATACTTAAATCAGGAAAAAATCACTCTTTTGCTCTCTGCTGCTTGTAGAACTCTGCAGGACACCACAAGGAGCGGTGCTGAGTTGAATACAAGCGAAAAAAGCGCTCTAAAGCGGGCTTTATTACAGGGGGCTGAAAAGAGCTAGGAATTGACCCAAAATGGCCAATAGACTACAAGTTTCTGGCTGGAACCACTCCTCTAGGGACAAATAGGCTGCTCAGTGCTCCCCACTCCCACTGGTGAACAAAGACGCTTCCTTTTATCCAAATAAGGATATGGAATAGCACAGGAACCAAGACAAAGCCCAGAGATCAGCAAAGTCTGAAGACTGGACTATTCTAGTTCAGTAAGGTGGGAAAACAAGATTTTTTTTTTTTTTTTTTTTTTGCAGAAAACAGAGGAAAAACAGACAGTAAATGCTATAAATGCTTTTAAGCGGCTAGCGCACTTGAGTGTGTTAGCCTACAGGTAAAATTAAGCAACAACTAACTTTTTAAAAGTGCAAAACAGTTAATCAACACAAAAACAGTTTAAATAGAATGCAGAGCTGTATAAACAGGCTAAAATGCAGTCGCTAAGCAGTAAATAATCAAAAAGCCAGAAAAAAATACTTAAATCAGTTATAGCAAATACAGTTATAACAAATGCTCTGAAATATACTGTATATTTCCAAAATGTTTGAGAAGGACAGTCAGAACACAAGAAGTTATTGAAAGTTCTTAGTGAAAGTGCATCTCTCTACAGCATCTTCTCTTCAGAGTTTGGTAGACCTTTCACTGGAGCATTTTCTTAGTGAAATATTTCACATTTTGTCCACATTTAACTTGCCTGGAATTCTTAACATTGCCTCTATTTGAACCAGATGATTCAGCAGCAAATTCTTTTGTAGTAGAAGGTTCTTTAATTACAAGTTTTAAATGTTATAGAAAACATACACGTTGCTTGGGTGCTAGGGTAACCATGAGAATAAAATCCTCATCTGTGCATAAACTGGTATCTGATGTTTCCATTAATCCAGTCAATCATAGGTTCATGGGTTCATAGGTAGGTACTAGGCTATTAGCCCAAGGGCATACGTAAGCCTAGCCAACCAGGTTCCCTGGCTTATGCCACCCAAGAAAGTTAATTTCCTGTGCCCCTGTCGAGCAGAGCCACAGAAGTGATCTCCGGGGTGTATTTCCTATTTCCCATCCACTCATCAAGATTTTTCTTGAAGAGTGCTAATGAGGAACTTTGCTTGACGTAGATGGGTAGCTTGTTCCAGAGTATAGGAAGCCTCTGGGACAGGAATCTATCCCTCTAGCATGCCCTGTTTATTGTGGTGACCAGATTCAGGTCCCTAGAGTGTGTTGCTTGGAGGGATTGGGATTTCTTTAGGTGTAGCATGTCCAACAACTCTGGGTTTAACATAGCTTTATATGTTAGGCAGGGGTCTATATTAAATTCTTGAAAGCCAACAATGTCGAATTTGACATTGTTGACCCGAGAATAGCGAAAGTGCAGAACATCGAGCGAGTAAACGGAAATCTCCGTAAGGGGAGATTTCCATTTACTTCAATGTAGTGTGGTCTCGGAGTTGGTATATTTAAGTAGTGGTGGGTGTGGGGGTCGCAGGGGGGCTTGCCTACACTCTTTAGTTTTTTTTTTTTTACGAACATTCGATATTTTAACGGTTCGATCGAACTGTTAAAAGTTCGATGTTCTAATATAGACTCGTTAGGCAGAGATCTCCTCGGAGTAGGCGATATGCTACAGAGTAAAGCTGGAGTTTTTTGAGACGGTCAGTGTAGGGCATCTGTTTGAGGTCAGTAATCCTCTTTGTGAGGTACTTCTGTGGCCTTTCAAGCTGCTGCAGATGTCTTGTGAGGTACATTCCGAAAGGGGAGTTGTACTCTATAGTGGGTCTAATGAGTGCTGAATAGAGGGGAACAATGACCTCTTTTTTTTTCCTGGATGAGAACCCTTTTGTGATGAGGTGTGCCACATAGAAGGATTTCCTGACTACTGTGGCGACGTGATTATCAAAGGAGAGACTACTGTCCACCTTGGTCCCAAGATCTCTTATTACGCATTCGGCGTTAAGTAGACTGCCGTTTGTGGTAGTTCATGGGTACAGAGATTTTGCCAAAGGGGATGACAGTGCACTTTTTGACACTGAGCTTGAGGCCATGCCTCTGACACCAAGCATCTGTCTCATTGAGGCCCTTCTGTAGGATGTCCACATCATTTGGGGATTCGACTATGGCTCCTAGTTTGCAGTCATCTGTAAACTTAGTTAGCCAGAGGCCTTCTGTGTTAGCCTGTACTTCAAAGAAGTAGATACCAAACAGGAGAGGTCCCAGGACTGAACCCTGTGGTACTCCACTTGTCACTGGTTTAAAGTCCAATTTGGAGTCTGCAACTTTTACAGTGTGGGTTCTATCAATGAGCCAGTTGGTAACCCATTTTGTGACGTAGGGATTTGTACCTAGTTTAGTGAGTTTAGCTGTAATTCCAGAATGGGGGGGTGGTATCAGAAGCCTTGGCGAGGTCAAGGTAGGCTGTGCGAACCACCTTACCCTCGTCTATGGCTTTGGTGACTGCCTCAAAGAAGTCGATCAGGTTCAGAAAGCATGATCTGCCTTTCACAAACCCGAACTGGGTGGGGTCCAGAGTTTGGAGGTTAGCAATGTCTTTGTTTATGAGTTCCATGATGATATGTCCCATGGCCTTGCAGACCAGGCTCGTCAGGCTAATAGGGCGATAGTTCCCAGGATCAATGGTGGCTCCCCCTTTGTGGAGTGGGATAACTGTTGCTGTGCGCCATTCAGTGGGCACAAAGTCTGACATGAGACTATGATTGAACATGGTGCTTAGGTGGGGAGCCAGTTCGTTCTGAAGTTCATGTAAAACGCAGCCTGGGATATTGTCCGGTCTCATGGATGCTGTGTTTTTGGTTTTAGAGAGTGCCGCTTTTACCTGCATAGATGTGATTACAGGGACTCTGCATTCTTCCTGTATAGATATGGGCCCTTTAGGGGGTGAGAGGGGGGGGGGGGTAAAGTTAGCACTGAACATATCTGCCAGGATGTTGGCAATATCAGTTGGTTCTCCAATTTTCATGCCAGTGTGCTGTAACTCAGAGCAGATCTGGGTGTTGCCATTGAGATTCTTGACATAGCTGTAGAATGCTTTGTGGTTGCCCTTTAGATTCAGTGGCGATTTTGTTTTCGTAGTTAGCTTTGAAGGATCTTATAAGGGATCTCAGCTTCTTACTGAGGCTGACCAGGGAGCTGCTCCACTCATGGGATTTTGTTCTGTTTTGCAACAGTTTCTTCCTTCTGTTGTAGAATTTGTTTATGGCAGGGGACCACCATATTGGCTTCTTTTTTTTGGAGGATATCATCTTGGTTCTGTTTGGGATAGCACGATCCATGTACTCGTGTAAGTGCTTACAGAATGCATTTGTGTAGGATTCAGCAGTAGTAACTGTATTGTCCATCTGCATGGGTGTCATGAAGTTCGCCACTTCTATCTTAAGAAGCAGGAAGTTGGCTTTGGTGAAATTTTTTACCGTGGTTTCCTTAATGGCGGGTGGAGGTGGGATGCAGATATCTAGGGTGATTAGCTTATGGTCAGATCTGACCAATAAGGAGTTGACTTCAGGTGTGGAATACTGGTCACTCATGTTGGTAATGCCTAGGTCTAGGATATTGTTGCCCCTGGTGGGGGTGTAGATAAGTTGATCCAGGGCATTGGAATTTATATATTCCTGAAATCATTGAGCAAAGGAGTTGGTACATGAGTAGTTTTCCCAGTTAATGGTGGAGTAGTTGAAATCGCCCATTATTAGGGTGTTTGGTTGAACCCTAATGTTTTCCACTATGTCAAGAAAAGAGGATTAGGAATCCTGGGGCATGGTGGGGGATCTGTAGCAAGCTACAATTTGGATTGCAGTTTTGCCCAGGGTTAGTTGCACTTGGATAACCTCAGATGCATTATGCTGCACAACTAGCCTAGAGGTGTGGATATCCGATATGAATATGGACACACGTCTGCCTTTGGTGTTCTGGTCCAGGTTAGATGGCCGAAAAGTGTGGTATGAGTTGTAGCCTGGTAATGCAGGGGTGCTCTCTAGAGCCTTGAACCAAGTCTTAGTCACTGCACAAATATCAATGTTCTCCATTTTATGGAGTGCCTCGAGTGAGTGCATTTTGAAATTTAGACTTCTAGAATTGAGGTAGCATTACTCTCAGTTTTTGCTTGCCTGTTCCTGTTATGGTGGTGAATTTGTCATTTGAACCTTGCCTAAAAAAGGCACTCAAGTACCATTCTTTTTTTCTTTTTTTTGAAATAACGAGAACAGAGGAGAGTGGTTGCTAAATACCTTGGATGTGCACAGGCAACTAAGGTATTATTTAGACTGCAGAGGCTACTGGAAAGATTCAATATCAATGCATCTCCTTCATAAAAGTAAGGCAGTGCTTGCGTCTACATGAACAAAATCTGTCACAATGTCTCACTCATTGTATTGCCTTTTGACACATGTAGCAAGACATTATTGGCTCTTGCCAGAGTGCATTGCAACAAAGCTGGTGAGTGCCATCTCAGGATATGAGGAGGGTTCATGTCAGTATGTAGAACTGACAAATATCAGAAGGTGAAGCAGAAAGTCAACATGTCGTCATACAGCAGAACTGAGAGTGTGTTAAGAGTGTTGCATGTGCATGAGGAATTGTTTTGGTATTCCCTGTGTGAGAATGACTTTTTTTTGGCAGTGGAGTGGGTTTATAGTTAGCTTTAGGGTTAGTACATATACATAGGACCGTGATCTGATGTCCTTTTCATTCTTCCTCACAAATGGGTCTAGGATCTGATGTTCTGATCCAACCTGGCCGCACACACAAGACTTTGGATCCAATTCTCAAGCTTCTCCCTCTACTCATAATGCTGTACTCTGTCTCCAATTCCTCAGATCTTGTTTGCCGCCAGTGGAGTAAGGCAGACAATCCAGTTCAAGCAGCTAGTGTGTCACTTTTGATATCATTTCTTTCATATTTCTCATTTCTGTCCTCTTGTAATTACTTTTAAAGTTAGTAACAATTTCCTTCCTCCCTCAGCTGTCACAGGCATTATGTTTTTTTATGTCTTTTACCACTTGTGGTACTTTTCCACTTCTTGCCTTACTACAGTTTTTTTCTCCCTGTGTCCCTTTATATATTAAAAAAAAAGTTTGCCTTTTTCTGTCTGTTTAACCCTTTCTTCCCTTCAAGTTGAACTAATTGCCGTTTAATCCTTTTCCCTTCAAGGTTTACTGTTTAACTGCTGCCTACCATATCTGAGAAGCTACGGATTTTAAGAAGTGCAGTTCTTGTGGGCATAAGATCCCTAACTCTGATGCCCACAAGAAGTGTGTGTATTGTCTAGGAGCCCATCTGGACTCTCCATGCACTGTTTGCACGACTTTTAATACTAGGGCACTCTCTGATCATCATAATAAACTGATATTGAAAGGATTACATTCACCTTCTGCTGAGGCTCAAACCCCCTCCATACCATTGCAGGTTGTCTTGGAGCCGAGAAAGTCACCTTACCAAATCTCTGAGAGCTTCCTCGGAACCATCAGAAAAGTCATGAAAGGTCTCTGATCCAACTTCTTTGGATCTAAGGTCTGTCAGGCCCCCCTCAGATCCACCGCACTCCTCAGATCTGACTGGCTCAGCCCTTACTGTCAGCTCTCCCATTTCATTGACCTCCTTCTCAGGTCCTAAACTCTCAAACCCAACGAGTAGAGGCTGTATGCCGGAATTTTTTTAAAGCCTTTTTCTCCAGCTCTACCTTCACAATTATTTCAAATACTGAGGAAGCACTTTGTAAGCTGACGTCCACAGCATCATCCAGAACTTCAAGGAGTTTGACAGAGGCATAAGTGGACAGGATGATTTGGAGATTTCTCGGGGATCAGATCCTGATTGGGGTCCTGCCAACTCCATCCCCTCTCAGATCCATGAGTACACCTGCCCAACTAATTCTGTCTCCTTCCCTAATCCGACGTGTGGTTTCAAAGTCCCAGGATCCAAGATCCCCAAGAGGTCTGGTGTCATATGAGGAAGCTCCCTTCCTCGACTCCAGTGGTGTTCCTAACCAGTCCTGCTCAGATACCTTTGGATCAGAGTGGGTCTCGGATCCGAAAGGTCAGTGCTTGGTCTGAGGGGTTGGGTTTGGCTCCTACTTTGTCAGATCCATCCCTTTCCCTTGGTGCCTCGGCCCTGGACAGCTCGGGTCCGAATCTGTCTTGAGGGCTCGGATCTGGGGTTGGCCCTGCCCTTCCATCTTCAGCCGCTTTGGCTGCAAGGAAAGGGGGAGAGGGTTCTCTGAGTTTGTCAGCCTGTCACTTAGTAGAAAGGGCTTTCCCTTTGCATAGAGAGACGTCCTCTCTAATCTGGGATCCTATCCCTCACCTCTCATCGGGTCTAAGCTTTGAGCCCATCATTTCTGCTCCTCAGGGTCAGCCAGCTACGGGAAGCCTCCATGCATGTTCCCCAGAGGGATCCCCCCCTCTTCTGACACCTCTCCCGAATACCCATTCCCACTTCTTTTTAGTGACAAAGAAACCAGGGGACCTGTGGAGAATTTTGGATCTAAGCAGTTTGAACCAGTATGTCAAGAAGTCGAAGTTCAGAATGGTTATGGTTCAGTCCGTCCTGCTGCTTCTGCACAAGGATAGCTAGATGTGCTCAATAGATCTCCAGGATGTCTACTATCACATCAAGATAGACACTCTAGGAGACATTGGCACTTTCGGCTGGAAGACAGTCATTGCCAATTCAGAGCACTGCCCTTTGGAATCACCACAGCCCCTAGGGTGTTCACCAAATCCATGGCAGCTCACTTGAGACTGAAAGGACACCAAGTGTTTCCCAATCTTGATTGGATCCTCGCTGCCCCATCCAGTCATCAACTTCTGCAAGGCAGGGATTACTTACTGTAGATCTCCAACACCTTAGGCATCTCAATAAACCATACCAAATTGAACCTAGATCCTACACAACCTCTGGACGTTATACTACAACGCAAGTGGTATCCTTGCCTCTGCATTGCATCACATCATTGAGAAATCAGGTGTGAGCCATGCTCTCATCCATCCCCTCCAGCAAAACTAGTGTTACAAGCTCTGGGGTTGTTGTCAGCTACTATTCTTCTACTTCCTCTAGAACGATTCTTTAGTGAATCCTTCCATGGACGTTGGCAGACCAGTGGTCCATTCTTTACCAGCCTCTGTCATTTCCCATAAGACTCCCTCCAAGCAAATGTCATGTATGCTGGTGGATCCAGTCTGACTACCTGTTTCTGTGCAGGCCATTCTCCCTTCCTTCCTTCCCCCAATTGCCACAGTGACCATGGATGTTTCCCATATGGGGTGGGGGGCATTTCCTGGGAAAGATGGTCCAAGGCATGTGGTCACCCTCAGAGACCAAGTTGCATATCAGTGTCCTAGAGGTGAGAGCAGTCCTTCTAATGTTGCAAGCCTTTCAGGACATTCTCCCTCTAGGGACTATTGCAGTCCACAAAGACAACATGTCAGTAGTTTGGTGCATCAACAAACAAGGAGGAGCCCATTCCTACCTATGAACAGAGAGGCCATGAAGGTCTGGGAACAGGTGCTTTCTTCAGACCGCTTTCTCATTGCAACGCATATACCGGAGAATACCAACTCGCTGCCAGACAAGACTCAGCGGATCCATTCTAATTCCTCACAAGTGGTCCCTCGATCAGTCAGTAGCAAATATGAACTTCATCACTTGAGCCAGCCTTGCTGTAACCTATTTGCGTCACCCCTTAACAACAAGTGCAACAGCTAGTTCGCTTTGATGCCCCTTTGGGGGAGTCGCAGAGGGAAGCTGTGATTCATGATTGGCCTCCAGGTCTACTGTATGCATACCCTCCTGTTCCTCTGATCCTGAAGTTCTTACAGAAAACAAGCAGACGGAAGAGCTCAGTCATCCTGGTTGCCCCCTTTTATGGACTCTACAGGTATGGGTCCCCTTCCTCTGGTCTCACTTGAAATATCCTGCATGGATACTGGATCCCACTCAAAATCTCCTATCTCATCCATCAGGAATTCAACATCCCAATCTCCACACCCTCAAGCTGACCACATGTTTTTTTCACTTCAGCGATAGTCATGGTCCATGCTTGTTTCCGCAGTTTGTGACATTATCTTGGCCTCCCAGAAGGCCTCCACCAAGAAAGTCTACAAAAGCAAATGGAAGAGAGTTTCTGTTTGGGCTTCTTGTTGGAATATTGACCCCTTTTCAGCACCTACTACAGACATTCTTCTTTTTCACACTATTCTTTTTAAGGAAGGGGCTAGCTTTTCTACTGTTAAACTTCAGTTGGCAACCATTTCCAATTTCGATGCTGAAAATGAATCATTCTCTGGCATCCTCCAGATTATGTAAAGCTTTCTTGAAGGGAGGTTTCCTCCTTAGACCTCCAATAAAGGATCCCTCCCCTCCTTGGGATCTAACTCTGGTCCTTCAGGGGTTAACTCAGAAACCCTTTGAACAGACAGATAACTGTGATATGAAGTTTCTTTCTTGGAAAACATATTTTTAGTAGCTATCACTTCAGCAAGCACAATGTCTGAGCTTCAAGGCCTATCAGCTAGGCCTCCTTACATTATTTTCCATAAGGATAAGGTGTCTCTACGGACCATCCCATCCTTTCTGCTAAAAGTGGCTATGGAGGCCAACATTAATCAGTCCATACAATTACCAGTTTTATTTTCAAACTTTACAAATAAGGGCGAATATATGCTTCATCTTATTGATGATCACAGACAATTTTTTATCTTCACAGAACAAAACAGTTTAGGTTGTCTGATCGGCTGTTTGTAACCTTTTCCCCTAATCGCTTGGGTCATGCAGTTTCCAAAATTACTTTGGACAAATGGATTACTGATTGTATTTCGTCTTTTTTTATGCTCAGAAAGCTTTAGAATTGCCTCAACCTCCTAGAGAACCAAAAACGTACAGCTGAATGGTATGAAACAAAACGTCAGAGGCCAAACAAATGTAAAAAATCCAAGCTGTTTATTTGTGCTGCCTTCCTGGTACCTCGGCTAGGTGCCTTCAACGAAATAATTATTTCACCAGCACAAACACCTTATATAATGAACACATTTAATCATCAATTAATTAATTAATCCATTAACCAAAAGATGATTAACCCTTTCCCTTCAACCACACAGTGCTACTAAAACATGCATATAATACTATTAAGAAAATGAACAACTATGAATAAATCACATTTAACAAATGCATTTAATAAATACATATTCAACTAACGTTCATATTACACTTCTGATTTAACCCTTTTGGAAAAAGAGTACCAAAATTAATTATAAACTTTGTTTCCAATTGTAAAAGTTTTGCCCCAAAGTCATAACCTTTTGTGAAGAATGGCTTTGCTAGAATGCTAAAAAAGAAACTCGCATCAGAACCACCATGAGAAACATGAAAATGGTTAGCCACTGGGCTTTCCAGTCTTCTGTTTCTGATGTCACCTAAATGTTCCATCACATGGCTTTTCACCATTCTCTTGGTCTGTCCTGTGTACCATCTTGTGCGAGTACAACCACACCCAATGATATATACTACCCTACAAGAACAGCAATTAAACTGGGTTCAGCTCTATATTTTTTTCAAATTAATGTTGGTCCCTTCCAAGTTTGTTATTTTTCCACATACCCTACATTTTCCACTTTGATAGCTGCCAAGCAGTCCCCTCACCCACCGAGTTCCCGAATTTAATAATTCTTTAAGGTTTAAAAACACATTATTGTTTCAGATTTGTGTGTGTTCATTATATAAGGTGTTTGTGCTGGTGCGTTTATGCTGGTGAATAATTATTCCCTTGAAGTCACCTAGATGAGGTACCAGGAAGGCAGCACAAATAAACAGCTTGGATTTTTCACATTCGTTTGGTCTCCAGCATTTTGTTTCATACCATTCAGCTGTACATTTTTGGTTTTCTATTTTGGACTGTTGTTTTTATTCAACCTCCTAGAGCTCATTCCATTAAATCTATGGCTACTTCATCAGCCTTTTCCCCAGAGCTCATTCCACTAGATCTGTGGCTACTTCATCAGCCTTTCCAGGAAGAACTTCCATTGTTGATATCTGCTCTGCAGCCACTTGGTCAAAGACTCGTACCTTAATTACAAATTAGACATTGTTTCCAGAAACAGGGCTTCCTTTGGTTCGACATTACATAGCTGGGGACTCTGACCCATTTCTGAGGAAGAATGAAAAGGACATCATCAGATTTAGAAGTTATGTACTTAACATAACTTGGCATCTGTGCTGTCCATTTTCATTCTTCCTCACCTTACCTCCCAGCCACCCCTGGCCCCGTCACTCCTAGAAGCATTTGTCAGATGACATTGGAGTCTTAAGTTCCTGGTTTGAGCCTCAAGCCATTTTCTCATAGCTGTTCTAGCTCTAGAATAGGTGAGCAGTTAGGCAGCAAACTCGATTCTGAGGAGTTGGAGACAGAGTAGAGGGAAGTGCTTGAGAATTGGATACGAAGTCTTGTGTATGTGGCCGAGTCAGATCCGAGGATCGGATCCTAGACCCATTTGTGAGGAAGAATGAAAATGGACAACACAGATGCCAAGTTATGTTAAGTACATAACTTCTAATTTTGTATCAGATCCCTATAAGTCCCACAAGGGTGAAGCTTACAAGATCTAGCATATCAAAAACCCAGAGGCTCAAATGGCATGAGCAGTCATTGTGCGGGATCACAGTACAGTAGAGATTGGGGTTTTGCTCCTTTCCCTATTGTAGTATAGTCTCAGAGTTTTGTATGCATAATTAGGGGGTGTGGGGGCACAACCCCCCCATGGATGTGCAACTGGACTTCCTCTCCCGCAGAAAAGCAGGGTATTTTGTTTGCAGTTTCTGGGCCAAGCTTCCAGGTTTTTGATATTCTTAGCTTGATCATGTAAGCTTTGTTCTAGTGATACTTCGAGCTTATGATAAGGACCCATTTTGTATCCCCTGTGTAAGTATGACTTTGTTCAGGAGGGGTTATGTGTTCAGATTATGGTTATGGTTAGTACACCCCTGTTCAATCTTACTTGTGTATACTAGCCATAACAGTAACATTAACGCTAATGTAACAACATTTGATTTCCAATGTAGACTGTCAATATTTCTGTCTTCAGTATTGTGGTATAGTCATTATTCTGCTTTCACTCTTTACTGTTTCACTTGAAATACTGTGCACTTCATAGGTGGAGAGAAAATTTTAAATATTAAAAAAAAAAAATGTATATATATATATATAAATATATATATATATATATATATATATATATATATATATAAATACTTACATATAAATATGCATAAATGCATATATGTGCATGGTTGCCATTTAAAAAGGACTTGCTCCAGGTATTGTCGGGCCGCAGTGGTGCAGCGGTAGCGTTGTTGCCTCACAGCAAGAGGTTCTCCCGTTCGATTCTTGGCTGGAGTGTGGGGAGTGCCTTCTGTGTGGAGTCTGCATGTCCTCCCCATGGTTGGGTGGGCGTTTGAAAGACATGCGTAAATGGGCGTGCCTTCGTTGAAGGTTGAACGTCGAGCTGGCACCTCGGCGTTCATCAAAAAATCTACTGCCAATCATTAGTGGACCGGAGTTCCGCTGTGGCGACCCTTAACCGGGAAAAGCCGAAAGACAACAACAACAACTGACAAAGGGAAGAAGTGGCTGGGCACCACTGCAGTCATTCCAAGAGACTGTTGATAAATGCGGAGGATTTAGCAGTCATTAATAAAAATGTACTTAAGAAACATTGATGTTCATCGTATTGATCACTGCTGCAGTAGCTGTATGGGTTGTATCCTGTCAAGGATATAACATATGGCCAGTTTCCAAAGCTTCAGGGTAACTTCCATGTGCCCAAACCATTCAACAGTTTGAGTTGTGTTATCAAAGACTAGTTTGGGCACTTAGCCCTTCAGAGCTTTCCTGACGACAAAGAGAGCGCTCCTCTACATGCTTTCTTGGATCAACAATCGGCTTGTGCTGTTCCATTGTTGGGCAGATAAGTTTTTTTGGGGGGGGACTTCCACATTTAAAATTTATTGTTTAAAATGTACTTTACTTGTTAGGAAAGGTTGTTTTTTTTTGTTAATCTAGGAAAATGTTTTTAGCAGACTGGCATGACTTAACTGTACTTTTAAACAGGAGCACATTTGTTTGCAGTCAGTTTAAAAATTGTTAAAAACATTTTAAAGCCATTTTTCTGGGAAAACTTTTATTTTACTTTTTTGAGTCTGGCAAAGTGTATTAAAATGCTTTTTACTGTGTTTTTACTGGGACAAAGTGACAGTTCTGCGACTTTGAATTTTTGCCAGCTTGTGCTGTTTTTTTTTTCTCTGAGAAAGAGATGCATTTTCTGCTTGACCATGGAGCACCAGAACCATGGTTATCTCTTTTTTCAATCACAAAAAGAAAAAGCTAAGCAATCAGGTTTTGACACTACAGTAAGCTAGCATTTTGCCTCGGCACAAAGGATGACTCTGCTGTGGCCAAAGCTAGTTCCTCAGACCTTTGTTTTTTACCCTGGATCCATTTGGTGTAGCACCTAAAGTCACTATCTGTGTTTCGGGGGTTAGTCACATCCACTGCTGCTGTTTTTATCTCCTCAGTGGGCAAGTACAGACACTCAGTTGGTTCTGGTCCCAAGTTCAACATTCAAATCCCAAGTCCTGCATTGCGCTCTGAAAATCCCGATGTATGACTTTACAGCAACCTAAAGCACAGCCATGCAGCATAGATTGGTCTTTTTTTTTTTTTTTTTTTTTTTTAACAAAAAAAGGTATCTGGCAACCCTGCCTCTCTCTTGTGGAAGTTGCTACCAAGGAGGAGGTGAGCTATAGCCTCTAAAGACACAGCACACCAAAAAAAAAAACAACACAAGAAAGTTTGGGCTAGTAACGGTTGGCAATTCTGCTTATTCAAAGGGTGCAGATTAAAAACCCAAATTATCTAAAGTATAATGGCTGGATCAACTAACCTGCCTTCCATGAAAAAAGGCATCCAGTAACTTTGGTTGGACTTGGAAGCTAGTATTAACTGAATGAAGGTGGGTGTTAAGTTTTAGAAATGTGTATAGCAAGACTAGTGGGAGGATTTGCTGGGATAATTTTTGGCAAATTCTTACTGTTTCACTCACAAGTTTAGGTGGATAGGAAAACATCCTGATGGTAACTTGTACTTTCATCTGGGCTGGGCTTGAAAGAATATTTGCTAAGGCCGGTGTCCGAAATAACCTCTTGACCACCCACTCCACATCATCATCAGAGAGACTCCTGGAAGATTGAGAGGAAAGGGTGGAGGATCTATGGCTACCAGCCACTGACTGCAGAAGGGGTTACTATGGCAATGAACGGACCAGTTCCAAGGACGATGACTGGCAGCTTTTTTTGGCTCTGAATCGGCTCCGACAAAGCTGTTGGGGGCTGATGGAGACTTTAACTTCTCAGACCCGACAATCTTTGGATCTGAAGCAATATGTTTCTTGATCGGCTCAGAAAATGGAGCCAAAAAAGCAGATTTTTTTGTGGACTTTGAGGATTTAGAGGCCTGATTCCTTTTGATGGACATGTGAAAAGATCCCTGCAATAAACCCCTGACAATAAGTTTATTTTTGCGCTGCTGCACGACCCTGGACCTGAAACCGTAGCAGATAGAACAGGAATCCTGCAGGTGAACGTCACCTAAACAGTAAACACAACTAGCATGCCCATCAGTCAAAGACATCTTTTCTGTGCACAAATCACACTTCTTAAATCCAGATTGTTTTACTTTGCAGAATCTTTAGACATGCTGCGAATTAGTCAACAACAGTAACCAACCAGTACTTAGAACGCTTATCAAAAGGTGTGGCCCCAATAAAGTACAGTAAGGCATAAAACACAATTATCAGATGAAGTAGAAGTTTAGTATTTATGTATATATTTTAAATATATGGGGGGGGGGCTAGAGGAGAGGTCTCTAACTTAAACTATCTCCTCTGGCCCGAGGAGACGTCTCGAACTTAAACGACGAAAACTCAGGAAAAGGGGACGTTAAAAAAAGGGGAAGGGAGCCCTCTAACTAAAAACGGGCTAAAATAAAGGGGCAAAAAACAAATCCTCTAACGAAAAACAGATACGTTCAGGATAAACTGAAAGTTAGCCGAGGATAGGGTAGAAGAGTCCTGAGACAATGACGGCCCACACAACTAATGCTAAAACCAATGAAAAACAAACAGTAAGCACTTAAACTGCCAAGAGGAAGCTACTTTGCATTAAACTAGAGACTTTTAATATTTTTACACAAAGAAGATAGGAAAAATACAAACGTAAACCAAAGACTTAGCATGATCTAGCGAAAAGCAATCCCAAACCAGCAAGCAGCAAACAAGATCTGGGTAACTGTCGCTAGGCATCATGAGATAAGATATAGCCTCAAGCCAGTGAAAGCTCTCGCTTTAGTATGTGGTTGAGTCCAGCCATCAAGAATGAAGGCAAGATTATGGACAAAAAACATGGAACGTTAGGGTGAGTACATAACTTCTTTTTCGCTGCACTGCAGAAACACACGGCAGCAAAGAACTTTTTTCTATTCCTTTTTTTTTTTTTTTTGTCACTTGAAATCTGTCCCGGGACTCCCGACCTGTGATTTTGGAAATCTGGCAACCCTCTTTTGGGAGAAGGGGCAGGGAAGTCTTCCTTGTGTAGTCAGAATATTGTGACCATTCCTGGGAAGCTACAGCTGCCATTAACAACCCTGCTGGTGCCAATTTTCATGTCAAAAAGAAACAGAAAACTAAATACGTATCTACATTTGCTCAAGTTTCTCTGGAGAGGAGTAGTTTATGAGGTGTGGCTTAGGCTCTAATTCTGGCTATTGAGCCTTTTATAAGGTGGTTTCTGCCAACAGAAAAAGGGATTCCTGTTTTCCTAGAGAGATTTAGGATTCTGAATCTGGACAAGAAGATGAATGGACAGCTACAGGTTTTCTCCTGAGGTTTCTGATTCAGACTCAAAGGAGAGAGCATAGGTTCATAGGTTCATAGGTTTGTACTAGGCTATCTGCCCTAGGGCATTTATAAGCCTAGCCAGAGTGTGTGTGGCTTTCACCACCCCTTAGGATGAGAATACTATGCCCTTTTAGGGTTTAGTTTACTGTGCCTCTGTCTAGTAGTGACACAGAGATGACCCCCGGGGTAAACCTACGATCTCCCATCCACTCATCAAGATTTCTCTTGAATAGAGTCAGTGAGGGGCTCTGCCTAACATGGTCTGGGATTCTGTTCCAGAGTGTAGGGAGCCTCTGGGTTATGAATCTGTCCCTCCAGCACGTCCTATTTATTTCTGTGTTGAGGTTTAAGTCTCTTGTTCTCGTGGCTCTGATGGATTTGGATTTTCTGAGGTGGAGCATGTCCATTAATTCCGGATTGGACATGGCCTTGTACGTCAGGCACAGATCACCTCTGAGTAGGCGGTATGCGACTGAGTTTTTTCAGTCGGGCAGCATATGACATAAGTTTAAGACCCTTTATCCTCTTGGTGAGGAACTTTTGGGGTCTTTCCAACTGCTGCAGGTGTCTGGTGAGATGCATCCCAAATGGGGCATTGTACTCAATCATTGGCCTGATAAGAGAAGAGTACAGGGGCACAATGACCTCTCTTGATCTAGATGTGAAACCCTTCATGATAAGGTGGGCAATATAGAAGGTCTTCCTAACCACTTTGGCAATGTGAGTGTCAAATGAGAGGTTACTGTCAACCTGGGTCCCTATGTCCCTGATTACCTCTTCCGTACTTAATGGATTACCACCTATGTGGTAATTTGTCGGTACCTTGTTTTTCCCAAAGGGTATGACTATACATTTTTTGGCGTTCAGCTTAAGGCCATGGCTCTGGCACCAATTATCCGTTTCTATGAGGCCTCTCTGAAGGATGTTTGTGTCCGCTGGAGTATCAATTATGGCGCCCAGTTTGCAGTCATCTGCGAACTTTGTCAGCCACAATCCTCCTATGTTTGCCTGTACCTCGGAAAAATAAATGGCGAACAAGAGGGGTCCCAGGACTGAGCCCTGTGGGACTCCGCTTGTGACTGGCTTAGAGTCTGACATAGCTCCAGCAACTCTGACCCTGTGGGTTCTGTCCTTGAGCCAGTTTGCAACCCATCTTGTGACATATGGGTTTACATTTAGGCTGGTGAGTTTGTCTATGATGCCCGAATGGGGTATTGTGTCAAAGGCTTTTGCAAGGTCAAGGTAGGCTGTGTGAACTGCCTTACCCTTAGTGACTGTTTCAAAAAAGTCGACCAAGTTCAAAAGGCAGGATCTGCCCTTGACAAAGCCAAATTGGGTAGGATCCAATGTCTGTAGGTCCCCAATGTCTTTGTTTATGAGTTCCATAATGATCCTCTCCATAGCTTTGCAGACCAGGCTCGTCAAGCTTATGGGGCGGTAATTTCCAGGGTCCGTAGAAGCACCGCCTTTGTGAAGTGGGACCACTGTTGCCGTACGCCACTCTTTGGGCACGTATCCTGTAGTAAGGCTAAGATTAAACAGCAGCCTTATGTGTGGGTTTAGTTCCTCTTGGAGTTCATGTAGCACACAGCCCGGCACACCATCTGGTCCCATTGATGCTGTGTTTTTAGCTTTAGAGAGGGCGGCTCTCACCTGGGCATCTGAGATGTTAGGGAGGCTACACTCTGCTGGGATAGTTATTTCTCCTTTGGGGGGGAGGAGAAATTTGCACTGAACCTGTCTGCCAGAATGTTGGCAATGTCAGTGGGTTCAGTGTATTTTGTGTCATTTTGGACTAACTCTGAGCATATCTGGGAGTTTCCACTCAGGTTTCTAACATAGCTAAAGAAGGCCTTGTGATTGTCTTTTGTGTCTTTTGCAATTTTTCTCTCAAAGTTGGCCTTGGATGATTTTATGAGTGATCGTAGTTTTTTGCTAGTACTGATCAGAGATGCCTTCCCTTTTAGGGATTTTGCTCTGTCATGTAGTAGCTTCCTTCTCCTGTTGTAAAGTTTGTTTATGGCTGGGGTCCACCAGACCGGGCGCCTGCCTTTGGGGGAATGGGTCTTGGTTTTATTTGGGATTGCATGATCCATACATTCTTGAAGGTGCCCATAGAAGGCATTTGCAAAGGATTCAGCAGTGTGGGTTGTGGTTTCCACTGGCCCAGGGGCCTTGAAGGATACCACTTCAGTCTTAAGAAGTGTGAAGTTGGCTTTTGAGAAGTTCTTCACTGTGGTCTTTGTGCAGGGGGGTGGAATGTGGATTTCCAGTGAGATTAATTTATGGTCTGATCTTACCAAAGAGGGATATACTTCCAGTGTGGAGCATTTTGTCCCCATGTTTGTGATGATCAGGTCTAGTATATTGTCTCCTCTTGTGGGAATGGTGACTAGTTGTTCCATTGCATTTGAGTTTATGAATTCCAGGAACCTTTGGGCTAGGGTGTTGGGGCTTGAGTAATGTTCCCAGTCTATGTTTGGGTAGTTGAAGTCTCCCAAAATTATGGTATTTGGAGAGACATTCATACTCTCCAGTGTCTTCAGGAAGGCTGTGTGGGGTTCCTGAGTTTGAGAGGGTGGTCTGTAGCATGCTACAAAACTGTAAGGCAGTTTTGCCTATGGTTAGTTGCACCTGGATGGTCTCCGATGCTTCGTGCATTGCCACTAACCTGGAGATGTGGGTATCTTTGATGAAAATGGATACTCCCCCTCCTTTTGTGGTTCGGTCCAAGTTTTGGGGCCGGAAAGGATGATATGAGGTAAAACCTGATAGTGCTGGGGTGCTCTCAGGAGCCTTGAAAAAGGTTTCAGTCACTGCACAGACATCGATGTTCTCCATACTGAGGAGGGCTTCGAGGGCGTGCATCTTGAGGTTTAGACTTCTGGCATTGAGCAGCATTACCCTTAGTTTTCTTTCCACTTGTGTTTTCTAGGGAGGTAGGGTTGTCATTTGAGCCTTGCCTAAAAAAGGCACTATGGGGGTGGCAAGAGCCTTGGCCAATATCCGGAAGCCCAGGGGTGACAGGTGCAAGCCATCCCTTGCGAAGCAGCGTGGCTTGTCAAGCATGTCACCCCAAGCAGACAGACATTGGATCCCCTTAGAATGACACCAGTAATTAAGCCAATTGTTAAAACTGATCATTTTGTCTTTGTACTGTGGCATCATTCTTGGTGAGGGTAAGATGCTGCTCAGGGTCAGGGTCATACCAGCCTGGGCTACATAATCAGAGAGCTCCTCTGTCTCTTCATGTAGTCCAGGGAGGTACGTCTCAGGTCGTTCACACCGGCATGTACAATGACTGAGTCATATTTGTACTTGCTGTGGAGTGACCTGTGTGCTTGTGTTATGTGGCGGATTCTAGCTCCCGACAGGCAGCTTACTGTGACCTTTTTCTTGTTCAGTCTGGTGAGCGGGACGTCAGTGTGTCTGACTATGGAGTCACCTATTACAAGTGTGTCTGGCATGTTTTTCTGGCCTTAAGGGCTGTGACTGTTTAGCACACTGACTTTGTGAACTATGTGTTTCATGTGCTATGCCTTGAGGTGGTGGTTGCTTGGGTGTCTGCTTTGGAGGCCTCTGTTGTTTTGGTAGATTTTTAATCAGCGCCTCCGAGTATGTTTTTGTGTGTTTATGTGTTTGGTTTGCAGTTGTGATAGTTCTATGTGAGACTGGGTTTGTGGTGTGCGTGGTTACCTTCTCCTCCTGACTGGTCTTGCCAGTACTGAATTGAGAGAGCTCAGCCTCCATTTGGCTATATAGTTGCATCTCTCGCATATATTTGTATTTGTTGGGAGGAGGAGAAGGGTTGTCTGTGTACATGAGGCAATTGTAACATTGCCTCAAGATTCCCAGATTCACCAGCTGAACAGGAGAGGACGCCAGCAACTGACCCTTCGACATGCTAGAAATAGTGAAAAAGATTGCTGTGTAACTGAGTCAGAAAGGACCTATAGGGAAATGGGTACTCAACAGAATTTAGGTGAATGAAGTACTTTCTTTTGTTTGAGTGCTTTACCTGTATAAAAAATGCTTTAGGAGCAAGTGCTGAGCTTTTCAGATAGAGTATAGGCTGTTTAGATTGCAATTAGAACAGTTCTAAGGGAAAAATTGAAGAGCAGACTTGGCGGAGCCAGAAAACGTTTAACCTTGTTTAACCGGCGCTGCGCTATGCGCACAACTGCGCAAAGCCGTGCAAACGCGGATTTTAAGCAGTGAACATCAAAAGAGCTAGGAATGGTCCCAAACAACCAATTACTACAGCTTCTTGTGCTGAGGTCACTTCCCCCAAGGGCAGGTAGGCTGCTCAAGGCTCCCCACTCCCACTGGTGAGCAAAGAAACTTCCTTCTATCCAAGTAAGGTAATGGACAACACAGGAACTACACCACAGCGCAAAATACAGCAATGCCTGTATACTGGTGTAAACTAGTCGAGGAAGGCGGGAAAACAAGGATTATTTTTTTGGTTTTTTGGTAGAAACACACAGAAAATGCAGAGACAGTGATAAATTAGTTACACAGGCTAGCACACTTTAGTGGGAAGCCTCCACAGTTAAATTAAACAAACAAACAAGCAAACTTTCGATCAAATTTGACTAAATGTAACTTTAAGTGCAGATTTTAAAATAAATGCAGTAATCAGTTAAACAGTTCAGGCTAGTTCAAAGTAAGCTACCGAAGCTATTTCCAGTGAAAAAAAAGCAAAGATACTTAAATCCAGAAGGTAGTCGCTTTTTCGAGTTCCTTGCTGCTAGGACCACTCTGTAAACCCACGTGGAGCTTGTCTGAGCAGTATAGCCTTGTCTGAGCAGTATAGCCTGGTATCTGATTCTTCCTGTAGGGAGTCTTTTTGTCTGAGTCTATTTCCAGAATGTACCAGTGTTTTCATTGCAAGAAGCCTGAGGTTTATCAGTCCCTCAGAAAATAACGAGGTGTTACAAATGGAATTTCCAGAAAATTGCCCAATCTCTCCTGTCTGTCAGCACTGGAGGATGTGTGCATCACTGCCTATAGTTTCCCTGAAAGTCAGCCTGTTGCCCCTAAAATAGCAGATAGATTGTATAACGTTCATTAGTCTTTCAAGTTTTTATACTCTCATTCCAAACCTGACCCAGCAGCTATAGCTTTAGATCTGAAGTTGTTGTTTTCATTTGCTCTTTAACCTGTGAGACTTGATCATGTGTGTGTGTGTGCACGCTTGGGTTTTCTTTTTTCTTCTTGTCCCCATGGCCGAGACTCCAAAACCAGGGTTCAAGAAGTGTACTGAGTGTGGCCATAAGATTCCTCCATCTGATGCAGTCTTCCTTGGCAGAACTGCCCTCTAAATGTAGGCCAGAGCTAGCCCGGGTTTCTCTTTAGCTCCTGTCCCCTTGCTTCTCCCTGGAGCCAGAGAGTTTGACTGCCAAGGCCCGTGCCTCTGCCTCCCCTCGGCATCATTCCCGACTGGGATCAGTGGCTTCTTCTGTCCCGTCCACTCGGAGCCTGTCTGAAGCCGAGGTGGACAGGATGATGAAGTTTTTTTTGGCCCAGATCCAGCTGGTAGTCTTCCCTGCTCCATCTCCCTCTGGAGCCGTGAGCACACAGTTTGGTTTCCTCCTGATAGCTCCTTCTCTGATCCGACCTTCGGCTTCAGAGTCTTTGGGTCCGAGTTTTCCAAGTGTTGAGGTGTCGGTGCCAATGGTCCCTTGTACCTCAACGCTGACCTTGAGCGGTTTGGCTCTTATGTCGTCAGAGTGGACTGACTCTCTGAGCTGTAGTTTTGACGTTGGCTTCAAGGGGCTGGTGTCAACTGCAAGGCCATAGGAGTTGTCCCCTTCCCTCAGGGCTTCGGCACTGGGAAGCTCTACTCTGACTCACTCCTTCGGTGCCAGGGGCATTGGCCCAGCAGGCTCTACCACTTACTTTTACGGGTCCGGCTTGGCTGCTTTCTGGGGTCTGCTCACCTTTGGTGATCGAGGTGGTGTTGAGGGTCCTCTTTGCTCCTTCGAGAGCCTTGACACTTTCATCCTTGGATTCCACCCTGGCTCCTTCTGTTTCTGGGCTGGAGTCTTCCGTCCTGACCCTCAGCGATCGCCTGTTGCCAGACCGCCCCAGGAAATTCTTCAGGAATCTCCTGGAGCTTCTGAGTCCCCACCCCGGAGTTTCCCTCCAAGAGGCTCCATGGAAGCATATGTGCAAGAGGAGGCCATTGAACTCCCCAACAGAGTCCTTCGCTGATGCAGACTTGGATGAAGGGGCGGGTTCGCCTCGGTCACCCCCTGATGATGTCTCTCTTAGAGATATCATAAAAATCCTGCACCAGCTAGGCGAGTGGTCTACCCTCAAGCCCAGCCCTGATGAGTCTGTATTCCTGGATGCGTTTAGGATAGGTCTATCTTGGGTGCCCCCCCCCCCCCCGTGGATCCCTTTGTAGATTTGATTTCTAGTAGGGCATGGAAGGAACTGGACACTGTTGAGCCCATCCCTAAGCACCCAGACAAGGTTCTCAGTGCTCCTTCGGACAGGCCGCATTGGTGAAAGGGTTTCCCAGTTGATGCCATGGTGGTTGCGGCACTCTCCAAGAAGGAGCTGGCTCTGGAGAGTTCCTCGATCCATCCTCCAGACAGGGAGTCTAGGGCACCAGACCACTTTGGGAAGTAGGCTTATACTTCAGCCACCTTTTCTCTGCATGCTCTGAATTATTTGAACCATATTATCAGATTGCAGAGGGACCTGGTTAAGGAGGTCGCTGAGTCTGCCCCGGGGTCCATGTCGGCAGAGGACAAGAAGGTTTTCTTTTCCTGCATAGCCACCATAACTGCTGTTTCTAACATGTCCATGAGGCTGCTTTCTCATACGACTGAGGAGTGCCTCTAGGGCTGCCGGGACGGGCGTTGCCATCAGGTGGGCACGTCTGGCTCTGGCTTTGTTCTTTTTTGGAACCTTTCAAAGAATCATTTATGTAAGCTCCCTTTGATGGTTCAACCTTGTTTGGCAAGACTGTTTGTGACACTCTGACCCAGAGTGAGAAAGATGGGAAGACCTTGTCTGCCATCAGGATCCGCTTCTCTACTCCACAAAGATCCTTTTTGAGGAATCAGCTTGGAGTCAAGAAGATGTGGTTTCAGAAATCTCAGGGTTTTTCCAGGGACGCTCAGGGTTTGTCTTCCCCCAGGGGCAGAGAAATGACTGATGCCCCCCTTGTTGCAGAGGCGTTCCAAAGAACCAGTGTTCTCGAGATTCATTCTTGGACAGACCCTTTCATCAGTCCTGAGGAATTGCCTGACTGCTGTGTTTTGGAGGTAGTTGGAGGGGGTGTCTCTCTCTGCACCCAGCAGACTTGGAAGTCCATCACAAATGATCGTTGGATACTGCAAACAATATCCTGAGGTTATTCCATCCCATTCCTTCACCCTCCCTGTCTGACTAAACTTCTCCCAGATGTTCCATCCACTCAAAGGGAGGAGACAGCCATAGAGATCACCAGGCTGCTCAAAAAGCAAGTCATCCACTCTGTCCCCCAAGACCAGTCTGGATCAGGCATTTATTCCATGTTCTTTTTGGTGCCAAAGAAAATGGGAAACTTAAGACCCATCCTGGATCTCTCTACCCTGAACCTGTCCATTGCTAAGACAAAGTTTTGGATATTCACCCTTCAGTCCATTCTGCCCTTTCTGCGGATGAATGGTTGGATGTGCTCGGTGGACCTTCAGGACACTTACTATCATATCAAGATGAGCAGAGACTCCAGATGGTTCGTCCATTTCCAGCTGGGATCCAACCATTTTCAGTTCAGATTGCTCCCCTTTGGGCTCACCACTGCCCCCCAGCTGGTTTACCAAAGTGATGGCAGTAGTGGTGGCTCACCTGCAGCTGCAGGGGTTTCAGGTCTTTCCCTGCCTGGATGATTGGATTCTTTCTGCTCCCTCCAGGCATCGACTGATTCAGGCCAGGAATTGCCTTCTTCACCTGCCACCATCCCTGGGCTTCATGATAAATCTTGCCATGTTGAACCTGGTACCTGTTCAGGTGTTGGACTGCATAGGTGCTCAGTTGGATACGATACAGGGCAGGGTATTTCTGCCTCCAGACAGGTTATTGTCTCCTCAGCATCAAATAAAATATAGTCTTCAGACCCAGCTTCCCCCTGCAAGTATGTTTCTTTGGGTGTTGGGGTCCATGGGCACCACAGTCACCCTTCTAACAAACCGCACCTTCACATGCGGATTCTTCAGTGGACCTTAGCTGTTCAATGGTCCCTTCTCGACCTTCCATTGTCGTATTCAGTCCAGCTGTCCCAAGTTTGCAGAGACGGTCTTCAGTGGTGGCTTCAGTCCCTAGACCTTCTTCTGGGCCTCGCATTTGTTCTTCCTTCCCCCTCAGGCACGGTGACCACGGACACCTCCTTGCTCAGATGGGGGATATTGAATGGGATGGATTGTCCAAGGCACATGGTCTTCTCTAGAGACCAGTCTGCATATCAGTATCCTGGGGATGAGGGCAGTGCTTTTGGCATTGCAAGCTCTCCACGCCTTTCTTCATACTAGGATGATTACCATTCAGACGGCAACATGTCAGTAGTCTGGTACATCAACAAATGGGGGGGGACCAGATCTTGTCACGTTTGCCACGAAGCCATGAGATTGTGGGAGTGGATGATCTCTTCCGACCATTTTCTGGTGGCAACACACATTCCAGAGAAGTTCAACAGTGGACAGCCTCAGCAGGTCTATCTATGAGTGGTCTCTGAATCCGTCAGTAGCGGACATGATCTTCCTAAAGTGGGGCCACCCTTGCTGCAATCTTTTCAAAACTCCTTCCAACACAAAGTGCAGCAAGTATTTTTCTCTGATCCCCCCTTCGGGGGAGTCACCCAGAGATGCTCTAGTCTATGCTTGGCCATTCAGTCTACTTTATGCTTATCCTCCTCTTCTTCTGATCCCCAAGTTTATTCAGAAAGCACAATGGTTGGGGAGCTCTGTCTTCCTCATTGCCCCATTCTGGCCTTGTCACATTTAGTTCCCTATTCTGGGGTCTCATCTAGTGTGTACTCCTTAAACCCTGGATCTGGTTCTGCATCAGATCGTGCATCCGTCAGGGTTACTCACATGGATTTATTCAGCCTGAAACTCACTGCTTGGCTACTCCAGATTCCCTGATCGCCAAGACTCCCAGGCTATATTCTCCTGTCAAGATCTTGATTGTGGGTCATAAGGCTTCTACCAGGAAGATCTACTCTAGCAAGTGGAAGAGTTTCTCGATCTGGGCTTCTCGGCATGATCTGGATCCTTTTACAGCTCCAGACCCTGCCATTTTGGATTTTCTAGCCTATATTTTTGATACCGGGGCTAGTTTTTGTACTATTAAAGTTCAGTTGACACAGATTTCTAATTTCCATGTGGGTAAAAATTCTGCTTCCTTGGCTTCATCCAAGCTCTGCAAGGCCTTCTTGAAGGGTGCCTTTTTTCTTTGGCCTCCTATCAAAGAACCTCACGCCCCCTTGTGATCTAACTTTGGTTTTACAGGCATTGGTTTCTCCTCCGTTTGAACCAGCTGCTGTGGTTGACTTACAACTCTTATCTTGGAAGACAGCTTTTTTGGTGGCTATTTCCTCAGCCAAGAGGGTTTCCAAACTACAGGCATTATCTGTCAGACCCCCTTATTTGGTCTTAAAGACAGAGTGTCTCTTTGGACTAACCCATCCTTCTTGCCGAAGCACATTTTGGGCACTGGTTTATGGTGACACATTAGAATTTAACCCTTGGATACATTGCATCCAAGCTCACTAATAACAGTTGTGCGATTTATGTTTGGTGGAAATCCAGATATGTATGTGTATGTAAAATATACAAACAAAAAAAAACATCCACTGGTAGGACACACAAAGGAGACCAACGATATAGCACAAATGGTTTTATTTAGCCCTTTCATCCAAAGAACTTCTTCAGAGTAAAACCATGCTAACACTTCACCACTTTTATATAAAATTCAAACCACAAACTACAATTAATTAATCAAGTAACCAATGTTACAATCCATTATTGATATAATTTAAAGTGACTTAGCATAAAAACATTTACAAAAATCATTTTATACATATAGTATCATTCAATCCAGGATATTTGTCAGATTGCGACCAGATATCATAGTGTTTCCTTTTTTAACAACTATTTTTTTAATTGACACCTCTGTAGTATTCAGATACATGTTCTAAAACAGAAAAGTATTTTTTTTAAAAGGAGCACAAATTAGAGTGCTTATAAAGTGCTTTGTTTGCATCCTTGGTTCTAATCCCATAGAAGTGTTCCTAGTCATACCAATATAGAAAGTCTCACAGTTTGAACAAATTGCAATGTATACTAAGCCAGTAGAATTATAGTCATACTGAGCATTAATGCTCATGTTTCTATCCATATGTGAAATTATAATGGATGGATGGATGGTCCTTGCCAAATGTAGCTACAGACACTACAAAAGCCACACTTGTACAGGCCATGATTTTTCATTGTAGGTATTAGGGTTCTTGATATTATAATTTTGCAAATACTGTTTAATGGACTTTTTGCATACAAAGTTGAGTGAAGCCCCAACAACTTTAAAAACATTGGGATTGTTATTGAAAACCTTCCAATTCCGATTGATGATATCCCTGATACTGCCATCATCAACCATCATATATAAAGTAAAACTGTTAGTACATTTTTTTGTCATTATTAATATTGTTGCCAAGTTTGTCTGGCATACCCCCAGTAAGGTATGAAGAAAAACTTATAATCTCTTCTATTTGATTTGCTCAAGCAGTAAAAAGTCTTTCGGCTTTTCCCGGTTAGGGGTCGCCAGAGCAGAACTTCGGTCCGCTAATGATTGCCAGTGGATTTTTATGGTACCGAGTTGCCAGCCTGATACCTAACCTTCAAAGAAGGCACACCCATTCACGCACGCACCTACCTGCATGTCTTTAGACGTCACTCGACCGTGGGGAGGACATGCAGACTCCACACAGAAGGCGCTCCAGCCGAGAATCGAACGGGAGAACCTCTTGCTGTGAGGCGACAGTGCTAACCGCTATACCACTGCGGCCCCTCAAGCAGTACATTCTAATAAACTTAGTTTGTAACCTCTATCACTGAACATGTCACCAGTTTCTGTAATGGCTTATAAAAAAATGTCATGATCAGTAGTAAGCCTAGAGGCTCTGATCATCTGGCAATATTTTTCTTCATATAAACAGGGCGAGCACTTAAATAGTGTAAAGAGTTGTTTGAGAAAGAGATTCCCTGTAAATTTTACTTGGAAAAAATTTTGAAGCTTCATTCCAACTGAAGGTGACATCTAGGAATGGTATTCTGACACCCAGACCACCTAATGTAAATGATGAAAAATGTACACTATTGTTAACATCCTGAATAAACTGCTATTTGATCAGTAGAAGCATCTGTGATGAAAAATAGATAATCAGTGAACATTTTGTACATTTAATGTGTGCAGAAAAAAAACAGGATTAGTTGGAGTATTTGTTTCCCATCAACCCATGATTATATTGGCAAAAGAAGGTGCTATGGTAGCCCCCATAGCGACCCCCTTTTTTGTTGATAATACTTGCCATTAAAAATGAAGAAATTATTCACAAATAGTACTGATGGTATCTCCTGAAAAGTTAGTGAACTTTGTCAAAAAAAGTCTCAAAAATTCCATGCCGGAAGTGATGGGAATAGTTGTATATAGAGACTTGCATCTAACATAAAAAGCATAATCTTAGAAGCATCAGTAGAAAAGTGCCTTAACAATCCAAAAAATACCAAGAATATTTGACATGACTATCCAAATTTTGTGCCAAAGTTTTTAAAAATGGTTCAAAAACAAAAAAATACATTCTGTAACACAACCTCCTGCAGAAACAGTGGTTCTAAAAGGCAAAGGGAAAACCTGACTATGGATTTCGGGTATACCAAACAAAACTGCTACACTTGGATTATCAACAGCAAGAAATTGAAAACATTCAGGAGAAATAGATCCATTGGCTAGTAAATCCAGTAAGACATTATGTACTGTATGTATTTATTTATACCTGGTATGGATCTCCACTAAAGTAACACATTTGTATTCATCTTGGTTATCGAGCATTTTTTTTTTCATTTCCTGAACATAATCTGCTTGATATGTGATAACTAACCCACTCACTCCCTTTATCAGCTTTCATATGCCTTAAATCAGACCTATATCTTAAATCAAGTAATGCAACCCTTTTATGTTTAGTCAAATTAAAAAAAAAACTTCTATTAACTTTAGTGTTAGCAATTTGTAAAATATCTTGCTCACACATATTGTGAAATACAGAAATGGTAGTTTGCAACGCAGGATTAAAACTACTCATTTGTTTTTATAAAGAAGCTCAATATCATGAAAAGTATGGGCTAACTTTCTACAAAATAGCTTCAGATCTAGTAAGGTTTAACTAATATTGCTCTTTTAGTAGGAACAAATAAGCCCAATTAACTTTTTTTTTTTTAGTAGTTGCAAATCTATGTCATTAAAAAACTTTACTAACTCTAAATAAAACAGATCTGCCACAGATAACCCATTTGGGAATTTATAGACTCAAGCCTTTAGGAACTATTTTTAAATTAACGCACACTAAAAAAAAATAAAAGTTTTTATACATTAGGCTTTGCTATTTAGCCAACTTTTTATCAGGGGAGGTTAAATAAAAGTAAATAATGGTATATGTTGTTGCATATCTGTCATTTGCAGAGCTCTAGCTTGTTAACCTCTTGACTCGTGAAGTCACACTGTGAAATGCTGACGTTAAATTCTGCTCACTACGTGGTATACAGCAGGTTTCTCTCTCATTTCTGCAGCACATAAAATTAGATAAAGCACCACATTTGTCCTGACGATAAAAGGCTAAGTAAAGAGATGGTGTACTGCTTTTAGTAGACCAGTGATGTTGGAAAGTAAACATTTGTGTTTTAGGATTGTCATGAGCCATTTTTCCTGAATTGGCTTGCACAGTTCCCTGGTCTTGGCCCCTACTACCTGTAGGCATCTTTGAAAATTGAGGAAACCAGCTTAATGAGATGGAATGCTATGAAATGAAGCCAGCTTGAATGTATTATTTTAATCCTCAGACATGATTGCATCAGAGTAGTGCACAAGTACATTTATTATTACATTTTTGAATTGCTTAAGGTCTCAAGAAGCTAATTTGAATATATTGTTTTAATTACCGCACTTTTGAGCAAGTGCTTTAAGCTTACTTCTCTGTGAGTCTGAATGTTAACGTTTGCTTATGTTTTGCATTTCAGGTTTTACACACTTTGTGAAGGACATGAACCCACTATTCTTCTCATTAAAACCATCACTGGAGAGGTATGTGAAGAATGAAAAGTATTTTTTTTCTTGAAAACTGCATGTTATAAGCTTACTTTAAAATTATCTATTGTTTAATTTTTTTTGGCCCCCTCAGACCATGTAGTATTGGTCCAGATCCCAGTGCCTCATGTCTATATCAGATCTACCAGCCATCCTCCCACTCTTCACCCCCCCACACTGGACTACTCCAGTATTTGTTGAGGCTAATCATGAATTCTTATTGCATCTTGTGGTCTCCGCCATCTGGGCTTTTGTCCAGGGGGTTGCTTTTTATATGCCCTACCCACCTTTCCTTGCCTCCGTTCTCGCTGAGCAATATCCAAGGACAAGCCTACTCCCTCAGGGAATGTCATTGACGAACACTCATCCCTCCCTGCTGCTCCATCGGTCACTCGAGACGCT
Source organism: Protopterus annectens (assembly GCF_019279795.1). NCBI lineage: Eukaryota > Metazoa > Chordata > Ceratodontiformes > Protopteridae > Protopterus > Protopterus annectens. The sequence goes on along the minus strand of NC_056746.1, from coordinate 199,941,151 downwards.
AATCAAACCTGGGTAGACTGAGACGTAGTCAGGGCTTTATCCTTCTACAATGCTGGCTTGGGCCTTTAAAATTATCCTTAACTGTGTTGCAGCTTTGTAGACTTAAGCCTTTTGGAAACTTTTATTTTGGTTTAGTGCCTTTCTTAACATCATTGAAGGTATCTTTGGAAGCTGTGGTAATTAACTAAAGGATCTGACAGTGTTTTACATCTGACAAACACCAGAAGATACTAAGACCTTGTGACACCCCCTGACAGCAAGAATACTGTCAGATGTTAAAACTTATTGTGGCAAAAATCCCCCCCCCCCATTTTTCTGTGGTGCACCTCAATGATTGCAGAAACAGCCACCTCATTTAGCTGTCCCACTGTTTGGCATGGACAGAGCTCAAAACTACTTCCCTTGATGATTGTCTTATTGGAAATACTTTCCTTTGTCATTTTACTGCACTTTCCTCTTTCATTTTATTTCTGTATTTGCTCTGCAGATAATTGTTAGTCTGGCTTCTTGTACTGGACAAACACGGTAAGTTCCTTTTGTGACTAGGTCCTCAATAGGCTGTTAATATGTTGTTTGTGTATCTAGAAAATGCGACAGATCACACTGGAAAACTTTTTTTCCCTGACACAGAAAGGTGTCTAAAATGTTGAGTGAGAGAAGAAATTGAAATCTGGTGAAGATAAGTCTTCCAAGGCTTCTTGCTCATCTGGATCAACGCAGCTAGTTTTGTTATCCCATTAACTTGCCCACACCTTACTTTCTCTTCCATCCTTCTCAGTTTTTCTTGGGCAGTATTAGTAGAGTGAAGCTTCTGTCCTCTTAGTTTACCAGATTGCTCCTCTAGGGGACTTATCTGAATTTCCCAGTAATTTATGCTAAAGCTGTTTTGCTTAACTAAGTCTCTCGCTCTCTCTTCTATTTGTTGATCACTTCACTATGGGCACTCATAAAACCAGGGCTGGGAGTGTGGCCTAATGGTTAAGGTGCTTGCCTTACAAAAGCAAGGTGCAGGGTTTGAGTCTCACAAGGGATAATTGGCTAGGCTTAAAATGGCTCACGTGAGCAGTTAGCTTAGTGCTAATCTATGAACCTATGAACCTATTTTCTCTTCCCATTCAACCATTAAAAGGACTGTTGTACCATCTGTTCAAGATCCGTCCTAAATGCTGGTTTATTTGGAGGCAGATATTCTTACCTCTCCTTGTATGCAGTCAAGCTAATACCAACCTCACTGCAACTAATTTTTCATATCTCTGTGCTGTTGACAACATAATTCTCTGATCTCCAAATAGACCTTTTTTCTCTCTCTCGGTTGTACATCAGTTTCAGCCCACTAGGTTCTTTTTTTTTTTCTTCATCCCATTAGACCTCATTTGTAACAGCCTGACCCCCAGTACCCCACGTCCATGCATGTTGAGGCCAGTTGTAGGTCTTAAGGACATTCTAGGGGCTCAGCTGTCTCTGTTTCCATCCAGTGTTTTTATATGCATGTCCTACTCTCCTTTCCCTGCTCCCCATGCTAATTTGTGCATTCCAGAGCAGCCCCCCCCTCTGTGGAAAACTCTTCTTTTGATATCTGTCATGTCCCACTACTTCAATGCACATAATCTTCAAAGACAGTCTATGTCCTTAGTCACCACTAGCTCAAACTCATGTCAGTAGATCAGCAACGCACTACTTGAATGTCGATAGTCTGAATAAAGTTCAATGAATCAACTTTTGGCAAACATCTGAGAGAGGCTTTTTTTTTGCAGTTAGGAAAGCCCCTGCTCTTCATGTGTGGGACAGCCCACACATGGCACACTCTCAGTTTATATATATATATATATATATATATATATATATCTATATATATATATATATATATATATATATATATATATATGTGTGTGTGTGTGTGTGTGTGTGCGCGTGCGCGCGTGTGTCTCTCTAATGTATTTAATATAAGTTGAGGTTGCACAGCAGTGGAGAAAATAAATCTCCAGTGTAGTTGAAAGTTGCATTGTCAGAATTAGTTTGTTGGAGTGGCATTCACTTAGTGCATTGTTGATCCATTGACAGGTTCCCCTCCAGTTCTCCCTGGGAAAGCTACAGGTTCTTCCTATTGCTAACCACCCTTACCCACTTAACTAGTGCCAACTGGTGATGGATGTTGAGCAAATTGAGCAAAAATCCTTTCTTGAGGCAAGTCTATTGTAGTCTTCTTTAGAACAGTTCTGTACCAGATGCTAAGGAGGAGGAGGCTCACCAGGGTTTTCTGTCTTTAGTACACCCTTGGGAGAGAGAGAGTTTTTTTGGCAGGCATGCCTTCTTCCCAGAGAAAACTTTGAGAGGCATGTAGGGCCCTAGACCAGGCCTTCATGTTTGGTTCCCCTCTTTCTGGACGTGCTGAAGGGGATAAAGGCATACTCTGACGTCACACTGCTTGCCCCACACAAAGTGTAATAGTCTCTTCATCCACCTGAACAACGTACATTGCTGTTTGCCACTCCATAGATCTGATGACATTATTTTCTCAGCTTTGCTGAAGCAACCATGAAGCAACCATTGTTCTCAAGCTGCCAAACTTCCATTAGGTGAGTGAAGGCCTCTGGGCTATTTTAGGAATCGTGTTCATGGCCTCTGCTTTGTCTATGACTTTTCTTTCAGTGGAAAAAATTATTTACATTTCACGCACAGACTTTGTAATGTGAGTACTCATACTATCACTAAAATTTAAATGTGTTAAGCACTTTCATCCCTTGAATTATGTGGAATTTCAAAATAACACATACTGCTCAGTAGCTTTGATTTATATGTTTTCTCAAAGTGCATGACTTACAAGCATGCATGAGATTAGCTAAAGGTATATCCAATTCCAAACATAATAAATATATAAAATATTATGTAAATATCACCCTTGAAAAGTATTATTATTAGAGTTATATTCTCAACACTTAATCACATTTTTTAAATACTTGAAATTGACAAGAAGCCATTTAAACCAGGTGGAGAGTCTGCGTTAAATGTAAGCTGCCAGAAGAGCTCTCTTGCGTCTAGGTTTTATTACTCTTTCAGTAACTGTAAATAAAAGTGTATTATCTGAGTAAATGTGAATATGTTTTAAGTGCATCAACAGGTCACTCCTTTATGTCTGAAATGCATTCATATATTCTTTCAAGGAAACTTCTTTTAGTTTTTTTGTATGTAAAATGATGCACATTTTGTATATATTGTGGCATATACTATGCCTTTTGCTCCACAGGTAAACGGATCCCTTTCTTCTAAGTTTATTGTAGTTATGAATAAAAATGTCACTACCTTCTAATTTGTAGGGACATAAGGATCACTCTTTTGATGTCATTCTTATTAATTTTCACTATTTGTTTAATATTCATACCTCTTCTATAAACTAGCTTAGCTTCATCCCCCAGTCATTTGCTGAGTTAATTGGTATACGCAAACATAACCCAGTTTTTGTTAATAATATCCCTAATATCTTTACACACTGTACTGTAAGCCATTGCCATCAACCTGTTAAAATAGTCAGCCTGATTATTTATATGGGGTGTAGCAGTCTTCTTTTTTCAATTAATAGAGTATAAACGCCATTTTTTCTTTTGATTATTACATCAGAAATATTTTCTAACAAATTCAATGGATAACATCTCCTTAATAGCACAGATTTTTTTTTATTTCAATTTCTTGGAGAAAAGTGGTCTCCTGCAAGACCATCCTTGCTAATCAGATCATTTGTCCTTTAACTAAAGTCTTTTTCCTGCAAATAGGGGTGGAGTAAAGAATTCCAGTAAGCATAATGTTGATCATCCTCAGTTAATACAACATCCAAATAACATAACTTTTAAAATAAATGTACATGGATGATTTAATTTATTTGAATACATCATTTTTTCTACTGAATGTTTTCATCTAATTTCTCTAGGGAATTACATCCAAAAGATGATAAATGTCATCCAAAAACCTCAAGTTATAAATTCCAACTCCTGTATGTGGAATTAAATACATAGTTATTTTCCCATTATGCCATAATCAGATTGGCATAGACAGGTATTTTGCAGTTATTTACAACGCTTTTACAGTCTTGTTTGTCTGTCCACTAGCCACCCTCAGTTATTGTTGTTTGTAGAAACAGTACATGCAAACTAATGCACAAATGCCATTTGCTGAAATGCACTTCACTTACTTCCTCTCAAAAAGATCTAATTTTAATATTCAGCACAGCTCATATTATTGATTTAGATTTTGTTTTTCATTTAATAGTAATTCCTTTTTTGTCTGCCAGCATCAGTAAACTCAAGAGAACCTTACTGTGCTGCTGCATTAGTTAAATACATTTTTTTATTTTATTTATGGCTATCTTTTCACACAGTAATTGTACCAAGGTGTTTATTGAATTTTAAAAAAGCCATCAAACAACATGTTCTCAGTTCACACTCTTTTTCCTATCACAAAATGTACTCTTCACTTGAGAAAAATCTTGCTTGAGGTATAACAGTACTTGCATTACACATTTTTTGAGCTGTTTAGACTTTTTTTGCATATGTTGTAGCTCTGCAGATATCTTCCTGTTCTTTTGTAAATTGTCCGTTAGTCCTCTCCTCCCACTCCTTCCTTAACTACACTGACTGATTTTTGCAATTACCATGAAGAATTTGTATGCCTTAGTGATTATTCCTTTTTACCTGCATACTTTGTTCACAATTCCACCATAAACTTTACCAGAGTTGATGTTTCAGTCTGTGCCTCTCTTTCCCTTTGTCTTTGCTTATACTGTACTAGTGTTCTTTATTAAAGTAGATAGTCTCTAGCATGGAACTTAAAAGAATTGTTTAGCTCTTTCCCACTCATTTAATGTCCATTTCTGGCTTGTCTGTTCCCATTACCTTGGTTCTTAACTAACGTTCGTGAGTTACTTCTAGTCATCAACAAAAAATATATACTTTTTCACACCTTTCTGAACTAGTATAGTCCAGTTTTCAGGTTATTGCTGAATCTAGGGCATTGTTACAAGTTTCTGTGTTGCCCATACCTTACTTGGATAGAAGGAAGTTTCTCTGTTCACCTGTGAGAGGGGGGAGCTTTGAGCAGCCTATCTGTCCCTATAGGAGTGGTTTCAGCCCAGAAGTTAGTAGTTTATTGGCCATTTTGGGCTACTTTTGATTGTATCTGCTCTATTTTCTGGAAAAAAAAACAAAAAAAAATACTTTGTCACACCTTTCTGAACTAGTATAGTCCAATTTTCAGGTTATTGCTGAATCCAGGGCTGTGTTACAAGTTTCTGTGTTGCCATACCTTACTTGGATAGAAGGAAGTTTCTCTGTTCACCTGTGAGAGAGGGGAGCTTTGAGCAGCCTGTCTGTCCCTGGAGGAGTGGTTTCAGCCCAGAAGTTAGTAGTTTATCGGCCATTTTGGGCTAATTTCTATCTCTTTCACTTCCCTGATATAAAAAACGCATTTGTGCAGTTTTGAGCACCGGGCAACGCCGTTTAGCTGGAGCTAAACTATTCTCGGCTACACTTCAATTTTGCCCTTGGAACTAGACAAACCTTCAACTTTAGCACTCAGACAATTCATTTCACAGTCAAGCACTTGCTTAAAACTCATAGCAAGCACTAATTAACCCTAGCACTAGACCCCCCCTATACTGTCCAGAAGGACAAGGCTCTCTATTCGTCCCCACCAGCCAATCAGAAAAACAGCTTACTCTACCTATTCAGGCATGTCCAAAGGGCAGTTTTTGGTGTACTCTCCAGTCCAACTGGTGAATTTGGGCATTTTGAGGCAATGTTACAACTGCCTCATATACACAGACAACCCTCTCCTTCTACCACCAAACACTGATGTATGCAAGAGATGCAGTTATACAGCCAAACTGGAGGCAAAGCTCTCTCAACCCAAGACTGAAACTGACAGTCAAGAGGAGAAGGGTAATACTTGCAACACACCACCAGTCTCACATAGACTTAATAAACCAACACCGGCAATTAACACACATGAATACATGAAAACATACTCGGAGGCTCTAAATAAAAATCTGCAAAAGCAACAGAGACCTCCAAAGCAGACATCCAAGCAACCTCCACACCCCATCATCCATGAAACACATACTTCACATAGTCAGTGTGCCATGCAATCACAGCCCTTAACGCAAAATAACATACCCAACACACTAGTAATAGGTGACTGTATAGACAGGCACACTGATGTCCCACTAACTAGGCTGGACAAGGAGAAGGTTACAGTTAGCTCCCTGTCAGGTGCCAGGATCCGCCACATAACACAAGCACTCAGGTCACTCTGGAACAAGTACAAATACAATTCCGTCATTGTCCATGTTGGTGTGAATGACCTGAGACATACCTCCCTGAATTACATGAAAAGAGACATGGAAGAGCTCTCTGATCATGTAGACCAGGCCGGTATGACCCTGACCCTGAGTAGCATCCTGCCCTCACCAAGAACGATGCCACAGTATAAAGAAAAAATGATCAATTTCAACAATTGGCTAAGTTTCTGGTGTCATTCAAAGGGGATCCAGTATCTGTCCACCTAGGATGACATGCTCGACAAGCCATGTTGCTTCACGAGATGACTTGCACCTGTCACCCTTAGGCTTTCGAATACTGGCCAAGGCTGTTGCCGCCCCCATAGTGCCTTTTTTAGGCAAGGCTCAAAAGACAAACCCACTACCATAAATAGCACAAGTAACCAAAAACTGAGGGTAATGCTACTCAACAGCAGAAGTTTAAACCTCAAAATGCACGCACTCGAAGCACTCCTCAGTATGGAGAACATCAACATCTGTGCAGTAACAGAAACCTGGTTTAAGGCTCCTGAGAGCACCCCAGCACTACTAGGCTATAACTCATACCATACCTTTCGGCCACAGAACCAGGACCGAAACACAAAAGGCGGGGGGTGTATCCATATTCATCAAGGATACCCACACCTCCAGGTTAGTGGCGCAGCACAATGCATCAGAGATCATCCATGTGTAACTAACAACGGGCAAAACTGCAATCCAAATTGTAGCTTGCTACAGATCACCCACCATGGCCCAAGACCCCCATTCCGCATTTCTGGAGGCACTGGGAGATATGAAGGTACTACCAAGCACCCTAATACTGGGTGATTTCAATTACCCAAACATTAACTGGGAAAACTGCTCAAGTACTAACTCCCTTGCCCAACGCTTCCTAGAATTTATAAACTCGAACGCCCTGGATCAACTGGTCAACACCCCACCAGAGGGAACAACATATTGGACCTGGTCATCACCAACATGGGCGATGGGTGACCAGTTTCCCACATTGGAGGTCAACCTCTCACTGGTTAGATCAGACCATAGACTAATCACTCTGGATATCCACATTCCTCCCCCAATCAAGGATACCACCATGAAAAACTTTTCAAAAGCAAACTTCACGTTACTTAAGACCGAGGTGGAAAGGTTCACAGCCCCCATGCTAAAATGCTAAAAGACAATGCTGTCCAAGCTGCTGAAACCTTTACAAAGGCACTCTATGAGCATCTGCAGGAATGCATAGATTGTGCTATCCCAAGTAAAATGAAGACTCACTCCTCCAAGAAAAGTAAACCAGTCTGGTGGACCCCTGACATAAACAAGCTATACAACAGAAGGAGGAAACTAGTACAGAAAAGAGTAAAATCCCAAGAAGGAAAGACATCCCTGATCAGTATCAGCAAGAAACTACAATCCCTCATTAAATCATCCAAGGCTAGTTTCGAAAGAAAAATTGCCAATGACTCCAAAGATAACCACAATGTGTTCTTTAGCTCTGTCAAGAACCTAAGTGGAAACTCTCAGATCTGCTCTGAGTTAGTGCAGAATGGCACAAAATACACTGAACCGACTGATATTGCCAACATTCTGGCAGACAGGTTTAGTGCAAAATTCATCCCCCCTCTCACCCCCTAAAGGGTCCATAACCATACCAGAAGAATGTAGGGCCCTGTCAATCACAGACACACAGGTTAAAACAGCCCTATCCAAAGCCAAAAACACAGCTTCAATGGGACCGGATGGTGTCCCAGGCTGTGTCTTACAAGAGCTCCAAAATTAACTAACCCCTCACCTAAACGCACTGTTCAAACTCAGCCTCTCTACAGGCTACGTACCCACAGAGTGGCGCACAGCAACAGTTATCCCGCTCCACAAAGGTGGAGCCACAACGGACCCCCAGGAACTATCGCCCTATAAGCCTGACTAGCCTGGTCTGCAAGGCTATGGAACGCATCATCTTGGAACTCATTAACAGAGACATTGGGAACCTCCAAACCTTGGACCCTACCCAGTTTGGCTTTAAGGGCAGATCATGCCTCCTAAACCTGGTGGACTTCTTTGAGATGGTTACCAAGGCATTAGACGAGGGAAAGGAGGTCCACACAGCCTACCTAGACCTCGCAAAGGCTTTTGACACCATTCCCCATTCTAGTATTATAGACAAGCTCACCAGCTTGAACATAAACCGCTACGTCACAAGATGGGTTGCCAACTGGCTCATGGATAGAACCCACATGGTGAGAGTTGCAGGCTCTACGTCCGACTCTAAACCGGTTACAAATGGTGTCCCTCAGGGCTCAGTCCTAGGACCCCTCCTGTTCGGTATATACTTCTCAGAGGTACAGGCAAGCATAGGAGGACTATGGCTGACCAATTTCGCAGACGACTGCAAACTAGGGGCCATAATTGATTCTCTGGCTGATACAAACACCCTCCAGATGGGTCTCACTGAGACAGATACCTGGTGTCAAAATCATGGCCTCAAGCTAAATGCCAAAAAGTGCATAGTCATCCCCTTTGGAAAAAACAAAGTACCCGCCAACTACCACATAGGTGGTAGTCCCCTAAATACAGAAAATGTAATAAGTGATCTGGGGACCCAAGTATATAGTAATCTCTCCTTTGATAATCATATTGTCAAGGTGGTTAGAAAATCCTTCTATGTGGCCCACCTAATCACAAAAGAGTTTGTATCTAGAACAAAAGAGGTTATTGTGCCTCTCTCCTCATCACTCATTAGACCCATCATAGAATACAACGCCCCATTTGGGATGTACCTTACAAGACACCTGCAATAGCTGGAGAGACCACAAAAGTACCTCACTAAGAGGATTACTGGCCTCATACAGATGCCGTATGCAGCCCGACTTAAGAAACTCCAGCTGTACTCGGTCGCATACCGCTTACTCAGAAGTGATCTCTGCCTGACATACAAGGCCATGTCCAACCCAGAATTGATGGACATGCTCCACCTAAAAAAAACAAATCCCGGAGAGCCACACACTCTAGAGATATAAACCTCACCACAACTATAAATAGGACATGCTGGAGGGATAGATTCCTATCCAAGAGACTTCCCATGCTTTGGAACGGGATTCCAATATACATCAGGAAGAGCCCCTCACTAACACTCTTCAAGAGAAACCTTGACGGGTGGATGGGAAACAGAAAATTTACCCCAGGGATCACTGCAGTGGCTCTGCGGGACAGTGGCACAGGGAACTAATGGCTCTGCTGAACAGAGGCACAGGGAACTAATCTAAGGGGGTGGTGAAAGTCAACACATTCTGGCTAGGCTTATAAATGCCCTTGGGCAGATAGGTTCATAGGCAAGTACTAGGCTATCTCTCGTCTGTCTACTGACTTTTAACTGCAGGTGTACTTATAGGCAGGATTTCCATTTTCCTATCTTTCACTTGTTTTGTCCTCATAAATATTTTCTGACCTTTATACATATGAGGCTGTTTGATGATTAATGCTTTCAGTACGTGCTTGTGTTTAGATATTTTCTCTCTACCTGTAGTATTCCTCCGCAGGTGAGTAACATCATTTTCCATTTGGATTTAGAGCCTCCTGTTGGGGTTGGGTATGTCAACTGTGTATTCTTAAAGTAACCTTTCAAGTTTGGCATCCCTAATCCCTTCTGTTCCAGTGGAAGTATTAACTTATTCCACGTGACACGTGCCCTTTACCCTTGTCATGTAAACCCCTTTCAGCTGTTTGTTAATTACTGGCCATAGTTTCTTTTTAGGCCAGTAAAAGTATGACCCGTGTAGAACACTATGGGGACTAAGAGCATTTTTATTGCTTATATGTTACCATCAAAATCCATATTCACAGTTTTCCAGTCTCTCAGTTTAACTATTCTCTATTTAGATCTCTTCCTTAGATCATTGTTGCAGTATTCCAGTACTTGTGGGTTTTCCTGCCAGATGTGTGGCCAAGTTATCAAAGCCAAAAAACATTCTTGACACTCTGTATATCTGACGTTTGACCTCAGTCTAATAGGGATGTATAAGTGTACATATGAGTATAAGTTACCTAGGCTGTCTTGCTGCCAGTCTGAAAGCAGAAGCTTCACTAATGTCAGTCTGTATACTGCATCGTTGTGCCATTACCACTGCCAGGCCTTGGTCAGATAAGTGCCCCATTGGCAAACCTTCTTTTTTCATTCTTATCATTAAGAGTTGCTCATTTTAATTAAGAAAGGGGAAGTACAACTGTAGAAGGCAGATTCCTTACAAAGACCTCCAGTCTGTGTTTGTTTTGCTTGGGAGAAAAAACACAATTATTGTAACTGTAAAGTTTGCCAGTTTGTTTCTAAGATGCTTTGTTCAAGGTTAACTTCCCTTAATACCTATCTGGAGAGTCTGTGACTCAGCAGCCTCACACTTTACAAAATGGCGGAACCCTCCGCCTCTGACATCCAGCTTGCGCTCAAAAAGAAGTACAAAAAACTGAAACTAGATACTTTTGCTGCCAAGTCTGACTCTGATATACCTGCTGAGATACATTTATGGTATAGCTCCAGCAACAATGATCCTGCTGGATGTTTGTATGGCATCTCTTGCTTGCATGTCCAACAAGACTGAATCTCCAGCTGCTGTGGGAGAAAAGGGGGAATTCTAGGGTGATTATTTTTGAAGGACTAGATGGCCTAAGACCTCATGACCTCAGATCATAATGCAACAAGAGATACCCGATTCCTTTATCAAGGTTTAACAAGGCTGCACACTACCAAGTGGATGTCCTGGTGAACAAGATGAAGATACAAAAAAATAAAAGAAAAAGATAGGTCTGTCCTCAGTGGGTGTCCCATAAGAAGGAATTTTGATTTATCTCAAGACATATAAACACATTTGGTCTTTGAATCCTCCTCCATTTATCACTTCCCTTCACCTATTCCAATACTATGCATCATCCACAGAAGAGGAGGAATCAGATTCATTTGAGGACCCAGTGGCCTATTCCTCTCAAATACACTGTCTTGGACATTTGTCCTCAGGTAATGAGGATACATTATCTCCAGAGTCCCCAGTAAAAATAAGTTTCTTTTGTGGAAACTATGTCCAGAATGATGGCAGCATTTTGAGTGGGAGAGTAAACAGGTTTCAGACTTACAGAAAGGGTACTAAGAATTACTTGAGGTTGGGACCACTAAGCCTTCAGTTTTGCCCCATCTTGAATGCCTTTTTGGATGCTCTTGCTTCCACTACTTCTAATCCAGATTTTCAATTTAAAAAAAACAGGTTCTCTACAAAGTCCCTGAGGTTATGAAAGTCATGTGCAAAAATCCAGTAGCAGACCCTTCAGTTTTCTCTTTGCCTGCCGATAAACCTGTGAAGAAAATGGAAATACTATCCTGTGTTAGCATGTCTGGCAGGAAATGTGTGCATATTCTCAAATTAAGTTGTTTTGCATGCCAACATGTCTAATTATGAAAATGTAAATATGTTTTTAAAATGTTGAGCATTTCCCTTTTTATACAAACTGTTTAAAGAATCTGTCATTGTTTTGATACATTTCTAATTGCAACTATTTGTGAGAGAGATTCCTAAAATACAAACTGCCTGTGAAGAATCAGCTGATCAGTAGGTGATGTCATTAGAATGTTCCTGGTTGCTATGTGATTATTTGAAAAGATGATTGACAGTAAAAAGAACTTTTTCAAACAGCTGATTGTTATTTTTAAAATAAGACAGTTGAGACTGTTAACCTGGACTATAAAAGAGACTGTTGAAGTTAGATGAAGAGCAGTTAAAGAGCTGCAGCCAGTTACAGTACTGTGCAGTGGTTACCAAAAAAAAAAAAAAGGACTCGCCAAAAACTGTAAGCTTGCTTTTGCCTTGCTGTTATACTTTAGATTAGATCAGAGATGGTATTCTCTAGTTAGATTAGGAAATTTTAGTTATTTATATGAAGTTTTTCTAAGATGATAGACTTCTATCCTACAGTTTGTTTTTTTCCGGTGATTGAATTATGGTGTTTATTAAAAATTATTGCTTTACATTCTTGTATTCATTTTACTTATTAAATATTTTTCATAATTTTACATTGTGGCTGGACAATCGGTGTATTGTTTAGAGATTAGAGAATGTTTATACCTTTTTGATGCTCCCCATGACACCTCAAATGCTTGGCTGTTTCTGGTCATAGCTATCATTTATTTTGATATTTAATTTGTAATAATTGATCACCCTTTGAAGGGTGTGTAGACCTGTCTTGAGTCTGGTGGCAGCGTTTATCGTTTGTATTGGGAAGGGGACACAGCTGGAAATCTGTTTCAGGCTTCCTGTACGTATTAGTGTATGTGAGATTTAAATTTATTTTGAGTGTGACTGAGTCAGAGGTCTTAAATTGGAACACATTGCTCTGAAGTGTATGATAAGGGATTGATTACATTTGGGTGGACAGAGGTATATAGTCCAGTCCCAGGAAACCAAGCACGTTCCTGTTGTGCTCTTAAAGGAAATTGTGGAATTTTACTCTTGTGTACTCTGGTGTTTTCTGTGATGTTGCCACACTGGAGTTAGTGAGGATTAAGAGTCCTTAATTACTGACCAGGGTTTTAACTGGAGGGGGGTGTCAAAAAAACCTACCAAACTTCTGCCATCTGATAGAGACAGCAGGTTTATTAACCGGTATGGCAAAAAGTCTATACCTCTTCCATCCTGGCTTTCACAGCCTTTAATTACCAAACACAAATGAGTAAGTATTTATATTCCATTGAGGGACACTTGAACAAGTCTCTGGCTGAATTGGAAGATTCTGAACATACGTTTCAAGTTATGTGTATGCTCAACAATGTTACAAAAGTTGCCAGACACTTCATTAAATGTAGCAACAATGCTGCAGAGGCTTCCTGTAGGGCTGTGGCCACTGGGTCAGCCATACACAGATTTGCATGGCTGCACCTTCAAGAAGATATCAAGTCCGAGTATGGTCAGTGTGGTAGATCCTTGGAATAGATTACTTCCCAAAGGATACAATAATGCATTTTTGGCATTTAGTTTCAGTCCATGATTTTGACACCAGTTATTTATTTCAGACAAACCTTCTTGCAGGATGGCTAAGTCATTTGGGGATTCAGTGAGTGCTCCTAGCTTGCAGTCATCTGCAAATTTAGTCAGCCAGATCTCTTTAGTATTGGCATTTACTTCAGAAAAGTAGATGTCAAACAGAAGCTGTCCCAGCACAGAACTCTGGGGGACTCCACTGGCGACTGGTCTGTTTGTGGAGGAAAATTCCCCTATTTTGACTATCCATGCCCTTTCTGTTAGCTAGTTAGCAATCCAGTGGGTGATAAAGGGGTTTATTTATCTTTTCTACTATGCATAGTCGGGGATTATATCAAAAGCTTTGGCTAGGTTGAGGTATGCGATGTGTACCATTTTTGTCTTTATCCATTGTTTTGGTGACCTTTTCAAAAAAAATCCACCAGGTTGAGTAAGCATGATCTGGAGGCACCCTATGTCCTTATTGAATAATTTCATAAATCTTTCCATAGTTTTACATATGAGGCTGGTCAGAATTATGGGTCTGTAATTGCCTGGGTCTGTGGAAGGTCCTCAGTTATGCAGAGGAATGACTGTAGCTGTTCTTCATTAGTTTGGTTCAAAACCTGTGTGGAGGCCAAGACTGAACAGTGTTAGGGGTGTGACTGAATCATGCTTCATTCTGTTTAACATGTAGTCAGGGATATTGTGCGGACCCATCATTTCAGTATTTTTAGCTTTTGATAGCACTTTTAGGATTTGGTCTTGTGTGATAGCTGGAGGTGAACCAGTCTCGGGTATATCTTGAGGGACAGACCGTGAGGGGAGAGCGTGATAAATTAACGCTAAATTTATTGGCCAGTAGGTTCACTAGATCATCGGCTTCAGTGTAGTTAACATTGTTCACAATCAGCTCAGTGCATTGCTGCATTGTGTTTTTGAGATTACGAACATAACTAAAAATGCCTTGTAATTTTCTTTGGCTTGAGTAGCTGTTTTAGTCTCAAACTCAACTTTGGTGGATATTATTAAGCTCCTGAATTATTTGTTTGTTTCAGTGACAAAGATTCTAACATTCTGGGAATTGCTCTTAATTTTGGTCAAAATTATTTTCCTTTTATTAGAAAGTTTGTTAATATTATGGTTCCACCATGTGGGTTTGTATCTGAGGTTTGCTCTGCACGTGTTCCTATGGGGTACAGCTGCATCTGTTTCCATGCTGGTGTAGTGTGGTGGTGTGTATTTCTGCATGTTCAGTGGAGTTAACTGGATTTAGTGGTGATATGAAGCTTTCCAATATATCGCTTAGGAGTAAGCAGTTTGTCTTAAAGAAATTTCTAAATGTACCTTGGGTGTAAAGGATCTCTTCGTTTCAGTTTTATTTTGACTGAGACAGCTTTATGGTTTGATCTAACAAGTGATGAGGATATGCCAGATGTTCCCATGTTAGTAAGGACAGGATCCAAGATGTTATCTCTCTGGTAGTTTCTCTGACTAATTGTTCCCAGGCATTTGTATTGGCAAAGCCTAGGTATTTCTGCTTGTGTACTAATGGTGATGTAGGTTTCCCAGTCTATAGTTGGGTAGTTTAGATCACTTAGGAAAATGGTATTGGGCTATATAAGCAGTGTACTCTCTTTTGTCATAGAGGGAGTTGTGTAGTTAGCTAATATATGGTATGGGACCTTTCTGATGGTTATTTGGACATGACAAAGCTCTAGCACATCATGCTGCTTTACTAGTCTTGATGCGAGTCTCATCTGAATGTAGACTGATACACATCCAGCTTTTTTCCTCTCCTGTTTTAATTTGTCCAGATCGTTTGGGTTTCTAATACCATGATGGGAATGGACCCTATTCCTAAGTCAAAGTATCATTAAAGTCCATGAAATTAGTATTGTTTCAGTCTTTGATGTCAGCCAGAAGTGCTCTTCGCAGCACCTGTAATGTGCCCAGTAATAACTCCTGCAATTCGTATGGAGTTGCATAAACATATCTAAATACAATTGTAGATTCTTTTTCATAACACTCGTTGCTACTACTGCTACTGGAAACATCTGCTTATCTTTCTTCCACATTGCTCTCATTTCTGCCTGCAAATCCTGATATTTTATGGCTTTGTATCTCTCTGAACACAAGGCATTGTAGTCAGTGGGTGTAATGAGTTCAGTGATCAATGCTACTTTTGTCTTCTTTTCATGGACCACTGTATCTCGTTTTCTTGCATCTGTCTTTTGAACTATTGGTCATGGGTGATCCCATGTGATGTAGACTTCATCCTTTTCTGTGATGCCTTTGTGGATCATGTTTCCAGTGTTTTTCAGTCACTCCGGTATTATAATATTTGCACAATCCCCAGTGCAACAGTCTTGCCACATTATTATGCCTTTCAGTATACAGTCCTTCTGCCATTAGTATGTCACAACCAGCAACAAGGTTGTGCAACTGTTTCCAGTTCTGTTTTACAAAACCTACATTTGTCTGTTTCTCCCACATGTTCAGTGGATTTGTAAACCAGTGTGTACATAGTCCACTGTCTTGGGCCACCATTATTAACCTTTTAATCTGATGATGTAAATCTTTATTCATTCCTTACTGTTAGGACTTCAGTTCCGTCCTTGGATCCGGCACGGCCGTTAACAAGCTCTCGCCAGCCAAAAACTCTCAGCTAAGACCTACCCACAATGCCACTGTTATAGTCTCTCCAGGTCTCGTTTGCCATGTTCCTCGTCAGATGTGCCAAGCCTTCGCTCAGCCAAGTGTTAGCTTTTTGTGGTTTTGTTGTGTGGTTAGTGTGGTATACTCTCTATTATGGCAGATAAGGCCAAGCTTGGTTTCAAACAATGGGATAAGTGTGGGCATAATTTGCCCAATTCTGACGGTCATACCCGGTGCGTTTACTGTTTGGGTGTTGACCACCTTAAAGTTTCTTGCAACATTTGTTCTAGCTTCAGCAGCCGTACATTGACTGAACGCAAGAACAAACTTATCCTTAAGGGTATGTTAAAATCACCCTTTGCGGAGGCTGTATCTGGGACGGAGGTCTCACCACCTCCTAAACATAAAGACAGTAAAAGACATAAGGAGAAACGGAGTCCTTCGGTTCCGACATCCCCGTCCTCCTCGGAACCAAGTCGACACTGGGCTTCTCCCGCACCGTCGGCGCAGACAACTTCAGCACCAGGGTCCTTGTCTTCTCCCTCAGTGCCGCCTTTGATTTTGAATGAGACTCCTTCCACTGTACCGACCTCAGCACCATCTCCCATGGTGCCAGCCTTGTTTGTGACACAGGCCCCGACTACTGTGCCTGCATCGACACCTTCCCCGGCCACGGTGCCGATGTCTTACATGGCTCCTCTGGTAATGACTCCATCGGTTGCCAAGATCGAGCACCTTCCAAGAACTAGATATTCTCCTTCTTATGATCCCTTTTTGGGACAGCAATTTAGTCCCTTTCTTGAGAGACCAGACTCCCCAGCGGCAGTATCCTTCAGGTCCACCAGGAGTCTTTCAGAACAGGATGTAGAGTGGGTTGTAGACCAGCTTCTCGCAGCTAGAGGATTAACCACCCAGACCAGGTCTTCCCTCCCCCTTGGAGCAGAAGCTTTCACAGTGTATTCTTCTGTCTATCCTCCTCCGACCTCCAACCGGGTTTCGGAGACTTTGGTACCGATGGCCATCCTGGTACATACTGTCTCAGCACCGACAGTGGAGGCTAACCTGTCGGCACCGATTACTCTTGGAGCCATGGCTCCTTTGGAACTGGGGCACTCTTGGAGCAGCGATTGGGCTGTTGGTACCATGGCACCTAGTTCGGCGCCAATTTCTTTTGTGGTGCTGTCTACGGCCATGGCTGTTCCGGCAGCTGCCGGTCCTCTCGGAGCTCCTCACCTGGAGGTGGGCTCCTCTGGGTAGGGTGTGACCCCGGTTCCGAGGTTGTCCTTCTCAGTTTCGTGCTCCCATCCCTCCACGGGTGGGTCTGCTTTCCAGGTGATGGAGAGGGTCCTTGCTTCAACAGGCTCATAGTTGACACCACTGCCATTGGAAACAGAACCCCCCTCTAGCTTGCAGCTGTCTCACCCTCCTACTCTGGAACCTCGAGCACGGGAGCTGAAAGGCTTGCACTCCAAGGGAACCCTCTCTCCAGAGTCCTCCTCAAAAGATCCCACTGGGGAGTCACCCCGGAAGAAACTTTGCATGAGGAAGCATCTTGATTCCCCTGAGGAATCCATCACTGAAGGCACCGATTGCGATGAGGGAGAAGGGTCCCCACGGTCTCCCCCGGAAGACGTCTCTTTTGGGGACTTTCTCAAGATCCTCAAGCAGAGGGTAGACTGGAAGCCCTCCAAACCTTTAGAGGAATCCGTGTTCTTGCAGGCTTTTCGTGCTCGGCGAGCTACTTCCTGGGTGACCCCACCTGCAGATTAGCTCATTCGACTTATTGTGCAGCATACTTGGAAGGCCCCGGATAACATCGAAACCATCTCTCGGAAGCCAGATAAAATTTTGTCCACTCCGGAAGACCAGCCCAATTGGTTCAAACAACTGGTAGTTGATGCCATGGTCGTGGCTGCAGCCACCATGAAGGAACTGGTGGAAGATATTTCCACTGTTTATCCCCCGAGCAGGGAGTCTTGGGCTATGGTCAGACTGGGAAAGCAGACCTATGCTTCAGAGACCTTTGCCATCCAGTCGCTGAATTACCAGGCACACTTTACTCGCCTCCAAAGAGACCTAATTTCTGAAATGTCTACCTCTTTGGTGGAGGTACTGCCTGAGGAGGTGTGTGATACTGTTGCCTCTCAGCTAGCTACCTTGGAACCAATCTCGAACTCCTCGATGCCCTTGATTTCTCACACTACCGAGGGGGGCATCTCGAGCAGCCACATTGGGCATCGTTATGAGACGACATGCTTGGATGCATCTGTGTGACTTTGCGGACACCTTTAAATCTTCCTTTGTCAATGCGCCTATTGACGAGTATTCCCTTTTTGGTCCCAAAGTAAGAGATACACTTTCACATAGTGAGAAGGATGGAAAGACCTTGTCTGCTGTGGGCATACATTTTTCCACCCCCCAGAAGTCCTACTCCAGGAATCAGAGAGGAGGAAAATTGTGGTTCAAGAAGTCCCAAGGATCTTTTCTTGACACTCGTGACAAGCAATCCCCCCCAGGGCAGAGAGGGAAAACACATTTGGAAGATGCCCCTTCCGGGGCAGAGGAGGTCCATGTATCCAAGGTGCTTGAGATTCCTTCTCTGGCAGACCCTTCCAGCTCTCCTGAACAGCGGCCCGATTGCTTTCCTGTGGAAGCAGTCGGGGGTCGATTTTCCCTGCACCTACAGGCCTGGCAACTCATAACAATGGATGCATGGGTGCAGAGGATAATATCCAGAGGCTATCCTATCACTTTCAACCTCACTCCCAGACCTGAGAAATGAATCCCCAACATCCCACCTGGTCAGAGGGAAGTTGCAGCTTTAGAAATTGAAAAGCTGCTAAGAAAGAGTTATCCAACCGGTCCCGCCAGACCAAAGAGGATCCAGCTTTTACTCAAGGTTATTTTTAGTGCCAGAAAAGACAGGGGACTGGAGACCAATCCTGGATCTCAGTTTACTAAACAAATTCATCAAACCTCAAAAATTCGAATGGTCACGGTATAGTCCATTCTCCCCTTTCTGGGGAAGGACAGCTGGATGCGCTCTATAGACCTCCAGGATGCGTATTACCACATAAAGATGGACAAACGCTCCCAGAGTTTTCTCCACTTACAGCTGGGAGCCAATCATTACCAGTTCAGGGTACTGCCCTTTGGTCACTCAACAGCCTCCAGAGTGTTCACCAAATGCATGGCAGTCATAGTAGCTCATTTCAGACTACAAGGATTCCAGGTGTTTCCATATCTAAACGATTGGCTCCGTCCTGCCATGTCTAGGAATCTTCTCATTCTCAGTCTCTCTTACACACAGGGCCTTGCTCTTCGCCTAGGTATCACGATCAACATGGACAAATCTCACATTTCTCCATCAAGAACACTGGAATTCATTGGAGCGATCTTCGACACAACGTCCTGTCAAGCTTCCCTCCCTATATGGTATTTATAGTATAGGTAGGTTTAAGTAGGTGTTTAAATTATTTATACACATTACCATATATTCATTTAATAGTGTCCACTATGCGTTTTTTCATGATAAATTTATTCCCTATGGCACTATTTTTTTACAAAATTGTACAATATGTTTATACTATTTTTTAGAATATTTTTATAGTATTTATTATTATTTATTACCAATTCATAGTTTATAGTATTTATATAGATATATACTGACACATGTTTTGTATTGTATCCAATATTATTCTATATTTATTTATATATGCAATTTGACCCTGCCCTTGTTCATGTTTTTCAAACTTTCCTAACTTTTGACCAACGTCATGGTTTTAAGCTTTCCTAATTTTTGACTAGCTTTGTTAGCTTTTTTAAGTTTGATAATGTTCCCTTCTAAGTCTGACAACATATTTTGTATGTCTTGCATATTGCAAGTGATAGATGCTGTTATGGTTTATATACATTCTTTGGGGCTGTATATCTTTAAACTATGCACTTTATCTTTTTATAAATTATTCATGAGTGCTGAATGGTGATTGGTGTACCATTTGATTACCACCTGATTGTTATGCTTTAAAAGCACTGTTTTAATTTACATGCTCTGTCTTGATAAAGTCTCTAACATTGGAGACGAAAGTGCTTGATTTCATATACATATATATATATTTTTTTATTTTGCTTAATAAAGTGTTCTTTTAGAATTCTACATTGTTTTGGATTGGTCGTCATTGCTATTGCATCTCCACACCACCGTAGCTGTTTGAAGCTTCCCTCCCTCCTCACAGGCTTTCATAAATAAGAAACCAGATTCAAGTCCTTCTCCCCCAGATATTTGTACCAGCACACCTTGTACTACAACTATTGGGGTGTATGGCAGCAACCATTACCTTGGTACCAATGGCGAGGTTGCACATGAGACTATTGCAGTGGCTCCTCTCATCACAATGGTCGATCTTTACTCACCCACTCGACCACATGATACGCCTTACAAATCTTTGCAAGAAACAAATGCTTTGGTGGATGAAGCCGGAATTCTATCTCTCCCAGTCCAGGGCCACGGTTACCACAGATGCTTCCCTGTTGTGGGGGGGGGCATTTCCAGGGAAAGACCATCCATGGCACCTGGTCACCCATGGAGGCCAATTTGCACATAAACGTTCTGGAATTAAGGGCAGTTCTCTTAGCCTTGCAAGCGTTGCACACATCCCTTCCTTACGGGAGCAATGCAATTCAGTCGGACAACATGTCAGTTGGCTGGTATACCAACAAACAAGGTGGAACCAGGTCTTACCCCCTGTGTCGGGAAGCCATGAAAGATTGGCATTAGGCGATGGCTTCCATCCACTTTCTCATAGCAATGCACATTCCCGGGAGTTCCAATCTTATTGCGGACAATCTGAGCAGGAACATTCCGATGCCTCACGAGTGGTCCCTCAATCCTATAATAGCGGATCAGATTTTCTGCTGTTGGGGCAGGCCTTGCTGCAGTCTGTTTGCTTCTCCCCTAAACAACAAATGCAGAAGCTATTTTACCCTGATCCCCCCCTCAGGGGGAGTCAACGAGGGATGCTCTGATGCATGATTGGCCCCCGGGCCTGCTGTATGCCTTTCCTCTATTTTTCCTCATCCCGAAATTCCTCCAGAAAGCTCAAAGGTTGAGAAGCAAAGTGATCGTCATTGCCCCTTATTGGCCCCGTCAAGTCTGCTTCCCTTTCCTATGGCCTCACCTGATTCACAGCCGGTGGATCCTGGATCATTCCCAAGGTCTGCTGTCTCATCCTCAGAGATTGATTCATCCCAATCTCCACAGCCTCAAGCTCACAGCTTGGTTTCTCCACTTCCGATGATTGCCAGGCTACCTGATATTTAATCTCCTGTTCGCAAGATTCTTCTGGCTTCGCACAAACCTTCCACCAGAAAATAGGTTCTCTAGATGGGCCAAAGAACATAACATAGATCCCTTTTAAATGCTTATTCAGAAGATCCTGCAATACCGGACTACACTTTTGCACGCAGGAGCTTCAGCATTGACAATTGCAGTGCATTTAGCAGCTATTGCAAATTTTTACAATGGAATTGACAATTCATCTGCTATGTCACACCAGCTGTGCAAGACCTTCATGAAAGGAGTATTACATATTAAACCTCCAGTTAAGCCTCCTATAGAACTATGGGACTTGACTTTGGTGCTTCACTCGTTAACAAGTTCTCCCTTCAAGCCTTCTAACTCCTGTTATATAAAATTTTTGTCTTGGAAAACTCTGCTTCTAGTATCCCTTACCTCAGCAAGAAGAGTGTCTGAGTTGCAGGCCTTGAGTATCAAGAGACCTTACTTGATTTTTCATAGGGAAAGAGTGTCCCTACGTACTGACTCCTCCTTTTTGCCCAAGGTCATTTCAGGTTTTTCCATTAATCAATCTATTGACCTCTCTGTTTTCTTTCCTCATCATTCAAATAGAGGGGAATACCTTCTGCATACCCTCGATGTTCATAGGCAACTTCGTTTCTACTTGGACAAAACTAAATCTTTCAGTAAAACGGATCAATTGTTTGTGGCCTTTGCAGGACCCAGGTTGGGTAAGCTGTCTCCAAAATGACTTTATCTTCTTGACTCAGAAACGCCGTTACTTTCATCTACAAAGTGTCCTTACCTTCCAGAATAAAGGCTCACTCTACTAGATCAATGGCTACTTCAGTGGCTTTTCATTCCAGAGCCTCTACGGATGATATCTGTGCAGTAGCCGCTTGGGCAAGTCCTCATACCTTTATCACTCATTACAAATTGGATCTGGCCTCCAGGGGGCGAGCATCCTTTGGTTCTATGGTGCTCAGGAATGGCCTTCCTTAGGGTCACCCAGGACTCAAGTAGCTGGGGACTCTGTCCTAACAGTAAGGAATGAATAAAGATTTACAACATCAGATAAATAAGTTATGTCTTACCATAACGTTCCATCTGTGTGTAGATCTTCATTTATTCATTACTTCCCACCCTCCTTCCCCCTGCCTGGACTCCTGGTGGACTTTAGGATTTCCTTTTAGTTAAGGTATTTGCTCAGACAGAGCCTCCTACTATCGCTATTATTATTTCTGTACTATAATGGCTGGCAAATTCGATCTGAAGAGACTATGAGAGGGGCGTTGTGGGTAGGTCTTAGCTGAGTGTTTTTGTCTGGTGCGAGCTTGGTAACGGCTGTGTCGGTTCCAAGGACGGAACCAAAGTCCTAACAGTAATGAATGAATGAATAAAGATCTACAACACAGATGGAATGTTATAGTAAGACATAACTTCTTTTTTTTTTTTTGTTTGAATTCACCTGTCCTAATCATTCCTGCGTTTGATCCTGATCAACATGAGGTTGTTCCAGGAGTTTTCTGTACTTGCAGCTGTATTTATGCATTTTCCACATTTCTTGCCTTCTCATCTGATCCTTCAGCTTATATTCTTCCTTTATTTTTTAACAGATTCATTTGCTGGATGATTTTTATCTACTTCTGGTTTGATTTTCATTCCCACTTGAAGCAGATATGCTTCTGCTAAACTAAGCAGGGAAATCATCTTAGATTTATTCTCCTCATGTTTCAAAACTTTCACTATGGGTCTTGTGAGGTCAGCAGATATGACTGCAGTTTCATGATTGCAGATCTGTACATGTAATCAATTTCAAGTAGACCCATACCTCCTTTGGAACAGAGAATATATAATTTTGGTATGCATTGATTTTTATAAATCATTTGATGGGCATGATCCTTCTTGTTTTCTTGTCTAATCTATCCAACACCTTTTGGGGCCAGTCAGTCACTCCAGAACTTTAAGTTAGGACAAGAAGAGCAAATTGGTTTATAGCTTGAACTTTGTTCCTAGATGTCGACGCTGTTTTCAGGATTAATTGAAGTCTTCTAAAATATTCCTTACTGAGTTTTATTCACATTTGTTCATGTTTTATCGTTGATTCTTCATTAGTTCCCAAGTATTTATACACTCTGTCACTTGCTCACATTCTTTTATATCACATTCTTGTCCCAAACTGAAATTTTCTTGGTGCTGCAGCGTTCCTGCGTTAAAGGTTGCTTTTGCATATTTATCAAGACCATATGACATTCTTATATTATCTGAAAACGTTTTGAATACTTGCAGTTGTGCTTTCAGTTCCTCATCTGATGAGCTGTACAGTTTTAAATCATTTACAAAGAGAAGATAAGAAGTCTGTACACTTTGTTGCTTTCTGGGAGCAAAGTTATAGCCATGACCTAATCTGTTAAGCAGACAGCATAATGCATTAAGGCAAGGCAAAAGAACAGTGGTGACAGAGAGTCACCCTGGAATATTCCCTTTGGATTTTTATCCCTGGAATTATAATTTGTCCTTTATCATGGCTTAACTGCAAAGGGGTTTGCCACTGTTTCATGGTCACTGTGGTGTAGTGTTTATCAGTGTAGTGTGTATTTTATACATTCTTAAGCACTCTTTTTATCCATGAATGTGGGATACTGTCAAATGCTCTCCATGCCATACTTCCCCTTTTTTACAGTTCTCCAGTATAACTTTATTTAACAGCAAGTGATCCTTTGTTCTGTATGACTTTCTTTAATTACCCTTTTGTTCTGTTGCCATAATTGAGTTTTCTTCTAAATGAGTATAAACGCTGTTGGCATCAATTCCAGTGTATAGTTTATACATTGTTAGAAGGCAAGTTATTGGTCTATAGTTTTTAGGGTAGCTTGTATGTTCATTCTTCAGTAGCAGCATTGTTTTTCCTATTAGCCAGGTTGGTGTCTGTTTGGGGTGCGCATATAAATAGCCCTTACTCATTCCTTAATTTAAGTGCAAAGATGTTAATACTTTTAGCCAGAAGTTAGGTACTGCATCTGGGCCTGGGATTTTCCAGTTAGAGGCTTTTCTTAACTTTGTTTAATCTCTCTGGCCGTTACTTCATCCTATTTCATATACTGTACATTTGAACTTCTTATTCTTTCTTTTACTTCTTCTATCCATTTAGCATCTTTGCTGTGTTCCACAGGATCTTCATAAATATTTTTTTCAAAATATATCTGTTTCTTCTGTTTTGCTGGTCTTTCAGTTCCTTTAACTTGTTTCCCAATTCTCTATAAAACGTTTTTGGGTTTTCCTCTCCTGCTCAGTAGCTGTTCTAAATGTATGGAAGGCATTATAGCCCTGCACAGCTGGAGTGCTGTCTGCTGTTTTAAACTGTCTCCATCACTAGATGACAAGAGGTTGTAGGTAGTGAAGTTTCTTGTTCAGGTCCCTAGCCTTGAACAGTAAAACCTTCATATTTTCCTTTGCTTGTTTCATTATGTTGGTAGGTTTATCAGAGTGGCATTGCCTAAAACAGGCATTATGGGGGTTGATGATGTCTTTACCAATAATCAAGACTATTCCTGGACCCCAGGAAAGGAGAAACATGATTTGTCTTACCTCAACACATTTTTGAAATTTCCATCCATCAAGATGCATTCTCTCCAGACCTTAACTTCCTCCCATCCTTCCTTAAGGCTTATTGGTCATTTTGGATCTGAAGGATGTATGCTGTCAAATTCTTATACACTTGTACTGCAAGAAATTTCTCAGGTTTTCCATCTCTTCTTCAAACTTTCAAGTCCCAGCTTTACTTTTTGGCATGTCTTCTGCTCCAAGAGTCTTCACAGTGTGCCTAACTCTGGCTATCAGCTTCTTCATAACTCAGGGGATACAAATTTCCCCTACCTGGGCAGCCTTCTTATGTAAACTTCATCCAAGGTAACCCTGATGTTGCATCTCAAATTTACAGTTCCTGTTCTGTGAAGACTGGGATTCACTCTCAATCTTAAAGAAGTCTTCCCTGACCCCCCCCCCCCCCCCCCAGGCATAGTATTCTTAGGGTAAAGTGTCAGTAACCAGCCAATGACAGCCTTCCTCCCTGAAGCAAGCTCTCTCAACTTGCTTCCAGTCCTTGCCCCCAATGTACGACCTCAGCAAGAGAGATTCTCAGAGCATGGGAGTATGTTGCATTTGCTGCCACAATTCTAATGGTGCCATATGTCTAACTGCATGTGATGAAGATTCAGTGGTACCTGAAATCCCTTTGGTCTCAAAAACTTTCACCCCCTGGATTTCAAAAATCACTCTCTTGCCCTTTGTAAAGTGGGAATGTCAGTGGTTGATATCTTAGGTGAAATTCAACACAAGACTTCCTTTAATCGCACCTACACCCACCCAGGACCTACACACAGATACATTCAACCTGGCCTGGGGTGCACACTAGTCCAGGGACAGTGGTCCACCAGAGAACTCAAGGTTCACATTAGTGTGAAGGAGATGAAAGTCCTCATCCAAGCTTTATGGGTGCTTTCCCACCCGAGGAGAGTAGGCCCCTGAAAGTGTTCACAGATAACACCTTGGTTATGTGTTTCATCAACAAACAGGAATAATTAGAGCAGACAACTCACTGTTCTGTTCCAGGAACCGTTGTCACTCTGCCTGCAGGATGGATGCCATGTCCTTCAACTGGGGAGGAGAGGTTCCTATACACCTCCCCCCTTCCCCCCGATCCTAAATGTTCACCTGAAGATACAGAGGGACAGTCCAGAAATCTTGCTAGTGACTCCATTTGACCCCAGGCAGCATTGATGACTCCTCCTTTTACTTCATCTGGCCAGGGACATTTACTTCGTTACCCCACAGAGTGGACGTACTCTTACAGAACAAGGGCTGTCAGATTCACCCCAGCCATCAGGTTCTCATCATGACTTTCTTGATGATAGAATTTTAATTCCCTTCAGACACCATTCTCAGAGGATGGGTCCAGGTACTCCAGAAGGCAAGAAAACCTACTACAAGAAAATCTTAAGTGGAAAATATTTTTGATGTGATATCACAAGAAGAATGAGGACCCATATTTGCTGGGTATACTTACTATTCTGTCTTGTATGAGCTACTTAAAAGTGGTCTAGCCTTCCACTCCATCAGAACCAAGTTATAATGCCCTTTCTGATTTCCTGCCTTTAGGTCCACCATTGCTGTCTAGAATTGAGGTCAAGCAGTTCTTAAAAGGCAGCCTATACCTGAATCCTGCCAGGGAAGCTATCCTCCCTTCCTGGAATTCAAATTTTGTTTTAAAGAAGCATGCCCTACCTCCTTTTGAACCAGAAGCTTCAGCTTCGCTAAAATTCTGTGCCTAGAAAGCAGTTGCTCTTACCTCTGCTAGAAGAGTTTTGGAATTATGGCAATTCCTCCTTTAATTATCTTCCATAAGAATAGGGTTCCCCAAGGGATAACCATCCATGGACTGAGGTCATATGCTGGACGTAGAGCCAAGAAGGTTTTTTAGCTTTGGTACCCCTGTTGGATAGCGCACAATTATTGGAATACTGCAGCAGTCATCAGCAAAACATCTACGGTTCTTACACAGCTGTACTTTTTATGTCAAGTATCTTTAACTACCAATGCTGTTTCTCTTTTAACCCAAATACTTCATTTTACCACACCCTCATAAATATGGATACTGCTGGACTAAGTCAAGAGTATGAGCTTATTTTATTGTTGTTGCCTTTATCTTACTGTCATTTATTTTATACCCGGAGAATTCCTGAAATTGTTTAAATGTAGTTATAAGAGTAAGAGTATCTTACTAGTTTTGTCAAGTACAAATATCTCCTGACTACAGTACCTTTACCTCCCCATAAGTCTGATCCACCCGATTAATTCAGTTATCCTAAACTGTGATTCCGCTTACAACACAATCACTGCGCTAAACCCACTACACATAATCTAATCCCGTTTCATTTTACTGGTTTGTATTAGCTTTCCTAGCCTAGCAAATACTACTCATATGTCCACCACTTTTACTTCTTGTACCTTAACTTTATTCTATTTTTCTATTCCAATTATGTAACTTTAAATACATTTGGCTTGTTATATCTATGTATACTTTGTTAGATTCTCTGTGCTCACTCATAAATGCAAACCATTGATCTGTTGTTGTCAGTCTTCATTCTTGACCAACGGGATTCTGTTCCGGTCCTCTGAACCAGCTTGGCGGTTATACAGCTCGTGCCATCAAGAAAAGCCGTCTAGCTAAGACTCTACCCACAATGCCCTTCTCTCCATTACCTCAGATCTTGTTTGCTGCTCTGATAGCAAGACGCGTCAGCCGATACTCTCTAGCCAAGTCAGATTTTATTAATTTAAACTCTTAGATTTAAAATTTTTCTCCCCTTTTTCTTATTATTATTATTATAATTTTTCTTCTCATTACCCTTTAAGTGATTGTTTTTCTCCACCATTAATACCTCACAGTATTTTTGTTTCCATTGTTGGTAACCTTCCATCTCTCCCCTTTTCTTACCATGTAAGGTAACTCTAAATTACTGCTGTTGGTATTTCCTTTCTTCTTTTTTTTACCAGTCGTGGTATTCTTTTCTACCGTCTAAAATTAAAACACACAATTCCGCTGAATAGGGTGTCCGGATCCAAGAATATCCACCAAAAACTTTAAAATTTTACTTTAATAACCATTGAAACTACTGTTAGTTGAGCGCTTTCATCTACGTTATAGACTTCATCAGAACACTGAAATATATACCATCCTTGTTTAAATACAATAGTAAACCAATCGGTTCCATGAAATAATCAAGCAATTAATTCATGATTGTGTTAAACACACAACTTAAAGTGCACAGTGCCTTCAATAAAGTAACTAATTTAACCCTTTTACTATAAAAATGAGTTGTATATGTGCATAAGATACCCTAATGTAATATAAAAGTCGCAATACATATAAAATCCCATTTTATAAATATAACTGAAAAAAATAGGAAAATAATAATGTTAAAAACAAGTTAAAAACTGTGTTTATTAAAAAGTGTATTATATAATGCATTCTATAATGTATGCCTTTTGTAAGGGGTCCTGTACTTCCCCTACTGTTAATTAGGATTGCACCTTTAGTTCCAGAATAGGCTTGATGGATATACCATCATTTATACCTGGATGTACTGTTGACATTCAAACGGAGGAACAGACACTTTCCAAGAGGAGATGGGTATAGAAATAAAGAATATTATGGTAGTAATAATAACAATAGGAATTTTTTAGCATCTAGTGAATATTTGAAATTCACTTACAAAAGTGATAGAAATGGTATTTCTTACCTTGACACATTTATATATACAGAAAATGGTCATTTTTGTTCCAAAATACATAGAAAAAGTGCCTTTAGCAATGCATACCTGGAATATTCCAGCGGTCATCCCTATAGTCAAAAGGATAGCATTATTAAGGGATAATGTATTAGGGCAGCAAGAATGACCTCAGTTTACAGTGACATGGTTAAGGAACTTGATTTTATTGGGAGTATGTTCAAGAAAAGGGGATACTTCACTAACCTTATAGATACTACTATTAAATATGTAAAGGATGAGTGGGGTAAAAATATAAACCCCTTTTAGGTAGGAGAATTGAGAATATGCAACCTACGAATATTGAAGTCCCAGAGAACCAGAATCGGTTTCAACGGGCATGTATATTACAATATGGGTCTTTCAAAGGACATCCGTAACATAATTACAGGCAATTGGAACATTATGAAATCAGATGAAAACATTCACAAATTATTAGGAGAGCAGCCTACATTTGTCTACAAGACAGGATTTAATCTCAAGAACAAATTTGAGACGGAGGTAGACAATAAGAGGAATAGGAATAGAGAGGGGGTACCCACAAATGTGGATATTGTAATCAGTGCTATGCCATTTTGGAAGATGCCACTATAAAACTAGAAGACATTAGTCAAACTACTTTAAAAGTTTCAGAATGGGAATTGTCGAACACAACACGTGGTTTACCTAGCTAAATGCACAAAATGTTCCTGTTTTTTATGTGGGGAAAACTGACAGGTGTCCAAGGAACAGAATATATAATTTTTATTGCATTAGGAAAAAAGACATAACTAATGCATTGTATAGACACCTTGTCAAAAGCCCCAGTTGTGAA
Organism: Protopterus annectens; assembly: GCF_019279795.1. Lineage (NCBI taxonomy): Eukaryota > Metazoa > Chordata > Ceratodontiformes > Protopteridae > Protopterus > Protopterus annectens. Next base: position 199,911,756 of record NC_056746.1, on the reverse strand, counting down.
GAGTTCAAATTTGCCATATTAGAACATGTGTTTCCTAACCCCAGGGGGGTAATATTAGTAAGAAATTAAATGAAAGAGAAACTAGATGGCAAATTTTACTGAATTCAACAGTACATTCAGGTATAAATTATGGTATATCCATCAAGCCTATTCTGGAACTAAAGGTGCAATCCTATTCTGGAACTAAAGGTGCAATCCTAATTAACAGTAGGGGAAGTACATGACCCCTTACAAAAGGCATACATTATATAATACACTTTTTAATAAACACATTTTTTAACTTGTTTTTAACATTATTATTTTCCTATTTTTTTTTCAGTTATATTTATAAAATGGGATTATATGTATTGTGACTTGTATATTACATTAGGGTATCTTATGCACATATACAACTCATTTTTATAGTAAAAGGGTTAAATTAGTTACTTTATTGAAGGCACTGTGCACTTTAATTTATGTGTTTAACACAATCATGAATTAATTTCTTGATTATTTCATGGAGCCGATTGGTTTACTATTGTATTTAAACAAGGATGGTATACATTTCAGTGTTCTGATGAAGGCTACAACATAGATGAAAGAGCTTAACTAATTGTAGTTTCAATGGTTATTAAAGTAAATTTTTTAAGTTTTTGGTGGATATTCTTGGATCCGGACACCCTATTCAGCGGAATTGTGTGTTTTAATTTTATTTGGTTGTCACCGTAGAATTTTGGACTTTTTACTTATTCCTTTTTACCATCGCTGGTAGAAATTTCTTCCATGTTTGACTGCAGTTGTGCATGCGTGTGTGCGTGCGTGCGTGTGTGCGTGCGTGTGTGCGCGTGAGTGCTTGTGTGTGTGCTTGTGTGTGTGCTTGTGTGTGTGCCTGTGTGTGTGCCTGTGTGTGTGCCTGTGTGTGTGCCTGTGTGTGTGCCTGTGTGTGTGCCTGTGTGTGTGCCTGTGTGTGTGCCTGTGTGTGTGCCTGTGTGTGTGCGTGCGTGTGTGTGCGTGTGTGTGTGCGCATGTGTGTGTGAGACTTTGGCCCAGTGGGCTAATTCTTTTTATTATTGTCAAAATAGTAGAAAAACAAAAAGGCACTTCTGGTTTTAAACAGTGCCAAGACTGTGAGCAAAAGATGCCCAACTCGGATGGGTATTTTTCTTGCGTATATTGTTTGGGTCCGACCCACTTGGATCAAGACGGAATGATCTGCCTGGCCTTTAGTAACAGGGCCTTGGTAGAGAGACGTAATAAATTGATATTAAAAGGAATGCTAAAATCGCCCTTTGAAGAAGCGTTGTCCAAATCCGATTCTTCCTCCTCTAAATCCGATCATACCAAAAAGAGGAGTCACTCTGTGCTGGTTTCCTCAATGGCACTGGTGGCTAAGAAACCCAAGTCCTTGGTTTCATCTGCCTCCTCAGAACTGAAGACTAAGATTCTGAAGTTAACGGAACTAGACTCTTCGGCACCAGCTACTATTTCCATGGCACCATTAGTGCCAGCTTCTTTAGTTTCCCGGTTGGTGCCGACTTCTCCAACTTCACCGTAGCAGACTCTACCCACCACTTTGCCAAAGTCTGAAGTCATACATGTTCCCAGGACAAGATATTCCCTTTTGCTAGGCCCCTTTCTGAGTCAACTTCCCAGTCCTTTTTTTGGAAAGGCCAGAATCTCCCTTGGGATTGTCTGTTCCAGGAGTCTCTCTGAGGTTGATGTTGTGAGGTTGGTGAATCAGTTTTTAGCAGCCAAGGGTCTTCCTGACCCTTCTCAGACCTCTCTTCCTGCTGGAATTGGGGTATTTTCTCCCAGGAGTCCTCTGAATTTTCCTCCTCTTACCTCCTCAGGAGGCTTAGAGCCCACCTCTTCAATTTCCCCTGTTCCAGCTGTCCTGGTGCCGATAGGCACTTCCTCCTCTGTTCCAGAGGCTGCTCAGACATCTTCTGTTCCCTCTAAACCAACAGATTCCTTTAGCTCAGCTGTCCGTTCTGACTGTTTTGGATCGGCTCCTGGTTTTTATTCGGAGTTGTCCTTAACTCTGGAAGCCCTGACAGTTGTGGGCTTTACCCTGGCTCCTGCATCAGAGGGCAGTCTGTTGGTGCTGGATGTGACCTGGGTTCCGAGGTTGCCTTTCTCAGTTCCGGGCTCCCATCCCTCTTTAAGGGGCCTGCCTTCCAAGTCATGGGGAGGCATTAGCCTCTGTGGGCTCCCAGCTGGCCCCTTCTGTATCGGAGTGTCTTATGTCAGTACCTTCTGGTCCAGAGCTGCCACCATCCTCCACATGGGGACAGCGAGCACCGAAGCTACAAGTTACCTCTGTGCAAGGCCCCTCTTCTTCAGAGTCTTCCTCAGAGATTCCCACTGAGGAACCACCCCAAAAGAAGACATGCAAGAGGAAGCACTTGGATTCCCCAGAAGAATCCATCACTGAAGACACAGACTTAGATGATGGTGACCGGTCACCCCCTAAAGATGTCTCCTTTGGAGACATCCTGCAGATACTCAGACAGAGGGGTAATTGGCAGCCCAAAGACCTGATCTCTGAGGAATCTGTGTACTTGCAAGCCTTTGGTGCTCACCCATCTACCTCCTGGGTGACCCCACCCACTGATGATCTCATTAAATTTATTGCACAGTGGGTGTGGAAGGCCCCTGATTCTTTATAGCCCATTCCGGGAGACCAGACAAAATCTTATCAGTCCCTGAAGATCACCAATATTGGGCCAGGGGCTTACCAGCAGATGCCATGGTGGTGGCGGTGAGAGTCCCACTGTCCACCCACCTAACCGAGAGTCTAGGATGATGATTAGATTTGGAAAGTGGGTCTGTGCTTCATCAACCTTCGCCCTAAGGTCCTTGAATTTCATGGCACATTTTACTAGACTTCAGAGGGATCTGATTAAGGAGTTATTGGATACCCTCACTGGTGCAGTGTCTGAAGGGGTGCAGGATAAAGTTGTGTCACAGCTGGCCACCCTGTAGTCTGTATCGAACTTGTCCATGCGGCTCATCACACATGCAGTCGAAGGGACGACCAGAGTAGCGGGTTCAGGCATTGCCAAAAGGCACCATACCTGGATACGTTTGTGTGAGTTCGCAGAGCTTTTCGTCAGTGCTTCCTTTGACGGATCATCCCTGTTTGGCTCCAACGTCAAAGACGCACTGGCCAGGTGCAAAAAAGATGGAAAGACACTTTCTTTTGTGGGCATTCATTTCTCTACTCCTCAGAGATCCTACTCCAGGAATCAGAGGAGTGGAAAGATGTGGTTCAAGAAGTCCCATGGACCTTTCCAGGACACACGTGGTGGTAGCTCCACTCAGGGCAGAGGGAGGAGCTCTAATGAAAGACGCCGACCCCATGGCAGAGGTGGTCTACAAAATCAGGGTTTCCGAGACTTCTTCTGTGGACAGCTCTACTAGCGCTCCTGAAAGGAGGCCCGATTGCTTACCTCTGGAAACAGTCAACAATCAATTCAGGGGAAGCCTTTCATTGCACTCGACAGCCTAGCAACAAATAACTTCAGATACTTGGGTGCAGAAGATCATAACCAGATGTTACCATATCTCCTTTATTCTTTTCCCAAGATCACAAAGAAGAATCCCCCATGTTCCACTCAGCCAGAGGGACCTGAAGCCTTGGAGGTTCAAAAGCTGCTAGAAAAAGAGTCATCTAAGAAGTCCCACCAGACTAGATAGGATCCTGATTTTACTCAAGGTTCTTTTTAGTGCCAAAAAAGACAGGGGCCTGAAGACCAATTTTGGACCTCAGCCTTCTGAACAAATTTGTTCAGCAAACAAAATTCCAGATGGTCATGGTTCCGTCTATACTTCCCCTTTTGTAGAGGAAAATTATTGGATGTGCTCTACCTTCAAGATGTGTATTACCACATAAAAATGGACAAACACCCCAGAAGGTATCGCTTCTTTAGGCTAGGAACCAGTCAATGTTCATAGTGCTATACTGCTGCAGTCATCACACTTCAGTTATCCTGTCGTCAGGCGGTCCCGCAGTCGGCCGAATCCCAAAGACTTGGTCCGGCGTCGGTTGTCGTCGCCTCTTCCCTGACATTAGTGCGACAGGGGTATAAAAGAGACAGCCGACGCCATTTTCTTTAGTCTTTCTTGCCGTGCGGTGCCCGAAGCAGAAGCAGTTCGCGAGTGCCGGTCGGCCAGCTCCTGAAATTTTCGAATCGAGTTTCAGCCTGAAGTCTTCTCTAAAGCCAAGTACCCTGTTGGGGAAACTTTTCTTACCTCAGACCGATGTCAGACAAAGTTAATAATTGTATTTCTTGTGGGAAGCAAATACCTCATAAGGATTTTCATTCTTATTGTATTCCTTGCTTAGGCGCAGACCACACCATCTGTGGTTGTCGGTTTTGTGCTAGGTTCAACAAACATACAATTAAGCGTTGGGCAGAATTCGCCCAGCATTATTTTGGCAGAAAATTTAACTATAGCATGCCGTCGGAGCAACCGACATCAGCAATGATTAAAAAAACGCAAAGATAAGGACCGGCCGCCAAGGCCAAGACCAGATACCGAGGCCTCTGCAAGGCCTGCCGCCGGTTCTCCGGTTTTCAGCGAGGCGCCTTCGCTGCCCCTGACTACCACTGATTCAGAATTTCTGACGGCATCCCAAACCGAAACAGTTGGGCCTCAGGATCCGGTTCCACTTCACTCCTCGGACACCAGCCCTGATGGGGATCTGGAAATTTTGGATAGGCCTTCGGTCTCAGAGGGTGTTTTCAAACCAACAACTGCCTGTGCCAAGCCTCATGCTAAGCTCAAAGCCCCCTTGAAAATTAGAAAACCGGGGCCACACACCCCCACACAGGCTCCTATGCCTAAAAAACAGATGCTTTAGATGGCCGAGGATTTAATTACCCTTATCAGGGGATCCCAACCCCCTCCTGACAAAAGGCCTAGACTGGAGGAAGATTATCCTTCCTCTGACCAAGCATCCGTTTCCTCAGGCATCTCTGACGACCAGGATTACTCCTTCCCTCCTTATGAAGACTCAGATGCTGAAGAGTCCATTCCCTCTGTCTCCCCACCTGAAGACTACTCTTTTGGGGAAACTTTACACACCATGAGGGAACACTTCCACTGGGAAGGCCAAGATTACTCTGACTCCAAGAAAAGACTCCGTGAGTTTCTTCTTCTTCCACAGCATAGACCCCTGGCAATCCCTCCAGTTTTAGACATTTTGGATGATGTTTTCTCTGAATCCAGTTTAAACCCAGATTCTTTACCTCCAGCACCAAATAAACCAGACAGATACTACCGAGTTCCTGATTCTCATAAGTTTCTATACAAAAGCCCTAATGCTGACCCCAAGACCATTTCCCAGGGTCCCAAAGGGGTTAAGGCCTCTACTGCTAAGAACCCACTTCCTTCTGAAAGAGATTCCAGAGCATTAGAAAGATGGGGAAAGAAAGTGTATACATCTGCCACTTTGGCCATGAGGGCATTAAACTGCCAATTCCACATGCTAAAATACCAACAGTATTTGATGACACAGTTAAAGCAGAAGCTGATCCCTCAGACAGGTCAACTAGATTTGAAAGAGATGCAGGATTTGCTTCATGCAGCAGAACAGGTGGGAAAACATACCTTACAGTGTGGTTTTGATTCATTGGAAGCCTCATGTAGAGCAGCTGTCACAGGGTCTGTCATACGTAGGCATGCTTGGCTTAAAGAACAAGCCTTACCAGAACATGTCAAAGCAAAGTTATTGGATGCCCCATTGCCGAATGATGTGTTATTTGGTATCAAAGCAGAGGAAGTTTTGAAGAAAATGGAAGAAAAGGCAAAATCTATGCAAACAGTTAAAGATTTTTTACAGGTACAACCTCCTCGTTTCAGCAGAAACTGACCATCAAAATACTGGTGCTTTCCTGCATCAGACAGACCCCAAAGAGGTAGGTACAGGTGCCCAAGGGGCAGAGGCCAGCCACAAGGTTCTTTCAGGCCTAGACAATGGCATACAGCAACTCAAAGAGGTGGAGACGAAAGATCTCAACCCTTCAGGAAACAAACACAATGACTTCCCTCTTCGCCTGCCAAGCAAAATTAACCTGGCAGCACCTTTGGGAGGGGGAACTGGCTCCATTTCCACAAAATTGGCACATCATAACAAAGGACAAATGGATTCTGGACATTATTACCCGAGGCTACAGATTTCACTTCCACACTTTACCACAGATGAGAGGCATGCCAAATCTGCCTCCAAACCAATGGACAGAGGCTCAAACGCAAATTTCAGCTCTCATGGATATGAAAGCAATTCAAAATGTACCTACAATAGAGCAAGGTCAAGATTTTTACTCAAGACTGTTTCTAGTCCCAAGAAAGGACAAAGCCTGGAGGCCCATCTTAGACCTCTCAATTCTGAACACATACCTGGAGGTACCCAAATTCAAAATGCTCACACTTAAGCAGCTCCTTCCCATGCTGGGCAAGGGGTCTTGGCTGGTAACGTTGGACCTCAAAGAGGCATACCTGCATGTCCCTATCAGACAAGATTGCAGAAGATACCTCAGATTTTTGGCAGGTACAACGCATTATCAATTCTCTGCATTGCCCTTTGGCTTATCTACTGCGCCCAGAGTATTTACGAAATGCCTGGCGTCAGTAATAGCATATTGTAGACAATGAGGATCACAAATTTATCCATATGTGGACGACTGCCTGATCCAAGCGGACAGCAAGGACATTCTATTACAGCATCTGGCTTTTGTAACACAGCTGCTCAGTTGCTTAGGGTACACAGTAAACAAAAAGAAGTCAAAACTAATACCCTCGCAACAGATAATATTCCTGGGTGCCAGCTTAAATACAACGACCTAGATGGCTTACCTCACGCCAGACAAACAAAAACAATTGACTAAATACTTCAAAAAGATAGCAACTTTTACCCAGCTCACTGCAAGGAAAATCCTGCAGGCATTGGGGTTCATGGCATCATGCATTCAACTAATCCCGTATGCAAAGCTGCATATGAGAAAATTACAATGGTACCTGAAAAGTGTATGGTCTCAACACAGGCACAGCCTCGAAACAAATATACCTATCATTCCCTGCCTTCAAAAAGAGTTCCTGTGGTGGGCTCAAGCATGTCAAACAAACAAGGGTCTTCCTTTCGTCTTACCTCCAGCAAACCAAACCATGACAACAGATTCTTCAGACTATGCCTGGGGAGCACACATGGCAGGACAGTGCATACAGGGCAAATGGTCTCCAAAACAAATGCATCTTTACATCAACCAAAAGGAGATGCTAGCTGTGCAAAATGCACTGACAGCCTTCAAGGACCTCTTGCATCCAGGACAACTTCTAATGAAGACAGACAACACCACAGTTATGTGGTACATAAACAAACAGGGAGGAACACACTCCTACCCTTTATGCAGACAGGCTATGACCTTATGGAACACAGCTTTGACCTACCAAGTACAACTACAAGCACAATTCCTGCCAGGAAAGGAAAACATATTGGCAGACGAATTAAGCAGAAATATGGTAGACCCTCACGAGTGGAGACTACACCTGCAAGTATTTTCAATGATAACTCAAAGATGGGGATGTCCAGACATAGATCTATTTACCTCCCCCAACAATTGCCAATTACAAAAATTCTGCACAAGGACTTATCACTCCGTAGCCTGGAAAGTGGATGCTCTATCATTCAGTTGGACAACACTGACAGTCTATGCCTTCCCTCCACTACCTCTACTGACCAAGGTATTATTGAAGGTCAGATCAGAGAGACCACAAATGATCCTCATTGCTCCAGACTGGCCATGCCAGCACTGGTACCCATTACTAAGGAACTTGACTCACAGCCCTCCATGGATCTTGCCTCAATTCCCACTACTGTTGACTCAGAAAAACTATCAAACCCGTCACAGCCAGCTCAGAACTTTAAATTTAGCTGCATGGAGAATTCCTTAAATTATCAATCTACACTTCTCTCAAAGGACGTCCTGAATGTAATTATTGAGGCCAGGAGGCCCAGCACCAGGAAGACTTACTCAGACAAATGGAAAAGATTTTGTGCATGGCATCAGGCTAAAGGTCAAAATTCTTGGACACCAAACATTCCTCACATACTGCAATACCTAACTGAGATGCTACACAAAGGCCTTTCCTTCTCCTCCATTAAGATCCATGCTTCAGCCATTTCAGCTCACTATAATACGGATCCCCCAATTTTCTCACACCCTTTACTTAGGCAGTTTCTCAGAGGGGCTAAGAATATAAGACCCCCCAGAAAACCACCAACACCAACTTTGGACCTGAACTTCGTTTTAGAAGAGTTAACACTACCTCCTTTCGAACCAGCTTTCTCAGCAGAACTACAATACTTGTCTTGGAAAACAGCCTTTTTACTGGCTATTACCTCAACACGCAGGGCCTCAGAACTACAGGCACTTATGGCAGTGGAACCTTTCATCATTTTCCATCAGGACAGAGTCTCCTTACGAACTGTAACCCTACCTTCATGCCCAAGGTAGTATCCAGTGTGGTTTTGAATCACACCATTCATTTACCCACCTTTTATCCTAACCCACAGAATAAAGGAGAAAGGCTCCTTCACTCTTTTTGGACATTCACAGACAGCTACGTTACTATTTAGATAAGACAAATCTTCAGAAAAACTGACCAACTCTTTGTATCATATGCTGCAGGTTCACAAGGAAAGGCAATTTCAAAACAGACCATCTCCAGATGGATAGCACACTATATCCGCTTTTGCTACTTGCACCATGGGAAGGCAGTGCCTGTCAATATTAGATCCCATTCTACCAGGGCTACTGCAACCTCAGCAGCCTTTCTCAGAGGGGTTCCAACCAAAGACATTCTGGAGGCAGCTACTTGGAGTTCAGTGCACACCTTTACCAAGCACTACCACCGTCCATTATACTCAAAAACCAGAGCTGGTTTTGCCACTGTAGTTCTGCAGGGTATCCTAGCATCACCTAACCCAGTTTAGTACCAGCCACCCTTCCATAGCTTTGGGATTCTACCCAAGTGTGATGACGGCAGCAGTATAGCACGATGAACATAGTACAGTTTTGTACCTACCATAAATGTAGATGATTGAGTGGTTATACTGCTGCAGTCCAGATTACCCAGCCTCCATCCCCTCTACATACCAGGGTGTTACTTACAACTCCATGTACATCAATCTATTGGATGCATGTCTATATGGTGTATTTGCTTACAGCTACTACTATGGCTTATCTACTAAGGTATTGTTGCATTACTACTGTATTGCCTTCCTAGTTGGGGGCACCTGACATCTGGGGCAAGAAAAACTGAAGAAAATGGCGTTTGCTGTCTCTTTTATACCCCTGTCGCACTGACGTCAGGGAAGAGGCGACGACAACTGACGCCGGACCAAGACTTTGGGATTCGGCCGACTGCGGGACCGCCTGACGACAGGATAACCCAAGTGTGATGACTGCAGCAGTATAACCACTCTAACATCTACATTTATGGTAGGTACAAAACTGTACTTTTCCAGTTTAGAGTGCTGCCCTTTGGTCTCACCACACCCCCAGGATGTTCACCAAATGCATGGCAGCAGTCACAGCTCATGTGAGACTACACAGATTCCAGGTGTTTCCTTACTTAGACTACTGGCTCCTCACCTCCCCCACCATATATTGCTTCAAGCCACAACATTCATTCTACACCTGTTTGGGCATCACTGTCAACAGAGAAAATTCTCAGCTGACTCCCACACAAGGCTTAGAGTTTATAGGAGCTTGTCTCAACACAGTCTGTTGTGTAGCTTCTCTCCCTCTTCACAGACTACAATTGATAAGGTCTCAAGTACAGTTTATCATATCCAAAGAAAAAGTCCACACTGTTCTTGTGCTCCAAGCTTTAGGATCCATGGCAGCAACCATCACCGTAGTATCTCTGCCAAGATTTCACATGAGGCTCCTTCAGTGGCTGTTGGCTTCACAATGGTCCATCCTAACACATCTTATGACTTACCCCATTGTAATAATGGGTCTTTGCAAAAAGGATCTATCCTGCTGGATGCAGTCAGAGAAAATTCTCCTGGGACATCCCTTTATTCCTCCTCAGCCCAAGGCCATAGTGGACGCTTCCCAGATCGGTAGTGGACGCTTCCCAGATCGAGCGGGGGAGTATTATGTGGTAAGAATAGTTCAAGGCACTTGGTCTCTGCAAGAGGCCAATTTGCACAACAGTGTCCTGGAACTGAGGGCAGTGCTCTTAGCATTGCAAGCCTTTCATTCTGCCCATCTCTGCAAGAGGCCAATTTGCACAACAGTGTCCTGGAACTGAGGGCAGTGCTCTTAGCATTGCAAGCCTTTCATTCTGCCCTCCTTCCAGGGACAGTTGCATTTCAGTCGGACAACATATCCGTAGTATGGTACATGAGCAAACTGGGTGGAACCAGATCTTAGCCCATGTGCCGGGAAGCTGTCAGAGTGTGGCAATGGGCGATATCCTCCAACTGCTTTCTAGTAGCAATGCATATCCCGGGGAGCTACAACGTGATAATGGACAAACTGAGCAAATGCATTCTCCTGCCTCACGAGTGGTCTCCCAATCCCAAAGTGGCGAAGGAAATTTTTCGTCGATGGGGCTAGCCTTGCTGCATCCTCTTTGTTTCCCCAATAGACAACAAATGCAGCAGATATTTTGCCCTAATCCCCCCTCAGGGGGAGTCACCGAGAGATGCTCTCCTACTCAATGGGCCCTCGGGTCTCCTGTACGTCTTCCCCCTCCATTTCCCCTCATCCCCCTCTTCTTGAAGAAAGCCCAAAGGTTGAGAAACCAAGTGAACCTCGTTGCACCCTTTTGGCCCCAGCAAATCTGGTTCCCTTTTCTTTGGCCTCACCTGATTTGCCAGCCATGGTTTCTGGACCCAGTTCCAGGCCTGCCGTCTCACCAGCAGGGACTGGTGCACCCCAACCTTCAAACTCTCAAGCTGACAACTTGGTTCCTACAGTTCCATAAGTCACCAGGTAGAATCACTTAACTTCCCCAGTACAAAAAAATCCTTCTGTCTTCCCATAGACTATCCACCAGGAAACTCCATCTTAGTAAGTGGAAGAAATTCTCTATTTTGGCCTATAAGAATAAATTAGACCCCCTTTCGGCTGCTGTTGAGAAAGTTTTCAAATTTTTTAGCTTCCCTTTTTGATCAAGGAGCTGCTGTTTCCACCTTTAAAGTTCAGTTAGTGGCCATTTCTAATTTTCACAATAGCTATGATGACCATTCTTTAATTTCCTGTCACTTATGCAAAGTTTTTCTTAAAGGTGCCTTATGTCTAAAGTTCCCATTCAAGGATTCTATACCTCCGTGGGATCCGACACTGGTTTTGCAGTCTTTAGTACTTCCTCCCTTTGAACTAGCAGCCACTTGCTGTTTGAAATTTCTCTTGTGGAAAACTCTTTTTCTAGTAACCATTACTTCTGCCAGGAGGATATCTGAAATTCAAGCATTATGTGCAATACCCCCAAATCTGATTTTTCATAAGGATAGGGTTTCGTTAAGGACCAACCCTTCCTTTCTTCCAAAGGTGGTGATAGAATCTAATATTAATCAAGCTATTGATTTGCCCGTTTTCTTCCCCAGCTTTTCCAGTAAAGGTGAGTATTGTTTACATTTACTGGATGTTCATAGACAATTAGGTTTCTACCTCGTCAGACTCAAGAGTCGAGAAAATTGGACCAATTATTTGTTTTCTTTTTAGGTCCAACTCTGGGAAGATCTGTCTCAAAATTTACCTTGTCAAGATGGCTAAGAGATTGTATTACTTTCATTTATACTCATAACAACCACAAGTTATCAGTGCCTGTAAGAGCACATTCTACTAGATCAATTGCCACATCAGCTTCTTTTCATTCCAAAGCTTCCATAGATGAGATATGTGCAGCCGCAACATGGGCTACGCCTCATACGTTTATCACTTATTACAAATTGGATATGGTCTCCAGGGGAAGAGCATCCTTTGGCTGGACGGGTCTCGGGGAAAATCCTTCCATAAGGCCACCTAGGACCTGAAGTAGTTGGGAACTCTGTCCCATTGGTCAAGAATGAATGAAGATTGACAACACCAGATAAGTTATGTACTCGCCATAACGTTCCATCTGTGTTGTCAATCTTCATTCATTCTTGACATCCCACCCTCCTTCCCCTGCTGTAGATTTCTTAGAGGATCGGACACTTGTCCTGGGAACCTATAGGTTTGATCTTGGACATAGCTTCTACCTTGGTTTATATATTCTTCTGTCTTACTTTGGCTGCAAACTCAATCTGTGGTAATGGAGAGGGGCATTGTGGGTAGAGTCTTAGCTCAAGAGTTTTTTTGGCTGGTGCAAGCTGTATAATGGCCGAGCTGGTTCCGAAGATCAGAACGGAGTCCCATTGGTCAGGAATGAATGAAGATCGACAACACAGATAGAACATTATGGTGAGTACAAAACTTGTTTTTATTTGCATACTGTACATTGTTTTGTTACGTTATGATGTTTACTGGACTTGAGTCTGTAATTGGTCATTGTTTGATCAGCATTCTAACCCAGTAAACAAATCTAAATAACCAGCAAGTAAAGCCAGTTTCTCCTGTCATTCATACCAGTTGGAACAGTGAATTTCTAAACCTTTTATTTTCCTAGCTAGATACTCCCAAGTATAATGCAAATAGAAGTGGGGAAACCGGGCATCCCTGCCTAGTTCCTCTTCTCAAACTAGGTCTGTTTGAAACGGGACCTCCCACCTTTATTCTTGCCTCTTAACTATAGTATATTTTCATATTAACTCTCTTTTTTTTCTTGGAAATCCATATCCTGCTGTTGCACTCGTATAGTTGTAGCAAATCTGTCAAATACTTCTCTTCAGAAAGACTTGCCAACTATAATCATTGTTTTTGAATGTCTGCTTCCCTTCCACAAAGATTAGTCTGCGTTTATTGATATTTCCTCCCCACACAATATGCTTAACAGGTTAGAATTCTAAACAGTAAGTTTTGCGCAGGAAGTTGCCCTTGGAAAGAAATGAGTTAATATTCTACAAAAATCACTAGATAATGATATAACTAGCCAATTTAAAACAAGCTAAAGAGAAAGTGGCATCATGAAATAAATATTTATTTGACATTTGTTAACCAGGTTAGTATGACTGGGCGAAGCCCTTTTTCAGCAGAGACCCGAGGAGAAAAGCTCCAATAGTACATTACTTAAAAACATTATATAACTCCAGTAGTACAGTCCTTAAAAAAACATTATGTAACATGGACAACAGTTGCTAAAGAAAAAAAAAAACTAGAGTATATATGTGTAACAGAAAGTAACTTGGTCAGTTTTTACCTGTGAGTAAACTCAATATAAGTTAAACACAGTACAAATCTGAGACAAAGGTAGCATATTGTATATACATGTTGGAGGTAATAGAAAACAAAGAACAGTTGTAGAAGAAAATGGGAATATGATTGCAGTAGGCGATCATAGGATAGAAAAACGGTAAAGAAGAGGCATAGAAATATAATGAAATATCAAGCCGTACAAAGAAACTGAGTAAAAAAGGTAGTTATGGTGCAAACTCAGGTGAAGAGAGAATAAGTATTTGATATAGCAGCAGTGGAAAAAGAAAGAATCCCAGGGAAGGAAATCAGTGATAAGACTACCGAGGTAGCAGTCAGGATGACAGGAGTATTAGGAGATGAAGACAGCATTATGTAGGATCATGACAGAGACATGACCATGATTTGCGGAGGTAATCTTTTATTGCTATTTTAAAGGTTGTAGGGTTGGTGATGTTTCTGATATTGAGAGGTAATTTATTCCAAGCATTTGCTCTGTAATAGGAGGAGAGTGATTTACCAATGTTTTTATTGGGCTTGTACACTTGCAATAAGTTCTGTTGAGAGCTGCGAAGAGAGTGGTTGGGAGTATAGGGCTGAATAAGGGTGGAGAGAGAGGGACATGAAGAAGGTAGATGTAAGATTGAAAGAGCCACGAGGAATTGAGGTATTAATATTTAGTGATGACTTTGAAATAGTGTAAAGCAGAAGTTTGTCAGGTACAATAAAATGAATTGGAGAGATGTGGTAAACTTTACTTTTTTCCTCAGTGAAATTATCTTTCGGGACCAAAAGTTGAAGAGTATTCACATCTTCAGACCTTTTCTGGGTGCTGCTGCATGTGACCCAGAAGTCCTGTCCTCCTGCATCTTGAGAATTGCTTTCCTCTCCTGTTTCCTTTTCTTCCTACTGTTTGGTGAGTTTCCCCCCATTTTCCCTTCCAGAAGAGCTCAGGCCCTGCAGCAACTGTTTTTGATTGCTCAGTGGCCATGTTATAGCACGGATTTGCTTTTATTGTACCTCATAACTCTGCCAGCCACTTGCCTGCATATTTTCTTTGAGCTTCCCATGAGTAGTAATTTTACTGAAGGAAGTATGAAGCCGTCTTTCTAGCCAGTAACTCAAAATTTGCCTGATTCCGAAATCCTGGTCCTTGAAATAGCATATGTTCTGACATCCTTGGTCATGTTCATCTGCGTAATACCCCACCCTGTGTTAGCCTGAAGACATGGTTCTACCCTCTTTATCACACATCACTTCAAACACAATATGAACCAAGACATCATCCTGCATTCTATGTACACCATGGTTGTACCCTGCTTACCATTTTGCACCATGTCCACACTGCAGGGGAACATCACTCTTTGTTGTATCCCTACCATCTGCAGCATCGCAGCCTCCTGCATACTGTTTGTACAATGACCCTGTGCTGCAGACTGTGGTACCACCTTATATACTATAACCCAGCCTCTGCAGTATGGCTGCATCCTTCATACTGTGTGACAGTGATCTCGGCAGATATATTACAACACCTTGTGCAATATAGTAGCATAATGTGTCTTTCTCTGCATAGTGGCACTGTTCTGCACCACTGCCTGCACTGGGACCTTGCATATAAACTGGGCCAATATACTGTACACTTTGGTGATGTCCTGAAACATGCTGTGCAGACTGTCCACACCCTGTACTCATTGGTACCACAGTGCATTTCACTGTGAACTGTAGTACTGTCCTGTGCACTTGCTGTCACTCTATTGTTCATTGCGGTAGGTTCATAGGTACATGGTTATATACTAGGCTAATGACCATCAGATCCTTTATAAGCCTAGCTCTGCAATCCATCCCACTTGTATCCTATGTATCATGAGCATTTATTAGGAGAAGGTATGTTAGTAAGGAAGTTTCTAGAGTTTATATGTATGTTGGGGGGATATGTTAGTTTGGGAATTGATGTCTTCCTCTGTCTATCAGAGAGAGAGAGAGAGAGATGGGGTCCAGACCTGGGGTAAATTTCTGATTTCATATCCACTGGTGAAGGTTATGCTTAAAAAGTGTTAGTGATGGATTCTGCTTCACGTGGTTAGGGAGCCTGCTCCAGACCATAGGGATCCTCTGAGACAACGTATCTGTCTCTCCAACATGTCTTATTTATGTCACAAGCAAAATTTAAATCACTGGAGCTAGTGGTTCTGATGTTGCTCATTTTGTGGATGTTCAAATGGTCCGTCGGAGTTGGATCTGAGGATGCCTAGTGTGCCAGGCATAGATCGCCTTTCAGTAACCTATAGGAGACAAAGTATAGAGACAGAACTTTAAGAGAATCCATATAGGACAAAGTGTTTATACCCTGGATTCTCCTGGTAAGGAACCTTTGCGGGTGTTCCAACTGATGTATATGTGTGGTCAGGTACATGCTGAATGGAGCATTATACTTAGCGGTGAGTCTGATGAGGGCTGAATAATGTGGCACTATGACTTCCTTGGACCTGGATGCAATTCCCTTACTTACAGGTTGGGCGACAGAATGAATTTCTTACCATTCTGTCTTACTTTTTCTATCACTGAAGTATCTGTTAGGTCACTGTACAGAAGTACTCTATACTGAAATCTGGCATATTATCACATAGGCAACAGAAAAGTATTTGAAAACCAGCACTTAGATGAAGTACATGTTCATCAGAGGTCATGACTGCATTTGAGATTTGCCTTTGTCCTAATGTACATTAACCTCAGGGTTGAATAATATTAAGTTTAGGGATTAGGAGGTATGGACACCACTGAAAAAAATGCTGTTTAAAAATGCAGGCTGATCACTGTTTGAGTTTGAATTTTTTTTGGTAAAATTAATTTTGTTGTGTTCACTTAGGTCCCCAGAAATAAATATTTGCTTGCAAGATCCCTTAAGAACAAAAGTATCACCCAACAGAATGCTGAGTTGCATCTTCCTGGGACAGATTTGGTGGAGGTAGTCCTCCTACACTGCTAGGCCACGTTTAAATGGGGTCCTACTCTGCTAGGTCATGTTTAAAGTACTTTTTATAGCTGTAGATGCCATAAAAGGAGAAGGCATCATGTAGCTGGAAATATTCTAGAGAAAGCCATCAGAAGGGTACATGAGATGAATGCTAATGCTCACAAGAAACTAGAAAAGCTAGAGTCATTCTTACTGGTGACCAGAAGAGACTGGGATGTGATATGATATACGTCATCATTCAGATTAGTGTGATGGTACTAACTGCTCCATGGATTTGCAAAAGTGCTTTTCTACAGAAGGGGTTGTGGGCTCACAGAATGGCGTATTGAGACAGGTAGTAAACCAGGAGTCTACTGATGCATTCTTGAGGGCACAGAACAGGTGGTGGAGTAATGAGGAAGATGGAGGTGGAAGAAAGGAAGAGTACTGAGTGCATTTAAAAGGCCAGTCTGATAGGGTAATAGTCTTTTTTGTCATGAAGATAATATAGTAGTGTAATAGGTTGTGTGGTTATGAAAATAAAGTTTAGATACTAAATTACACATGGTATACATTTCTTACAACAAAAATGTTTCTGATATCAATTATAAAAGCCCTGAAACGAACTTTTGATTGTATTTTAAATGTTTCAGATTTGTGGTGCCTATCTTTCAACAGACTGGAGTGAACGGAAGCGTTATGGGAACAAATTACGTTTTTTTGGAACAGGTGAATGTTTTGTGTTTAGGGTAAGTTATCTTTCTTTTATATGGTTTAAAATTGTTGACTTCCAATCATGGAATAAATGTGCTCCTTGTATTTTTGTATATATGGCAGGTGTGCAATAAAACTAAAAGTTATGGTCCAAAATATAGCAAAAAAAAAAATGAAAACCTCGAGTTACAATTTTGCATTTGATTGCAAAACAAGGCTTTGTTTACTCTGACTTCTGTGTATTAACTCCTGATCTGATGTTGTCTGTTCAGTCTTCATCAAACCTGTGGGTCTCAGTTCTGACCACAGAACCGACTCAGCTGTCAGCAAGCTAAGGATTCTAAGCTAGAGCTCCTCCCACCCTATCCATACTGCCTCCCTCATCTCAGATACCTCAGATCTCATTTGCCGTGCACAGCGAAGGATCATGGTCAGGTTAGAACGCCTCCTTGGGTGTTTCTAGCATTTGTTCCTGCCAATCATCTTTTTCTCCCTACCCTTCTTACTGTTTTTCTTATTGTTTTTGAAAGAAAAAAAAGTTAGTTTTTCTGTAGTGTAGTGTAAAGCTTTTGCAGCGTGGTCATTGTGTTCCTCTCCGTCTCTTTCTCCTTTCCTTCTTTCCGTACTGTGTCAGATAAATCTGACAAGCCCATTTGTTTACAAAAAAAAAACACTTCCTGTGGGCACAAGATCCCTGTATCTGATGGCCACAGGGAGTGCATGTATTCTTTGGGTCCTACCCACCTACAGGTGGCTTGTTCTATCTGCAAGGCCTTTTTTCCCCAGGCCCTTGCAGATAGAAGAAGCAAGTTAGTTATTAGAGGTCTTATTCTTCCTCCTTCTCCAGCTGTTGATTCTGTCTCAGGGGCTCAAACCCCCTGCCAAAAAGCCTAAGGAGGCCAGGGATCATAAGAAATGGCCTCCGGACCCCCTCCATGCCAGTTGAGTTGGAGCCTCCAAAAAAAGGCCCTGAGACCTTCGGAGCAGAGTTCCTCGACTCCATTATTGGATTCTTTCTCTCTGCCCCATGCCCCAGTCCCCTCTTCAGGGCCAGAGCTTGCTGTACTAAGTGTGTCTCTGAGGGATGCTTCCCCTAGACATCGCTCCAGACCCTTCTCTGTGTCCTCATTCGTCAGATCCTGTTGCCGCCTGTCAGAGAACAAGGTGGACAGACTGATGAAGTTTCTTCATACCCAGATGGGGGTTATCCCAGCTCCATCCCCTGTGGGATCTGCAAGCAGAGCTTCTCCCTGCAGGATAGTTTCTCCTTCTCCAATCTAGCATGCTGTTTTGGTCCCTGGGGCCGGTTCATCAGGTTCAATAGTCTTTACCTTTTCGAGCCTGACTGCTTCACTGACTCGCTTTGTGCCGAGCGCATCTCAGAGCCCATCCCGAAGCTCACTGAGCTGCTGCTTCCCCTCTGTGCCTCGGCATTCAGCAGCTCAGTGCTGACTCCCCCCTCAGAATGGAGGGCTGCTGGTGATTGGGGGGTAGTCTATTCCTGATCCCTCAGGACAAGGGAGGCTTCCTCAGGACTCCAGTCCTTCAACCTTCCAAGTGGTGGAGAGGGTGCTCTCCACTCAGAGTCCTCCAGCTTTTAGTTTCAGATCCATCCTTCCCCCTCCTGAGCTCCGTGTTGGAGATGTCTCTTTAGCCAGCTTCTCAGGGCCTCCAGACTCTTCCACTTGGGGAAGCCCAGACATCTTCCATCACCTGCCCAAAGCACCCCACCGAGGAGGTTCCTCAGAAGAAAAGGTGCAAAAGGAGGCACCTAGATTCCACAGAGGAATCTCTCATGATAGACACCAACTTCAATGAAGGGGAGGGGTCCCATAAATCTCCACTGGATGTCTCCTTTGGAAACATTTTAAAAATCCTTCACCAGAGAGGTGGCTGGTTAGCCCCAAAACCCACCCTCGATGAGTCAGTGTTCCTGGAGACCTTTGGGGACTGTCCCATCTACAGCCTGGGTGTCCCCCATGCAGACCCGCTGGTGGACCTGGTGTCTGCAATGGCTTGGAAGTCTATTCCTAAAGGAGCAGACAAAATTCTTAGTGCCTCCCCCCCAGGATAGACCCCACTGGACAAAGGGTATTCCAGTAGATGCCCTGGTGGTTGCAGCAGCCACCAAGAAAGAACTTGCCCAGTGAAGGTCTACTGTTCATCCCCCTAACAGGGAGTATAGGGCTATGGACAGATTTGGAAAAAGGGTCTACCCTTCTTCCACATTTGCCCTCAGTGCGTTGAATTAACATCACACTTTACGATGCTGCAGAGGGACTTGTTTAAGGAATTCTCTAGCTTTGGCCTTGAGTCCATGATGGAGGAATGGAATTCCTTTACCTCCTGTATGGCCACTCTGCAGTCCATTTCCAACGTGTCCATGAGGCTGATCTTTCATGCAGTTGAGGGCACCTTTAGGGCAGCCGGTTCCGGCATTACCATTTGGCACCATGCTTGGATGCTGCTGTGTCATTTCACAGAACCCTTCAAGGCCTCATTTGTCAGTGCCCCCTTTGACAGTTCCTCCCACTTTGGACCGACTATTCAAGACATACTCTCCTACAGTGAAAAAGATGGAAAGATTCTGTCTGCTGTCGAGATCTGCTTCTCTACCCCGCAAAGATCCTTCTCCAGGAGTCAGTGCGGGTGAAGGAAATTGTGATTCAAAAAGTCCCAAGGCCCTTTCCAGGATGTTCAGGGAGATTTTTTTTCCCCAGGTTCAGAGGGGGGAATATTTTGAGTAGTAGATGCTGCCCTTGGGGCAGAGGGGGTCTGCTGAATCAGGGGTCTTGGGATTCTTCAGAGAAATCCTTGCAGCATCCCTGAGGTGTTGCCCTACTGTCTTTCTCTGGAGGCAGTCGGGGAATGATGCTCCTTGCACCTAGAAGTTTGGTTAGCCGTCACGATCGATCAGTGGAGTACAAGGTATCACATCCAGAGGTTGCTACATTCCCTTTTTAAATCTTCCCAAGCCACAATAACACATCCCCAATGTTCCACCCAGTCAAAGGGAGGTGGCAACTTTGGAAATTGCAAAGTTGAGTCATCCAGGAGGTCCCCTCAGACCAGCGTGGATCAGGGATTTAACCCCTATTTTTTTTTTTATTTTTTTTTTTAGTTCCAAAGAAAGCAGGGGATATCAGGCCCATACTGGACCTAACTTAGCTGAACAAATCAGTCAAACACACAAAGTTCCAGGATGGTCACAATTCAGTCCATCATTCCCTTTCTACAGAAGGATGACTGGATGTGCTCAATAGACCTCAGGGATGCATACTGTCATATCAAAATGAACAGATGCTCCAAAAAGTACCTCCATTTCAGGCAGGGAGCCAGTCACTACCAATTTCGTGCACTTCCATTTGGTCTCACCACTGCCCCCAGGGTTTTCACCAAATGCATGACAGTAGTTGCAGCTCACCTCAGACTGCAAGGGATTCCATGACAGTAGTTGCAGCTCACCTCAGACTGCAAGGGGTTGCACGTGTTTCCTTACCTGGAAGACTGGGTCCTAGTCGCACCATCCAGGCATCTACTGATTCAGGCCAGGGATTTTCTCTTGCAACTGCCCCAACCTTAGGGATCACTATAAACCTTTAGGAGTCACAGTTGCAACCTGTGCAAATGATAGATTTTATTGGAGTCTGTTTGGATACAAACAAAACCCTGGCCTATCTTCTACTGGACATGATTTTCTCACTACGGACCCACATCAGGCAAATGTAAGCGGTGATAGTTCCTCTGGCAAATTTTGTGCTCAGGGCTCTCAGTTCTTTGGCTGCAACAATAACTTTACTACCGACAGCTTGCTTACATATGAGAGTCCTGCAGTGGATGTTGTCAGTCCAGTGGTCCCTTCTGCATCGTCCCCTCAGTCATCCTACAAGACTGTCTTGAGTGTGCAGAAATTCTCTTTTATGGTGGATTCACGGTACAGAAGTGTCTCAGGGCCGACCTTTCATTCTTCCCACCCCCATCTCCACATTGACCAAAAATGCCTTCCAAATGGGGTGAGTGGGGTATTACCTGGACTGACAGTTCAAGGTCCGTGGACTCCCCAGGAGACCAAAGTCCAAGAGATGAGGGCAGTACATTTAGCGCTGCAAGCTTTTCACTCCCTTCTTCCTCTAGGGACAGTTGAAATTCAGACCGACAACATCCCTGTTGTGTGGTACCTCAACAAACAAGATGGAACCAAGTCTAATCCCCTTTGTTGAGAATCAGTAAGTGTGTGGCAATGGGCTGTCTCTACCAACCACTTTGTAGCTGCAATGCACATTCTAGGGGAGCACAACATATTGGCGTACAGGCTCAGCAGGATACTATTGATGCCTTATGAGTGGTCTCTGAATCAGTCAGTGGTAAACAGGATTTTCCTCAGATGGGGTCAACCCTGCTGTGACTTTTTTGCCTCTCCCTTCAACAACAAGTGCAGCAGATACTTTCCCCTGATCCCTCCACAGGGACAGTCACCAAAAGATGCTCTAGTCCATGCTTGGCATCCCAGTGTATTTCATGCATTCCTTCCTCTTCCTCTGATTCCGAATTTCTTCAGAAGGCATTCAGGTTGAAGAGCAAAGTGATTCTCATTGCCCTCTTTTGTCCTCGACAAGTTTTGTTCACCTTCCCGTGGTCTTATCTAATTTGCCCTCCATGGACACTGGAACCCACGTCCAGACCTTCTGTCTCACCCCTCAGGGCAACTTCATCCGGATCTTCACAACTTGAAACTAACAGCATGGTTTCTCCAATTCAGATGATGGCTGGACAGTCCAGACTTTCTTCCCCAGTCCAAAAGATTATCATTTCCTCCCATATGTCTTCTACCAGGAACATTTATAAAAGTGGAAAAGGTATTTCCATTTGGGCCCAACAGTATCACTTTGATCCACTTATGGCATCCGTTTCGGCAGTCTTGGACTTCCTAGCTGGTCTTTTTCATTTGGGGGCCAGCTTCCCTACTTAGTTGGCAGCCTTTTCTAATTTTTACATTGGGGAAAATGCTTCCTCCTAGACTTTGCAAAGCTTTCCTCAAGGATATGTTCCTTCTTCGACCTCCTGTCAAAGATCCTATTCCTCTGTGGAATCTTATGTTGGTTCTTCAAGCTCTGATCTTGGCTCCTTTTGAAACTGCTGCTAAGGCAGAGTTGAAATTTTTGTCCTGGAAAACAGCCTTGTTAGTAGCAATTACTTCGTCCAAGAGGGTTTCAGAGCTTCAGGTGTTGTCTTCCAAACCTCCTATCTTATTTTACATAAAGACAGAGTTACTATACTACTAATCCTTCTTTCTTACTGAAGGTTGCATCAGTAAGCATCATCAATCAATCCATTAACCTCCCTGTGTTTTTTTCTGAATTTTCAAAATAAGGATGAATATATGTTGCACCTCGTAGACATTCATAGACAATTGCACTTCTTTATGGATGGGAGATCTGATCAACTGTTTGTGGCTTTCTCGGATACCAAAAAAAGGGAAAGGAAAGCTGTTGTCAAAGCTACTAATGCTCAATAGCTAAGGGATTATATTTTTCATGTTTATTCGTTGAACAATGTTCCTTTACCTAAACCAGTCAGAGTCCATTCCATGTGTTCCATAGCCATGTCCCAGGCCTTTTGGTCCAGAGTTTCCTTAGAGGATATTTGTGCAGCTGCTTCGTGGGCGAGTTCTCACACATTTATTTTACATTACAAACTTGATATCATCTCCAGGAATGGGGCTGCTTTTGGCTCTGCAGTACTCGGGAATATCCTTCCATGAGGCCACCAAGATCTATGTAGCTGGTGACTCTGTCCCACAGATTTGATAAAGACTGAACAGACTACATCAGATAAAGAAGTTATGTACTCATTGTAATGTTCCATCTGTGGTGTCTGCTTCAGTCTTCATCAACCTTCCCTCTCTCCTTCCCCCTTCCTTATATCTGAAGGACCTGATGAATAACACTGTGATCCTTTGTTCCTGTTTTGAGCTCCTGAGCATTCTTTTAAGCTCTGTTGTTTTTTTTTAAGTATGTATTTCTCTTCTGGTAATATTGACAGCAAACTTGATCTGAGGTATCTGAGAGGAGCGAGGCAATCTGGGTAGGGTGGAAGGAGCTCTAGCTTGGAATCCTTAGCTTGCTGATGGCTGAGTTGGTCCCATGATCGGAACTGAGACCCACAGGTTTGATGAAGATTGAAGCAGACAACACAGATGGAATGTTATGGTGAGTACATAACTTTTTTTTAACTGTATACTGAGTTTTTGTGTTTGTATGTAGCTTTAAATATGGCTATGCCTAGTTCAAAGATTAGCATGCCATGTGGTACACATTCATTCTAGAAAACGGTCAGAAAATACACCCCATAGAAGTTAGAAGCTTATCTATAGTGCCTGTGCTGTGGACACAGATTTCTGACAAACAGTATATTACATGGTGTCAGTGTGGAGAAGTGTTTGTTTTTAAAAGTTTGTGTTGGGAGTAAAAAAAGTAAAATTTGCTGTTAGAAAATGCTGAAAATACAACCACCATAAATTCTCTTACTGCAGTGTAATTTTGTAGCGAACAGGAGGCTTTTGTTCCGACAGTTTGATTTATTCCTCACTGTAAGTGAAATGGACAAGAAACCTGAAAATGTACAGTGAGCCATGTCACTATGGAAGAGGCCTCAGCTATATTTAATGCCTCTTTTGAAGAGGTGAAAGATAATAGCAGCTAGGGAGAAGTTCAAGATATTTTGAGAGCCTGGAAAAAGTTAGCAGTGATGCTGGAGTTGGTCACCTCCTTTGGCTGCTCTGCTAACACAGAATGTAAAACCGTTTAATATTTCAGTTAAATTCGTTTATTTGGCACAGTATTGGGCAAGTCCATAAATAATACTGACATTTGTTCAGTTGTCTGCAAATGGATTGTATGGAAGAACTGGGATTTTATGAATGTGAAACTGATCATGAATTGGAGTGAAGCTGCTACGATGTGCCGCAATCTGTTGTTAAAATATAAGAAAGGTTTTTATTATTGAATATCTTTGAAGTCAGCAGCACTTTGTAGGGCATACAAACTGAGTTGGTAAATTTGACTGTGTTAATATGTATGTGCAGCAGTTAAGGATGTCTGTGCCCTCTGAAGTCAGGTGTCTATGCAATCTGTTGGCAACGATAGAACTGTAGAATATATTGTGTGAGCTTTTTCAACCTGTTGGCCCTCTTTATTGCTACTTTTATGTCTGCCATACAACCTCTTGTCTTACCTTTGTTGTATTACCCATGCTATGGCTGAAGTGGGTCCTTTATGCACCAGTCCACTACCCCAGTTAACAAAGACAAATAAGTAATAAACTAGCCAGAGAAAAAATGTGCTTACTTTGGGATAAGTCATGGAAGGCAGCAAAGCAGCTGTAGCATCACTTAATTGAAATGAAGACAAGGTAAGAAGGCAGACTTCAAGACTGTATGGAGCTCTGGAAGGGATATGAAATTAATTTGTTTTATGTGTGAAAAACAAGATGTTGGAGTAGTCTGACTTGCAAAAGACTCCCTGGGATTAGCAGATGTGAGGTATTGGCCATTTCCATTGACTGAAGTATGCAAAACCAGAACTGTTATGAAAAAGCAAATACTGTGGAAGTTGTAACCAGGAACTAATAAATGTGGAGGCACTGCCCTGTGTTTGAGGAACTTGATTATACTGTAGTCACACCAAAGCATATTCTATGATTTGTAGATGCAATTTAGGAATGAAAACAGAGGAGACTGAAATTTAGACCATCATCAGACCTACCCCTCACCCAGAGCTTCCTCCAGCCTCTACCCTGGGACAGCAGGCACAGAAGCCTCAGAATCCAACTGTGGTGGTCATGTCCTCTTCAGACACCATTCTGGCCCATCCCACAGAGGAGGTACCCCTGAAGAGGAAGTGCAAGAGGAAGAACTTAGTCTCCCCTGAAGAGTCTTGCACAGAAGATACTGATTTTGATGAAGGGGAAGGTTCCCCAAAGTCACCCCAGAAGACATCTCCTTTGGAGACATTCCTAGAGATCCTCAAACAGAGGGGTGGCTGGACTTGCCTTCAGCCTTCGTCAGAGCAATCTGTATACCTAGAGGCTTTTCATGCCCGACTGTCTACCTCTTGGCTCTCTTCACCCGCTGATGATCTGATTAAATTGATTGCAAAGCAGACTTGGAAGATACCTGATTCCATCGAGCCAATTCCTAAGAGACCAGACCGCATTTTGTCAGCTCCTCAGGATCAACCGCATTGGGCTAAAGGGATACCAGTAGATGCCATGGTGGTAGCGGCAGCCATCATAAAGGAACTTGCTGACGAAAGTCCTACTATCCATCCTCCTAATAAAGAGTCTAGGCCTATTGAACTATATGGCACATTTCACCAGACTTCATCGAAATCTGATAAAGGTGCTATCAGATACTCTGACAGGATCAGTAGCTGAGGGGGTTCAGGACAAAGTAGCATCTCAACCTTTGATTCAATATGCAACTCGTCCATGAGGCTTATTGTGCATGCAGCCAAGGGGACGACGAGGGCAGCGGGTTCTGACATATCCATCAGGAGACGCACCTGGATGCACTGATGTGAATTTGTGGAGCCATTCAAGTCTTCTTTCGTCAATGCCCCTTTTGACGGAACATATCTATTTGGCCCCAAAGTTAGAGACCCTTGCCAGATATGAGAAAGATGGAAAGACCCTTTCTGCTGTGGGAGTTCTTTTCCACTCCTCAACGGTCTTACTGTAAGAACCAGAGAAGTGGGAAGCTATGGTTCAAAAAGTCCGAAGGACCTTTCCATGGCTCGCATGGCAATGACCCCCCCCCCCCCGGGGCAGAGGGGGGAGTTACAATGGAAGACGCTGTGCTCGAGGCAGAGGTGGCCTACAATATCAGGGTTCCAGGGATGCTTTCCCTGGTAACTCCTATCAGTTCTCCTGAATGGAGGCCCAATTGTCCTCTGGAGGCAGTCTGTGGATGATTATCCCTGCACCAACCTGCTTAGCTAAAGATAAACGACAGTTAGGTGCAGAAGATTATAACCAGAGGTTACAATTTCCCATTTTCACAAAGACCCAGACAATCAAAAAAAATCCCAGACATTCCACCTAGTCATAGGGATGCAGCAGTCTTATTAATTTAAAAACTGCTCGACAAAAGAGTTATCCAAGCAGTCCCACCAGACCTAGTAGGATCCGGAGTTTACTCAAGATTCTTTTTAACGCCAAAGAAAACGGGACTGGACACTAATTCTGGATCTCAGTGTATTGAACAAGTCAGCTCAACAAACCAAATTCTGGATGGTTACGGATTAGTCTTTACTTCTGTTCCTAGGAAAAGATGATTGGATGTGCTCAGTAGAGCTTCAGGATGTGTATTATCACGTAAAAATGGACAAGCGATCCAGAAGATTCATACACTTCTAGCTGGGAGCCAGTCATTATCAGTCCATACCCCTGCTCTTTGGTCTCACCACAGCCCTCAGGCTGTTCACCAAATGCATGGCAGTGGTAGCAGCTCAGTTCAGACTGCAAGGATTCCACGTGTTTCCATACCTAGATGATTGGCACATTACTGTTCCCATGAGTCGTCTACTGTTACAGGCAAGAAACTACATTCTGTTAACTTGCTAGGAATCACTATAAACTAGGAAAAATCCCATCTAGAGCCTACACAGCAGTTAGAGTTCATAGCAGCGATGTTAAACACAAATACTGGCATCGCTTCTCTTTCTCCAGAAAGACTTCAGAGAATAAAATTGCAAGTCAGTCAGATTACTTGCAGCAAAAAGGTGACTGCAAGGCTACTGCTGTAAACTCTACAATGTTGGCCTCAAGCATTTTAGTCCTTCTTGCGAGATATCACATCTGGATTCTTCAATGGCTCTTGGCTTCCCAGTGGTCCTTACTGAATCAGCCTCTGTCCCAGCTGGTAATGAACACCAATTTATGCAAGAAAGACCTGAACTGGTGGCTTCACTCCAACTAAATTTATTTAGGCAGACCCTTTGTCCTTCGTCAACCCCAAACAATAGTAACCACAAACGCATCCCAGATGGGGGGGGGGGGGTTGGGCGCATTATCTGGGAAAGACAGTCCAAGGCAATTGGTCCCAGCTGGAGGCCACTTTGCACATCAGTGTTCTAGAGAGGAGGGCAGTGCTCTTAGCATTCTAACCATTTCAAGAAACTTTTCCCTTTGGAACAATTGCAGTTCAAATGGACAACATGTCAGTAGTCTGGTACATCAGCAAGCAAGGGGGAACCAGATCTTACCCTCTTTGTTGAGAAAAACTCAAGAGTATGGTAGTGGCCTATTAAATCCAACCACTTTCTCATTGCAATGCACATTCTGGGAACTCCAACTTGATTGCGGACATATTGAGCCGAAGCATTCTAATGCTTGAGTGGTCTCTCAATCCTTTAGTGGCAGAAAAGATATTCAGCCAATGGGGCCAGCCGTGCTGTTGATCCCTCTGGTTCCCCACTGAACAACAAGTGCAGCAGCTACTTTGCCCTGATCACCCCCCTTCAGCGGGGTCACTGAGAGATGGTCTCCTTCACTATTGGGACCCCCCCCAGTGTATTGTAAACCTTTCCCCCAATTCCTCTCATATCCCAGTTTCTAAAGAAAGCCAACAGGTCAATGAACAGGATAATTCTCATTACCCCATTCTGGCTTCGACAGATATGGTTCCCAATTCTTTGGCCTCATCTAATTCGTAAGCTTTGGCCACTGGACCCAGCTCCAGAACTATTGTCCCATCCGGACAGGGTTTACCATCAAAATATTGAAAATCAGTTGAAGGTCCTGCTCCTGTTTGAACATGGTAGGAGCGACAGTCTGTATGTCAACAGTCAAGTGAACGGCAGTTAAGAAGATCTTCAGCAGGGCAGAGAAATGCAGCATGTCTGTAAACAGCAACTGTCGACATTAAGATTGAAAATGGACCGTTGATAGTATGCGTCAATCATCTGACCTCATTAATATTCATGAGGCGATGAAATCCGTCGAGGATATCAGTGTTCACGGTTTTGAATTCTGCGATTTTGATAGTAAACCTCCGGACGGACTAGTGCATCCAAATCTTCAAAATCTCAAGGTCACTGTGTGGCTTCTCCAGTTCAATGATTGCAAGGCATTCTACTCTTACTTCCCCAGTTCAACAAATTGTTCTAGCCTCCCATAAACCTTTGATTAGACAATTGTACTTCAGCAAGTGGCAAAAATTTTCAAAATGGGCTACAGAGAGTAACCTTGATCCATATTCTGCACTAGTCAATAGGGTCCTGGAGTTGTTGGCATTGCTTTTCGAAGTAGGAGCATCTTCCTTGACTATATGAGTGCTTCTAGCTGCACTTTTAAACTTTCATAATGGACTTAATAAGTCAATGCTAATGTCCCACAAACTTTGTAAAACTTTTCTGAAAGGAACTTTAATGCTCAGACCTCCATACAAAGACCCTTCCTCACCTTGGGACTTGAATCTGGTGCTACAGTCTCTAATTAATTCCCCATTTGAACCATCTGTGAATTGCAATTTGAAGTATTTATCTTGGAAATTGATTCCTATTACTTCTGCTAGGATATCTGAGCTACAAGCCTCGTCTTGCAAACCTCCTTACCTAATTTTCCATAAAGACAGGGTCTCCTTGCGCACAAGCCCTTCATTTCTACCAAAGATACTGTCCAAAACCAATATCAATCAGATGATACAACTTCCAGTCTTCTTCCCCAACTTCTCAAACAAGGGTGAATATTGTGTGCATTTACTAGATGTACAAAGACAATTGCATTTTTACCTTCACAGAACAAAGGAAATCAGAAAATCTGACCAGTTGTTTGTTTGTTTGTCTTCTGCTACTATGGGCAAACCAGTTTCTAAGGTTACTCTAGCTAAATGGCTTAAGGACTGTACAACCTTCATTTATAGCCAAAAGAAAGTGCAGCTACCAGGACCTGTTTAAGCACATTCAATGAGAGAAGTAGCTGCTTCTGTAGTCTTTCATTCCAAAGCTTCTGTAGATGATATATGTGCAGTGGCTACCTGGGCATCCCCCCATAAATTGCAAGCTGGATCTGGTTTCTAGGGGGAAGAGCATCATTTGGCTTGATGCTGCTCAAGAATATTCTTCCGTGAGACCCCCCCAAGATTTAGGTAGCTGGGGACTCTGTCCCACAGTCAAGGACTGAGTGAAGATTGACAATATCCGATAAAAAGAAGTTATGTCTTACCATAATGTTCCATCTGTGTTGTCGATCTTTACTAATCCTTGACATTGTCACCCTCCTTTCCCCGCCCCTTTGGTTTCTTGGTGGGACGGATCTTTCCCAAAAGATTGGTGTTTCCTTTCAGGAATGTATATATGGTGTCTGGTCTGTTATTTCCAATCTGCCACTGTTTTATGCAAACTCAATCTGAGGTAATCCTGTGAGGAGCATTATGGGTAGATTGCTAAGCTCAAGAGGTTTTGGAGGAGGCAAGCTGGAATAACGCCAAGTCGCTTCCAAGATACAGAACCAAACCCACAGTTAAGGATTAGTGAAGATCAACAACACAGATGAAACATTATGGTAAGACATAACTTCTGTTTTTTTTATGAAGTGGAGTTATTTGAGTCTCCATACCTTATTCAAAATCAAAATATGCAATACCTCTACCTGGATCTTTAACTTACCACTGCAGATTTTTTAAACATTTTTATTTAAACATGACCTTTTTAAAAAGTGGCGTAAGTACACATACAGTAATAGTAAACAAACCATATGAACATTTCCATTAAACAAAATGTAATAAAGTTTCCATTGTTTTCATGCAGTATACACGCGTTTTCTTTTTAACAATTTTCAGTTATTGTAACAATACATAAGTTGTTCAATTCCTGCCTTTCCTTAAATTTCACTTCTCCTGGACATAGTTCCGCACATATTATTCCCACAAATTTTATTTATTTCCATCTGGGTAGTTTTTACATCTCTTTCAGCTTTCTAGTTTAAAAGCCCATGTGTACATGGGTTTCGCTTGTTTAAGCTCCATGGTTCCAGTTTTGGTGTCCTGCAACACTACAAGAGCAACAGGAAGGATAAAAGAGATATTCTAAGTGCCTCCATTTTGATTTTTTCATAATTTACTGCTCTCTGCACTTGTTTTTTATTGTTTTTTTTTTTTTTTTAATTTATCTGGATTTATTTAAACTGTATTTGCCTTAATATTGCTACACAATCAAGTGTGCTAGCTTGTACTGCATTTAAAGTGTTTTTGCTACTGTTCTAACTGCATTTCTGCCAAAAAAAGTTCTAAGATTGTTTCCTGCCTTTCCAGTAGCTAGTCTAGTCCAGATTTGCTGTATCCAGGACTATTTTGTAAGTTTCTGGGCCACCCCCAGACCTTTCTGTGTTGGAGGGAAGCCTTCTAGCTTACCAGTGGGAGGGATAAGCACTAGGTAGCCTATCTACCACAAGAGGAGTGGTTTCTGGTCCAGAAATTGTAGTTTATTGACCATTTGGGCATTTTTCTATCCCTTTCAACTTTCTGGTTTAAAAGCCCATGTTTGTGCACCGTGCAGCGGTGCTTAGCTGAGGTAAACTATTACGGATGCCAGAAAGTCTGCTCTTCAGTTTTCCCCTTAGAACATGCTTGTTCTTTTTCTTCTTGCACTTCAGTTAGCGTACTCAGCTAGCACTTTAATAGGCTTTTGTAACATTTATTGTAGCACACTTGGGTGCTGTCAGCACTAGCTAGCTGTTCCTATGCAGTAACAGCACCAGTATTTAATTAGTTATGGCCACCCCTCCTTGTATGATTGTAGGGCAATTTCCTGTGCTTTCTCCTGCTAACCTGGTGCACTTGGGCATTCTGAGACAGTGTGGCAACTGTCTAATGTACATAGGCAACCCTCTCCTCTTACCTCCCAACACTCATTCCTGTGAGAGATGCACTTATATAACCAAACTCGAAGCAGTGCATGCTCCAACCAAGACTGGACTAGCTGGTCAAGAAGAGAAGGTCAACACCTGTAACTCACTACATAGAACACGCAGCCCTCCAAAACACCAACCATCACAACCCACACATAGAAACACAAACCATACACCCACCTTCGCAGAGGCTCTCAATAAAAATTTACCCAAACAACAGAGATCCCCAAGACAGAAACACACTCGACCATCACATTACAACACCAACCCCAGAAAACACAGCTCACCACCACAGTGTACCCCTCAACCCAAGCCCTTAAGGCAAAACACTTTGCCCAATGTACTAATCATAGGAGACTCGATCGTAAGGTACACTGATGTCTTACTCACTAGGTTGAACAAGGAGAAGGTGACAGTCAGTTGTGTGTCCGGTGCCAGGATCCACCACATAACACATGCACTCAGGTCACTCCACAACAAGTACAAATATGACTCTGTCATTGTTCATGTGGGTGCAAATGATCTGAGACGTACCTCCCTGGACTACATGAAAAGATATGTGATGGAACTCTCAGATTATGTGGCTTAGGCAAGTATGACCCTAGCCCTGAGCAGTATTCTACCGCCATCCAGAATGATACCACAGTATGAGCAGAAAATGATTGACTTCAACAATTGGCTAAGTTTCTGGTGTCATTCTAAGGGGATCCAGTATCTGTCTGCCTGGGATGACATGATCGACAGACCTTGATGCTTTGCCAGAGACAGTCTGTATCTGTCACCCTTGGGATTCTGGGTATTGACTAAGGCTCTTGCCACCCCTATAGTGGTTTTTTTAGGCAGTGTTCCAAAAACCAAAATTCCACCATAACAGCTACAAACAAATGCAATCTGAGGGTCATGCTGCTCAGTGCTAGAAGTCTAAATGTCAAGATGCACTTTCTCGAAGCTCTCCTCAAAATGGAGAATGTCGACATCTGTGTTATAATGGGGACCTGGTATAAAGAGGCAGAAAGCACCCCTGCACTCCCAGGCTATAACTCATTCCATACCTTTTGGCCCCAGAATACGTCCGAAAGCTCTAAAGGCAGTGATGTCTCCATATTCTTAAAGGATACGCACACCTCTAGACTGGTAGCTCAGCATAATCCGTCCAAGATACTTCAGGTACAGCTAACACTGGGTAAGACAGCGATACAAGTCATAGCCTGCTGCAGAACCCCAAACATGTCCCTAGACTCTCACTCCAACTTCCTAAGCACCCTGGAATCTATCAAGGTCCAACCTAAACCTCTCATACTGGGTGACTTCAACTACCCTTCCATCAACTGGGAAAACTATTCAAGCACCAATGTACAGGCCCAACGCTTTCTGGAATTTATCAATTCCAATGCCTTGGCCTAACTCATTCTGACTCCCACTAGAGGAAGCAACATCCTCGACCTGGTTATCACCAACGTGGGAGACCATTGCTCCACACCTATAGTCAATTCCTCCCTGGCTAAATCTGACCACAAACTGATCACCATGGAAATCCCCATCTCGCCTACATCCCCCACTAAGGTGACCACCCGAAAAACTTCTCTAAAGCCAACTTTGGACTCCTAAAAACAGAGGTGGCTAACTTCTCGGCACCCATGCCAATGGAAAATAGCTGCATAACTGCCGAATCATATACCAATGCACTGTATGAGGATGTACACAAATGCATGGACCTTGCCATACCAAATAGAACTAAGATGCTCTCCTCCAAAAAAAAGGAAGCCAATCTGGTGCACCCCAGCCATCAGTAATCTCTACAACAGAAAAAAAATTGTTCCAGAAAAAATTGAAGCCACAAGACTGCAAAACCTCCCTTATCAGTCTCAACAAAAAGCTGAGATCCCTAATTCAATCATCTAAAGCCAGATATGAAGGCAGAATTGTGGCTGACAACAAAAACAAACTCAAAGCCTTCTAGAGCTATATCAAAAACCTCAAAGGCAATACATAAATTTGCTCTGAGCTATTGCACAATGGCACCTTCTATACTGAGCCAACAGATTCAGTGCCAGCTTTACCCCCCCCCCCCCAAAGCGCCCTATCACAATACCAGAAGAGAGCCTGGTGCCCCCATTTTTGCGGCACTGGCAAAAGCTGCATTGTCCAAACCCAAGAATACAGCGTCCATCGGACCTGATAATATCCCTGGCTGCATCCTGCATGAGCTACAAAATGAACTGGCACCACATCTCTGTGCCCTGTTCAGTCACAGCCTTACCTCAGGCTATGTCCCTAATGATGGCACACTGCTACACTCATCCCAGTCCATAAAGGGGGAGCAACTACAGACCCTGGGAACTATCATCGCATTAGCCTGATGAGTCTGGTATGCAAAGCTGTGGAGCTCATCATCATGGACCTGCTTAACAAAGATATAGGTAATCTCCAAACACTTGATCCCACACAGTTTGGCTTTGTCCAGGGGGGATCCTGCCTGCTGAACCTGGTTGACTTCTTCGAGGCAGTCACCAAGGCTGTGGATGAGGGTAAGGCAGTGCATACAGCCTACTTTGACCTGACCAAGGCCTTTGATACCATTCCCCACTCCAATATCATTGATAAACTCGCCAAACTGGGCATCAGTCCTTACATCACTAGGTGGGGTTGCAAATTGGCTGAATGACAGGACCAACAGATTGAAGGTTGCGGATTCCAAGTCAGACTGTCGATCAGTCACAAGTGGAGTCCCACATGGCTCAGTCCTGGGCCCTCTCCTGTTTTTCATCTAGTTCTCAGAAGTCCAGGCCAACACAGAAGGGCTCTGGCTGACCAAGTTTGCTGATGACAGCAAGCTAGGAGTCATTATCAACACCCCAAGTGATGCAGACATCCTACAAAAGTCTCTCTGAGACTAATGACTGTTGTCAGAACCATGGCCTGAAGCTTAACGCCAAAAAATGCATTGTCATCCCCTTTGGAAAAAACTCAGTTCCCACAAATTGTCACGTTGATGGGAGCCTACTAAACACTGAAGGGGCCATAAGAGATCTGGGCACCCAGGTCGACAGCCACCTTACCTTCGACCACCACATTGCCACTGTGGTCAGAAAGTCCTTCTACGCGGCACATCTTATAACCAAAGGTTATGCATCCAGGAAGAAAGAGGTTATCATCCCTCTCTGCTCATCCCTCATTAGAGCAATCATAGAATATAACGTCATGTGTGGCATGTACCTGAACAGATGCCTACAACAGCTGGAGAGGCCACAAAAGTACCTCACAAAAAGGATCCTGGGCCTTAAACATATGTCCTACATGGACAGACTGAAGAAAGTTCAGCTGTTCTCAGTCTCTTATCTGCTTAGAGGTGATCTCTGCTTGACTTACAAAGCCCTTTCCGACCCAGCTCTACTTGAAATGCTAAACCTAAAGAAATCCCAATCCCCCTGCACCACATTCTCCAGAGATCACAACCTCATTACCACAATTAACAGAACACGCTGGAGGGACAGGTTCATCTCCCAAAGACTGCCCATACCCTGGAATAAGCTTCCCATTCATGTCAAGCCGAGCACCTCGCTGGCCCTCTTCAATAGAAATCTTTATGAATGGATGGGTAACAGAAAGTTCACTTCAGGGATCATTCTAGTTGCCCTACTGGTTATGAGCACTGTGAACTAACATTGGGTGGCACGGTACCTGGGCAATTTTTTTGGGGCTAGGCTTTTAAAGGCTCCAGAGCCATTAGCCTAGTACACACCTATGAACCCATGTAGTTTGCTCCTTCCCTTTTCTAAAGATCTCACCTCCAGCTTGTTTGTCCTTTACAATATTCAGTACTTCAGTTATAGCTGGATTAGATTTTGATTTGTGTTTTGTAGTAGATGTTTTTTTTTTTTTTTTTGCAGCCAATAACATTAAACTTAGTAAAGCCTCACGTTATCTAGGGAATTCAGAGCTTATGTCATTTCATTAGTTAGAACAACTTGCTCCCCACAACATTTCTGACAAATTACTGTGTATGGAATTTTTAAAATCTGCCAACTCATCATATTCCCAAAAATGTCTAAATTACCCCTTTCTTTCCTGTCACTCCTTCAGCATTAAGTACAATGAAAAATTTTCTGTCTGATTTGGGTGTTCGGCAAAAGTATGCTGCCACTTCTGTGCAAAAATGCAAAGCCTCTTGCTCCTTTTTGCATACTTGGTAACCATACAGTTGTCCAACTACTGTGTCTTTGTAAATTGCTTTTCCAGTCTATCTTCCCAATATTTCATAATGTAATTTGATTGATTACTATGGATGTTCTTCGTGTTTCACTGTTGCAGTCATTACAGTTGGGTTATCCTGCTGGCAGGCTACCCTCAGTCGGCCTGAATTCCAAAGTCTAGGTCCGGCGTCGGTTGCTGTCGCCTCTTCCCTGAAGTCAGTGCACCAGGGGTATAAAAGATGCAGCCGACGCCATTTTCTTCAGTCTTTCTTGCCGCACGGTGCCCGAAGCAAAAGCAGTTCGCACGTGCCGGTCAGCCGACTCCTGAGTTTTTCAAATTCAAATTTCAGATCCGAAGTCTTCATTAAAGCCAAGTACCCTGTTGGGGAAACTTTTTTCTTGCTCCAGACCGATGTCAGAAAAAGTTAATTGTATTTCTTGTGGGAAGCAAATACCTCATAAGGATTTTCATTCTTACTGTATTCCTTGCCTAGGCCCTGACCATAACGTTGCTAGTTGTCGGTTTTGTGCTAGATTTAACCAACGCACCATTAAGCATCGGTACGATTTTGCATTCCATTACTTTGGCAGAAGATTTAATTATATAATGCCATTGGAACAGCCGACTACCGGAGTTTATAAAAAGCGCAAAGACAAAGAAAATGACAGGCATCCGAGATCCAAAACCGACGACGAGGCTTCTGCTAGGCCTGTCGCCGATTCTCAGTGAGGCGCTTTTGCAGCCCCTGACGCCCGCTACCTCAGAGCCACAGGCCGCTTCCGACTCCCACGTGGAGCCGACTAGGCCGTTGGAAACTCAAGGTATTGGACACTCGGAAACTATTCCCTCAGATGGGTCCGGAGCCGCTGAGCAGGCATCGGCTTCCGAGGGTGTTTTCAGGCCTACACAGTTATATGTGAAACCTACTTCAGCTTCAAAGGCAAAGACTAAAGCAGCTCTAAAGACAAAGAAACAAGTACAGCATTTTCCTGGACAGGCCTCCATGCCTTAAAAACAGATGCTTAAAATGGCCGAAGACCTAATTACTTTGATCAGGGGTTACCATCCCCCTCCTGATAAGAGGCCTGGGCAAGAGTTAGATTATGAATCTTCAGACCACGTTTCCATTTCCTCTGATTCCTCCTCTGAACAGGAATATTCTATTCCTCCCTATGAGGATTCTGATGCTGAAGAATCTATCCCTTCAGCCTGTCCTCCTGAGGATTATTCTTTTGGGGAGACACTGCATACTATGAGGGAGCATTTCCACTGGGAGAGCCAAGATTACTCAGAATCCAAGAAAAGGCTCAGAGACTTCCTTTTATTGCCTCAGCACAGGCCCCTGGCTATCCCACCTGTTTTAGATATTGTAGATGATGTATTTTCAGAGTCCAGTCTATCTCCAGACTCTTTACCACCAGCTCCAGTTAAGCCAGGCAGGTACTATAGGGTTCCTGATTCACATAAATTTCTTTATAAAAACCCTGCTGCTGACCCAGAAACCATCTCTCAGGGTCCCAAAGGGGTCAAGGTTTCTACTGCAAAAAACACTATCCCCTCTGTTAGGGATTCTAGGGCCCTAGACAGATGGGGTAAAAAGATTTATACTTCTGCTACCTTGGCTGTAAGAGCTTTAAATTGCCAATTTCATATGCTTAAATATCAGCAATATCTTATGTCATTGCTTAAACAGAAAATGTTAATAAATTCAGAATGTGCAGATAACAAAGGAATGCAGGATTTATTGCATGCAGCTGAACAAGTGGGAAAGCATACTTTGCAATATGGTTTTGATTCTCTAGAGGCTTCCTGCAGGGCTGCTGTTACAGGTTCTGTCATTAGGAGGCATGCTTGGTTAAAAGAACAGAATCTTCCTGATCATGTTAAAGCAAAACTATTAGATGCTCCATTACAGCAAGATACTTTGTTTGGTGTTAAAGCAGAAGAGGTGTTGAAGAAAATGAAGGACAAAGCTAAATCTATGCAAACAGTCAAGAATTTCTTGCAGGTACAGCCTCCCAGATTTAGCAGGAACTGGCCTACAAAGAATTGGCCCTTTCCAGTGTCAGATAGGCCACAAAGAGGCAGATACAGACGCCCCAGAGGCAGATCACAGCCCCAAGGCTCATACAGGCCTAAACAATGGGGTGCTTCTACCTCCAAGAGCGGAGAGGAAAAATCACAGCCATACAGGAAACCGTCTGAATGACTTCCCCCTTCCAGCACCAAGCACTTATGTTTTGGCAGCTCCTCTGGGGGGAAAACTAGCACTTTTTTCACAAAATTGGCACATGATCACCCAGGACAAATGTGTCCTAAATATAGTATCACAAGGCTACAGGTTCCAGTTCCACACCCTGCCAAGGCCAAATGGTATGCCAGACTTGCCACACAATCAATGGGCAGAGGCACAAAAACAAGTTTCATCCCTCATGGACATGAGGGCCATTCAACAAGTACCAGAGCAAGAGCAGGGACAAGGATTCTATTCAGGGCTGTTCTTGGTACCCAGAAAGGACAAAGCCTGGAGACCAATACTGGACCTGTCTATTCTAAACACATATCTGGATATTCCAACATTTAAAATGTTGACTCTACAGCAGCTTCTGCCCATGTTGGGAAGAAGGCTTGGCTCGTGACTTTAGATCTAAAAGAGGCATACCTGAATGTCCCAGTCAGACAAACCTGCAGAAGATACCTCAGATTCAAAGCTGGCTCAATGCACTACCAATTCTCTGCACTGCCCTTTGGCTTATCTACTGCTCCCAGGGTCTTCACAAAGTGCCTGGCACCAGTAATTGCATACTGCAGACAAAGAGGAATACAAATATATCCTTACTTGGATGACTGCCTCATTCAAGCAGAGAACAAGGACATTCTACTACAGCATCTGGCGTTTGTAAAGAGATTACTACTATGCCTAGGGTACACAGTCAATAAACAGAAATCAAAACTAGTACCCTCTCAAGAGATAATATTCCTGGGTGCAAGCTTAAATACAACTGCCCAGATGGCTTATCTCATGCTAGACAAACAAAGGAAACTGACTACCTATTTTAAACTGTTGGCAGCAAAGGCCCAGTTATCTGCAAGAAAAATTCTGTAGGCTTTGGGCTTCATGGCATCCTGCATTCTACTAATTCCATATGCAAGACTGCATATGAGGAAACTTCAGTGGTACCTAAAAAGTGTTTGGACTCAACATTGCCACAGCCTGGAAACAATAGTTACTCTCATTCCCTGCCTGCAACAGGAGTTTCGATGGTGGGCAAAGGCCTGTCACCAGTACAAGGGACAGCCATTCACTCTACCCCCAGCCACACAGACATTAACAACGGATGCTTCGGATTATGCCTGGGGAGCCCACATGGCAGGAAGATGTATTCAAGGCACATGGTCCGCAAACCAAATGCATCTACATATCAATCAAAAAGAGATGCTAGCTGTTCAAAATGCCCTGACAGCCTTCAAGGACCTACTTCATCCGGGACAACTACTGATAAAGACAGACAATGCCACGGTCATGTGGTATATAAACAAGCAGGGAGGCATTCATTCTTACCCCCTTTGCAGACTAGCCATGACTTTGTGGGACACGGCATTGACTTACCAAGTACATCTGCAGGCACAATTCCTGCCAGGAAAGATAAATACTCTGGCAGACGAACTAAGCAGAAACCTCATGGATTCCCACGAGTGGAAATTGGATCCACAAGTCTTCATCATGGTAACAAGGAAATGGGGATGCCCGGGCATAGATCTATTTGCCTCACCTCACACCTGCCAACTAAAGAGATTCTGCACAAGGACTTATCATAGACAAGCATGGAAAGTGGATGCCCTATCTTTCAGCTGGAAAAACTTAACAGTATATGCCTTTCCTCCTCTGCCTCTCCTCCCCAAGGTACTCCTAAAGGTCAAACAGGAGAAGCCAAAAATGATACCGATTGCCACAGACTGGCCACTCCAGTACTAGTATCCAATCCTAAGGAACTTGTCTCAATGCCCAGCCTGCACCTTACCTCAAGTGCCTCATCTACTGTCCCAGCAGAACAATCAGATCCTGCACAGCCAACTCAAGACCTTAAATCTGGCAGCATGGCGGATAATGTAGTCATACAAAACACACCTCTCACTAAAGTGGTGATGGATGTCATTTTGGAGGCCAGGAGGCCTAGTACTAGAAAATCCTATGCTGGAAAATGGAAGAGATTCTGTGCTTGGAACCAGGCACAAGGAATTGACACAGCTGTACCAAATATTCCTCAGATTTTGCAATACTTGACTGAGATGCTGGACAAAGGCCTATCTTTTTCATCTATAAAAATTCATGCCTCTGCCATTTCGGCTCATTACAATACAGAGCCACCAATCTTTTCTCATCCTTTATTAAGGCAGTACCTCAGAGGGTCCAAAAATTTAAGGCCTCCAAGGAGATCACCAATACCTGCATGGGACCTCAATTATGTCTTGGAAAAACTTACCCTGTCTCCTTTTGAGCCAGCTGCTACAGCTGATATAAAGTTTTTATCTTGGAAAACAGCTCTCCTAGCAATAACTTCTGCAAGACGAGTCTCAGAGCTACAGGCACTCATGGCTGTGGAACCTTTTATGATTTTTTATCCAGACAGGGTTTCTCGGAGGAGAAACCTGACATTTATGCCTAAGGTAGTGTCCAGTGTGGCCCTTAACCAAACTATTCATCTGCCTACCTTTTATCCAAACCCACAGAATAAGGGGGAGAGAATTCTGCATTCTTTGGACATACACAGACAGCTACATTTCTATTTGAACAGAACCAAAGCTTTCAGAAAGACAGAGCAACTACTAGTGGCATATGCTGCAGGATCACAAGGAAAGGCTATCTCAAAGCAGACTATTTCAAAGTGGATAGGCCACTGCATTCGTTTCTGCTATTCACAACATGGCAATCCAGTGCCTAAGGGCATTAGGCCACATTCAGCCAGAGCAGCAGCCACTTCAGCAGCTTTCCTCAGGGGAGTGCCAACCAAAGACATTTTAGAGGCTGCTACATGGAGTTCAGTGCACACCTTCACAAAGCACTATCACTTACCACTCTACTCTAAATCCAGGGCAGGCTTTGCCACTGCAGTTCTGCAGGGCCTTATAGCCGCTCCTAATGCTATTTAGCTCCAGCCTCCCAACCTTAGCTTTGGGTTTCAACCCAATTGTAATGACTGCAACACTGAAACACAAAGAACATAGTACAGTTGTGTACACTTACCATAAATGTAGAAGTGCGAGTGTATTCACTGTTGCAGTCCAGGTTACCCACCCGCCATCCCCCATTTCTTTGCTGGAACTTATCTGTACTTCTCTATTCTATACAACCTATGTGGTGTATTTGCTTGTAGATGAAGGCAAAATATATATTTTGGTGCATGCATGTTTTATTGACATATTTTTAGCCTATCCTTTTGGGGGCACCTGACATCTGAGGCAAGAAAAACTGAAGAAAATGGCATCGGCTGCATCTTTTATACCCCTGGCACACTGACGTCAGGGAAGAGGCGACAGCAACCGACCCCGGACCTAGACTTTGGAATTC
This sequence comes from Protopterus annectens, assembly GCF_019279795.1. Taxonomy (NCBI): domain Eukaryota; kingdom Metazoa; phylum Chordata; order Ceratodontiformes; family Protopteridae; genus Protopterus; species Protopterus annectens. The sequence goes on along the minus strand of NC_056746.1, from coordinate 199,871,090 downwards.
AGGCCGACTGAGGGTAGCCTGCCAGCAGGATAACCCAATTGTAATGATTGCAACAGTAAATACACTCTAACATCTACATTTATGGTAAGTGTACACAACTGTATGTGATGTTAATTTTTTTTTTTTTAACGAACTTGGCACTTTTCCTTTTAAACCAGTTCATGAGGCAGATTTGAACTTCTTATCATGGAAAACAGTGTTACCCACTACTATGACTTCTGCAAGAGGAGTATCTGAGTTACAAGCTCTAATGGTGATTTCATCCCTATCTTACCTTTCATTAAGTGCAGTGTTACTGTGAGGAGCAATCCTTCATCTCTGCCCAAAGTGTTTTCACCGTTTACAGTGAGACACGGAATCCAGCTCCCTTTCTTCTTCCCAGAATCAAAAAATAAGGGAGAAAGGATTACACATATTCTGGTTGTCCACAGATAACTTGGATACTACATTGACAGAATTGAACACTTAAGGAATTCTAATGTTTGTGTCTTTCGGCTTTTTCCCGGTTAGGGGTCGCCACAGTGGAACTCTGGTCCGCTAATGATTGGCAGTAGAGTTTTACGTGCTGGCTTGCCAGCCCTAACGCACAACCTTCAACGAAAGAACGCCCGTTCATGCATGTGGCCACACAGAAGACGCTCTAACTGAGGATCGAACGGGCAACGTCTAACTGTGAGGCGACAACGCTACCGCAGCACCACCACCGCAGTACTTAAGGAATTCTAATGAATTGTTTATTTCCTGTGAAGGCAAGAAAAAGAGGCAGTCTGTGTCAAGGTATATATTTTCCAAATAGACTCACTCAATTCATTTTTTCATTGCCACTTTTTAATTATATGCTATTACATCCTTTTGTAGTCCTCATGCATGGTGCACTGTATTATTCCTTTCTGAAAGCTAACCTGACAAATATTTATTACCCCCCCCCAATATATACGTTGACATTTAACACTGTAATTTAAAATATAAAGTTAACCAGTTCACAATCAAGAATCACTTCTTTTCTTCAGCTTTGAAGAGTCACTGTCTTGTATCGTCACCCTTCACTGTACATTTGTAAAGTTAGTCTCCCCATGTGCATTTTTTCTTGGCAGGTCTCGGTTCTAACCCTTCTTCATTGTCTGTTTGTTTCTCTTCATTAGCACCATATCACTTCCTCCCATTTCCTTCACTTGTTTCTATGGAGTTTACTACCCTCCTTTGTAAATGTTTTCTTTTCTTGGACTTTCACACTATTGCACTATTAATTATTCCTTTTATGTCATCTCACTGGTTCTTGATCTGTTTTCTACTTTTTTGAATTTTTTTTTTTTTTTTTTGGTGTTAGTAGTGTTAAAGCAAAAAGGAGTTTAGGTTCCTGTATTTTCTCTATTAAGCACTGTTATTCATGTTTTTAATTTCTCCAGTATACTACACAAATTCTGGTTAATCTGCTCAGTGTGCAAACTATTTATGCAGGCATTTCTAGCCAAGTATTCTAAATTCCTTGATTTTGATATTCTTCTAGGGGTCATACCTCTCTCACTCCATCCCTCCTCTACTTTCTTGCCCACTGGCATTCTGTCTCAACTCTGTATTGTTTTTTTTATTTTTATTCCTATCTTTATTTCTATCCTTCAGTCCCCTGTGCAGTCTACTGACTGTTCTTTCCATGTTTGCCTTTTCATTTTTCACTTCATGCAGTATTACCCCTGGCAATTTTTATCTTTTCACTTTTACATCATATTTTTTCAGAGGTCTCAGAGCTCCTCTATATTTCATATAGGTCATATTTTCCAGAATTTCTCAGAGCTCCCCTGTAATGCATCCTGGCTTTCCTGTCTGTTTTATAAATTTCCAGTATCTCCTTCCATTCCCTTCTTCTTTCCCACTACTGCCTGTAATACACTTTTCTCTCCTTCTTCCATCAGTTTCTCGCTAATGAGTTATCTAAAGTATATTTTGGTTCACCCATACCTATTGGCTTTAATTCACATTTTCACCAATCACCTTCTTTTTCCTTTGGGAGCACCTTTAGTCCTTTAAAGATTTCATCCAGGTATGCCCCCTATTGTTTCTGAATTCTCTTCTAGGACCGTAGAGTCAGTCCCTGTTTTTCACTTCATTCTCCTTACTGCCCTTGCACCACTGACTTCCACTTTGCCCTATATCTTTTGTTGTGCAGGTAATACACCGGTCTCATCTGAGTTGTGCTATAATACTCTTCCAAGTCTGGGACTCCCATTCCTCCTTCACTTTCTGGCAATGACTTTCTTTTCCAAGCCACCCTAGGTGTATTCCCATCCCAGATAAATCCAGTTATCTCCCTTTTCAGCTGGGACCAACTTTCCTTGTCTGGCTGGTGGATGAGTGCTTGTCCTACATTCAGTATTTTGAGTATCACATACATTCAGTACCTGTATTCTGTGATCCATGTCCATCTCTGCTGCCTGCCATCTCTTTTCATTATCTGCCTTATTTTCTCTCTCACCTCCTGCCATGTTTACCTCAGAGAATCTACAGATTTTTTGGTAATCCATACCCTAGGTATTTCAATCTGAAGTGACCCCACAGATTAGGGTAGTCTTGTACTAGTGTATATACTGGTGAATAGTTAACAAAAACAGACTTTCTTTTGCCTTTGTTAATTTTAGATCTTGCTTTTCTCGTAAACTGTCATACAATTTTAAATAGTTGTGCTATGTCCTCGTTTGGATTTCTTGAGTATCAAATTATATTGTTCAAGATCACTAATGTTTGCTCCTAACCTTACCCACACCATCCCCCAATCTCTATTTTGTCTTGATCTCTGAACAGAGGGTTCTAAGTGTAATGCAAATAGTAGGGCAGACAGAGGTAATCTTGTCTTGTTCTTTTACAAATTCCAGATTTTGCTGTCACCTTTCCATTTATTTTTATCCTTTTGTTTGCATTCTTACTAATGTAGGAAAGCCCCAAGAAAATTCAAATATGTCCATTACTTCCAATAAATACCTCATGTGGGTCTTGTTGGAGGCCTTATCGACATCCAGGCTCACCAACATTAACATCTTTCTGCCCTTGTCCACCCTTTTCTGAATGACATGTCCTTAATATATTGCCAAATGTTTGCTTTCCCTTCACAAACCCACATTAATCTTGACTGATAATATTCGGAAAGTTTAGTCCGTCTGTTTGCCGTAATAACTGCACAAACCTTGTATTTGTGAATAAGAACCATAATGGTGCAGGGCAAACTCAAGTTTGCTGTATCTGTACTTTCTCTTTTAATATCAGTTATGAGCACCATCTTCCAAGTTTTCAGAACCTCCTTCCTTTCTAGCACTCCATTAAACAAGGTATGCCACACCACTATAACTTTACCTTTGCCCTCTCTCCAAACTTCTATTGGCATTCCACTCCAACATGGTGACCCCCCCCCCCTTGCTTGCGCCTTCATCTGGCCAAGTATCCTGCCTTCCTATTCTTCTCTTAATATCAGAATTTCCATCCCCCCGAAGAATTCCCCCATTCTTTCAATCATCTTGTAAGTTGTAGAAGGTCTTGTAATATTTTACAAAGACCTTGTTTATCTGTTCTGAATCTTTCTCTAACTTTCCCCTATACTCTTGTTCTATCTTTTGCTGTTGTGGTGCGTTAGCCAGCATCTTTTACAATTTCAGTGTACTAACAAAGTATCTCTGTTAACCCTTGCTTCTTCTCAATCACTTTTTCCAAGTGTTTATTCCACACTTCTTCCTGATGCTCTCATTTCCCCTCTGTCACTGTCTTTGACTTGAATCCCTTTAACTTGTACCTCCTTCATTCTTTTTAATTTAAATTTCTAAACCAAATACTTTCCTTCCAATAATCCCTTTCTTTTTTTTCTCCAATTTATTTCCTAGTTTCTGTTTTATTTTGTCCTACCCTTGTAATATATGGGGCCACTTATTTGTGGCTACCTCTAATTCTCTGTCAAAGCAGTTTTATAACATATTTCTTTGAGATCCCTGTCTTACCCAACTCCCACTTGTCCTCCAGTGCCTCCCTAAGTTTCTTTTTCCTAGAATCCTTATCTTCCCTATTATGGGCATGATCTGATAGTGTCCTAGAATGTGTACTCACATCTCTTGTTATGCTCCCTTGTTATGTATATCCTGTCGAGTTTTGACCAGCAGGCATGACTTGCTGCATAAAATGTACTTCCACTCTCTTCCCGTTATTGTACTCAACTCCACTCATCCATGCATCATGCAAAATTATTTCAGCATTCTGTTTTTTAGTGTCAATGCCATTAGTCCTGACCCTCTACTTACTTCAGACTGTGCTGTTATCAAGTTCCAATCCCCACACACAATATAATTTCTTGCTGGTGTTCCACTCTTTCTCTTAGACCCCTGTCATGTTTTCCCTTTATTCTCAGAGGGATGTATATATTTTCCCTAAGGTAATCCTGTTTAACTCTCACTTTATAAACAGCATCTGCAAACTGTTAACAAATCCCACCTCCACAACTACTTCAAGCCCCATCTCTGATCCCCCTCTACCCTTATCTCAAGACTCCTGCACAAACAAAAAAACCCTTTACATTCCCAACAAACCAGTACTACATCTTCTGTCCCCTTTTCTCTTAAACCTGTCCCTACCTCTCTCATTCAAAAACTAAAACTATGCTCCCTCTCCTCTGACAACCTCCCCCCTGAGTACTTAAAACTTGCAGCAGAAGCTATAGCATATCTTGACAGTATCCTTATAAATCGCTCTGTAGCAGAGTCCATTATCCCATCCTCTGGAAAAACTCTGTCATCACCCCTTTACATAAAACCCTACATACCTACAAGAGTCCTCCGCTCTGAAAACAAGCAACTCCTAACATTCTACATTCCAAACAAAAGAGCTGGACAGTGCCTGTACTCACATGGCACTGCCAAGCTCTGGAATTCTCTGCCAACAGATATTACTAGCACTGAGAGCTTTAACAACTTCAAATACACCCTAAAAAAAATTTTCTATGTCATCAGACCAGCCCCTGCTCTTTCCTGAACAGGTAAACTCCATTCACACTCTAGGGGCTTTCCTTTCTATCGCTAAAACAGGAATTTAATCTAGTAACCAGTAGCATATTGGGCTAACCTCTCTGTACTTATTTAGTATTCAGTTATTATTAATGTGTCCTTTAATACTTGTTTTTTATCTTGTTCATGTAAAATGTCTTAACGTTCATGTATCATTTGGAGCTTTTCTCCCCGGGCCTCTGCTGAAAATGGGTTCCTGACCCAGTCGGACTTTCCCGGTAAACAAATGTTAAATAAATAAGTAAATAAAATAAAAAATCCTGCTTTCTCTCCAATTACCTTTCACAAGCACACATCTGCCCTCTCTATCCTTCCTTCCTGCATCATATCAGTTTTTGGTCCTTTATGACACTCATTCACTCACCTTTCTGTTCATCTGTTTTTTTCTCCCCTCCCTTCATTTTTTCCCCCTTATTCCTACATTTTTGGTTCCCCTTCTTGTTTGTTTCTACCTCAGCCCTATACCTACTTCTCAGTAGTTTTCCTTCTTTGCATAATGAAGCCTAGTCTCTAGGTTCCCCTTTTTCTTCTGTGTTCTCGATGTAGGTAGCTATCTTATTCCCTGCATCTTTCCTGTCCTTCGCCTTTCCTCATACTGATCATTTTTAATCATATTCTATTCTAGCAGTTATGTCTGGGTTCCATTTCATTCATAATATAAATTAATAGATAATTCAGAGAGTGGATTGCAGCTGCTCCTGATTACCTTGTGCCTTCTGTTCATTTTCCCATGATTCTTCATTCCTACTGTGCAGTGTGCCCTCTATTTCCTCTTGCTTTTATTGTTCCTCCCAGGTCTTTCTTCACAACATAGAGTGGAAGGCCTGTACCTAATTATTCATGCCTCTTAAAAAAGGCAATGCTTCTTTCTGTTTACTGCAAACTTCTGTTCTTCCATGACTGTCATCAAATGCTGTTAAATTACACACACTTTAACAAAAATTGCCTTCTTTTCTTTTCCGTATTATTGTTACTTATTTTACCTTTTGTATGTCTTAATAAACTCTATCCATGTAAATTCAAGCTTATGGGTACCTGGTGTGTTTGGTACGTTCTCAGTGTATAATGTCTTTTGATAGGGCTTTTCAGACTTCCCTACATAGTATACACTATTAATTTTAGTTAGGTTTCGTACTCCTTTTAGTACTTAGCCTTTTTATTTCAAATGTTAAGTCCATGTTTTTTTTGCTGTTATTTAGGTCTTCTACATTTCCTTAATTAGTGTTTTACCACTTGGCTTATTTATAATGTCCCAAAATGAATGAAACTTTTCCTTACTTGTTCTGTGTAGTGCATCTGTTTTTTTTAGTTGTTAATTCCAACAATAGTACTCGTCTTGCTCGTTATTTTGTACCAGTTTATTGTAACGTTTTTGATGCTCGTCTTCCAACTGTATAATTCTTGGCTTGTCTGTCTGTCAGGCTGTCAGATCCCATGCTTCCTACACTGTTCTTAGCATCTTTCTACTTCTGTCTGCCTGCCACCACCATCCTTTCTTATCAGCCATCTCTCCATCCCCTTTTTATTTTTCTGTTTATCGCTGCTCTCTTCCAGGCCATCTCTCTCACTCCACTTTCTGCTTGTTGCTTTTTTAGTCTGTATTTCACCAACACTTTTTTGGCGCTAAGGTTTTAATACCATGGGAAAAAGAGATCTTAAACTCAAAAACCATATGCCAAGACCCTGGAAGAAAACACAATGAAGCTTACGGAGAGGATGACTTAGTCAAGCCTTGTAGTTGTTGATTTAACAGTGTAGTCCACAGAAATCCACAGGATAAAAACACCAAGGAACAAAGCTTTTCAGCTGTAAAATAGTTTAATCCAAGCCTTCGCTTCACAGGAAAAAACACTGAAATCACACTAACGCTCCAAATGCAAGTGCGTTTTCATTTCAAAATCTTCCTCAGCTGAAAAGCTTGGTATTTTTATCCTGTGGATTTCTGTGGACTACACTGTTAAATCAACAACTACAGGCTTGACTAAGTCGTCCTGTCCATAAGCTTCATTGTGTTTTCTTCCAGGGTTTTGGCATATGTTTTTTTAGTTACTTTTTTGACCTGTTGGCAGTTTTTGGAGATCTTAAACTCAACTAGGAAGGCCAGTTGAATTGTAACTTCATCTGTATACATTTTTTTAAGTTAAGGAGTATATTGTGATCTTTTTAGCCTGGTTCCCAGTGAAAAGTCCTGATCACCAAGCATTAAAACTTTCCTTTTCTTCCACAGAAAGACCCAATGAGCTCAATCCAAGAGTATAGTTTCAGATGGGAGAAGCCCATGCATCTATACAATTGGTCTCATCGTTCTCCAGTTTCACCCTTCTATTCCTCCTGTCATGTTTGAGACTTTTAAAATTTCTCTTCTTTCTATATCTTCTATGTCTCACATTTTGCCTTCCGTCTCCTCTTGGGCTACTTCTAGCTCCACCACTCTATGTTGTTTCCTTTTTGGATGTCTTTAGTGCCTTTAGCTCATCTAAATGGTTTATGAGGCTCATCTCCTTTGTCTAACCTCCTGTCATTTTTCTTTATATAATCTGATAATGAGCCACTGGTCTCTTCATAATCTCTGCTTACATTTTGTTGATCTTCTCATTTAGTTTGACCATTTCTTTTCCACCTTTCCTTTGTCGCATAGCAGTCTCTTCCTTCATCCTCTGAGTAATTCACTATGCACGTTTTTTACTGTCTGCAGTCTTTCTGACCATTTTCTTCCCCCACAGACCTTTATTTTTAACATTGACTGATTTCTTAGTATGATTAAAATTTTGACTGATTCCAAGCCCTGAAGGGAAGGGAAGGGAACTCGTTCAGGCTGCTGAATAGCTGAGCTCCATACCGGAAGTCTCAATTTAATTTTGTTATTCTTGCTATAACCAAACACTTCTAGGCAAGGCCAGAGTCTATTCTACCAGGCTATGGATATGCATGTGACTTTGGAATGGCATGGACATAAGAAATATTCTAGAAACTGCAACTTGGTCTTCTCACACTTTTACCAAGCACTATAAAATGCCTCCTTTTCTTAGGCTAGAATATGTTTGTTTGAACTATCCACCAAGGGCTTCTAGATTCTGAGCCTACCTCTTCCTGCCTTTCTTTCTAAGCTTTGGTATTAGTCTGTTATAGCTTAGACTACTGCAGAAGTGAACTAATGGTGAACATAGTGCAGTTGGGTAAATAAACTTACTGTGTCAGTAGATGTTCAAACAGCTCATTGTTGTAGTACAAATGTGCCTTCCCTCCTTCCCCTTGTGTTTTTTGTTATGCCAGGGTGGAGTTCCCTTCCTTTCCCTGTTGTCTAAGCTCCCTTTTCCTGAGCTAAAAAACCCATATGAATTTTTATACTGGATTGCCCTCAAGTTCCAACAGTCGTACCAAACTGTGGAAGGTGCTCTAGAGCTTTGGAAGCTGGACATGTATCTAATCCTTGATATGACGTGTTCCATATAGCTTAGGCTACTGCAACAACAATGATATCACATTAGCCCTGAATTTAAAACCTGAACATTTTTTCCAGTTACAAATAAAACAAAATGCAACTCTATGTAATGCTTTTTATAACTGATAGACAATATTCTGGTTGCTTGGAAGTTTAGCTCGGGAAGGTAACACTTTAAGCTGCTAATGATCATCTTTTTGTATTCCTCTGATTGTGTCTATGTCCGTCTGTAGGCTAGTTGAGTCTGAGATAGTTAACCCATTACTCCTATATCAAATGTTAAAAAGGCATGTGTACCAAGTGGATTTTTTCTGGTTAACAGTCCATCAGTATGATATATTTTTCAGTGTATACATGAAAAATATTTAGCACAGAACCTTGAGGTTTTGTTGGTATCCATCAGTTTGAAGTTTAATGTGTGTGTAAAAGTATGAAACACATAGTTACAGACAGCCGTGATGGATATGGGCTTTTCATACAGTTTGGTGCTTTTCATATAGTTGCATGCAGTACAAATTGAAATTATTTAGTATCATCTTACTCATATTTAGCAAAATTAGTGATTTTTTTTTTTCTTTTCAGCTAAAGCCTGAAGTTGATCGTTATGAGTGGGTGGTGATCCGACATCCAGAGCTCGTTTCTCCTAACATGGAAAATATGAGTGAGTCTCCTCCAGTACCAAGTGCTATATCTCAGGAAGCTTCTTTAGATCGGCTATCACCCTTCTTAGCTGCGCGTCATTTCAGCTTGCCTACCAAAACTGCCTCCATGTTCATGGCTGGAAACAACGAGTCCATCATAATTGGTAAGTCTTCATCTAGAAGGCAATAGTTAGGCTTTACTGAATTTTAACCATCTTAGTTGCCTGTTTTAACCTTGTTCCTCAAACATTTGAGACCAGGACTCTAATCTGAGAATCATCCTGCCCCAAATTATGTCTTCAGCCAAGCACAATGTGGTGTCAGTGACTAGTGTAAAAGCTGTTGAAGATGAAAATAAGTGTTGCAAGTAACAACCAGCAGTATGGAACAGCAGTCTTCCTGCTACAATGGTATAAGTAGAAATGTCTGCCTGGATTGCTGTGTGATAATAAGAGAGTAGCTTATTTATCAATCTTCAACCATGTTGAAAGGAAGCAGCTTTGTCAAATCTTCCAGTTAGTTGAATGTGTTGCATTAAAACATCTGAAGTAACTTCAGTGATTTGCTTTGAAATGTTGTCTGGAACTGGCACATACCTGCTAAGAAATGGGATGTTCCCACAGGAAATGTGCTTCATGAATACCTATGCCATGATTTCTGCCATCTGGGTGCCACCTTTGAGATCAGTTGTGATCAGATGAGCTAGGACTGTTTTGAAAGCTGTGCCACAGATTGGCAGTCTGTGGGCAGAGTAACACTGGGGAAAAAGTAGGTCCTTGAGAAATGGACTAGAATTGCCATTTTAGGGTGGACATAGTAATGGGAAAAATTATGTTGGCAAGCATGCACAATATATTATGGAGTTGTAGGTATATTGCTTTACTTTCCCAGAGTTTTTAGATCTGACTTCAAAAGCCTTCTGCAGTGGATAACTATTAGACTTCCCTTTTCTAATGTGGTCAGTTTGAAATATTTCTAAATTTTCATAAGGTTCCACACTCATTTCCTTGTGCCTTCTGCCAGTACATGCAGTGATATCATGCATTGGGATAGGAGAACGCATCCAGCTGTAGTTCTACTCATTTCTTTTATGCTATTTACAGTTTGGATCTCAGTCCTAATGTTTGTCATACAAAAGATCCTATATTCAGCTTGTAAGTCCTTGAAGCTTTCCACATGTTCATGGTAGGCATTGTAACATGACCTAGGACCTTGCCCTTTCGTTATATGTTTTGGTATTATGCTCATAAAGCTTAGGCTACTGCAACAGTGATTTATTTGAGCATCTACTGTTACGGTAAGTTTACTTACACAACTGTACTAGATCACTGTTGCAGTAGGAACACCCTCCCTCTAACCCTTTTATTATTTTTCCCAGGGTGTGGGTAGTTTTTTTTTTTTTTCCTTTTCTCCTAGCACGTTTACCTCGCAGCTCCAGTGCTGCTACAGCCACACCGGCACTGGCATTTCTTATAACTCCTGTTTTGGGTCAGGAGGTGTGTATCAACATTCTGATGCAAGGAACACCACTACTTGGGTTTTTGCTGGGACAGATATAAAATCTGTTGCTTATGCCCCATGACACCATTGGGCAGGGACTTCAACCAGTCTTTGTTAGTGCTCCTTAAAAATAGAGGATTTTGTAGGTCTGTGGTGTGTAGACCTCAGATGCCTTCTTCCCGGGGGAATTCAGATGACCTCCCAAGCCCCCCAAGAAGAGGCATGTAAGGGGAAGCATCTAGTCACCCCATGAAGTTTCTCTCCCTAGATACATATTCCGATGAAGGGAAGTCATCCCCAGATGCCCTTTGGTGAGAAACTGGAAATAAGGCAGAGGGGGATCATGGCAAATTGATTCCACCTCCTTTGAGGAAAAAAATCTTGCAAGACATCTATCAAAGTTCTGCCCCTGGGCAATATAGTGTAGATATAGTGTGCAACAAAACATGGAAGAAGCCTAACATCATCAAGACAGTACCTCGGGGAAAAAAAGGCAAAGTTGAGAGCTGAATTCATTAAAAAGACATTAGATTTTTCTATCCACTGTTGAGGTTGACATTTCTTTTGCCATCTCTCTTTGGTAGGGATTCAAGATTGGTAATGTGCCCTGAAGAGTCTACTAAAAAAGACACTTACGAAATATAAATCAAACAGTACTTTCATCAGTGCCAGCAATGGAAGAGACATCTGCATAAACCAAGATATTTCTAGAGGCTAAGGAATCAGAACCACATGTTTCCATTAAGAGATGCACTGTAATTAATCCAGTACCTAAGATCGTCTTCACCCTGCTTAAAAAAAGTGAAGATCAACTTATCCTCTTCTGAAGCAGCTTATGGCTAACAAGTCCACTTCAGTGATAGGAACTCTCTGTACCTGTTTCAGTACACTCAAAGGCTTTAGACACAAAGAAGAATTGAGAGAGAAGTACTCCCTTCATTTCCTTTAAAGAAGATGACTGCTTTTTCACTTCCCTCATCATATTATTTCTGATTATGAGGACTCTTTCACAGTCTTCTAGATCTTCCCGAAACATTGCTTTTAATCACACTGTAAGCATCACAGAAGAAAATTGTAACTGGTGTCTTTCAGAAATGTATTCTCCAAGGTGAAGACCTCTGCAAATGCTAAAAGTCCCAGAATTCTTGTGGTGTATAACTCCTTTATTCAGAACATTCTTACATGGAGTAAGCTCATAGATCAGATGAGTAAACATTTGAAATGTTGTAACCTGCTGGAGCAAGTCCTGAAACATGGAGACCGAATGGCAAAAAAAAAGACTTACATGTACCAAGTCAAAGATGACCATTTCTCAGAATATTCTCTTTTCTCAGCGGTGTGACGACCTTGGAGTTAGTATATATAAGTTTGGGGGTGGGGGGGTGCAGGGGAGGGTTGCTTAAGTCAGAGTCTGCTAATTTGACTATACGTATGGTTTTAGTGGCCCCTAGCACATCCCTTATACTTCCAGGAATTCTGTTTTGTCAGGGAAGGGCAGGTGTTGGGTAGGTACAATATAGCAATAACCCACGCCTGGGTGTGGGTAATGCTGGATTTACCCACGGTTGGCGTGGTTTGGTCATCATGAGGGCGAAGCCCGAGTGACCAAACAAAGCCAACCGTGGGTAAATCCAGCATTGCCCACACCCAGAAGTGGTTTATTGCTATTATACAATGACATTATTTAAGAAAAAAAATAATTACTTTTCTTAAATAATGGCATTGTATAATGCCTCCTTACTGCCCTTCTGCAGCTGTCTGGTATTCTGCGGCAGTTCTGATGTACTGCGCATGCGTATGCCTATGCAGTACATCAGAGCTGTGGGCAAAAGCAATGGAGAAAGCAAGATCTCCGTTGCTTTTTACAAACTGTTTTGCTATGTTAAATGGGTTTAACATAGAGAGACAGCTTTAAAAAAAAGCAACAGAGTCTCCGTTGCTTTTTTAAAGCTGTCTCGCCATGTTAAACCCATTTAACATAGCGAGACAGTTTTGAAAAAAGCAACGGAGAAAGCAAGATCTCTGTTGCTTTTTACAAACTGTCTCGCTATGTTAAGCAAGTTTAACATAGCGAGACAGCTTTAAAAAAGCAACCGAGAATCTCCGTTGCTTTTTTTAAAGCTGTCTCACTAGGTTAAACCCATTTAACATAGCGAGACAGTTTTGAAAAAAAGAAACGGAGAAAGCAAGATCTCCTTTGCTTTTTAAAGTGTCTCGCTGTGTTAAATGGGTTTAACATAGCGAGACAGCTTTAAAAAAAGCAACGGAGATGCTCCGTTGCTTTTTTAAAAGCTGTCTCGCTATGTTAAACCTCGTTTAACATAGCGAGACAGGTTGTAAACAGCAACGGAGATCTTGCGTTCTCCGTTGCTGTAAAAAAAGAGTTATACTAATGGAAAAAGTCCGGGAGACTGGACCTTTTTCCATTACTATAACTCCGATTTACAACGTGCATGCTGACCAATCAGCGTGCACGTTTTGGAATATTAATGGGGGTCATGGTATAATATGGGATTTATACTGCTAGTATTTTTTTTTTTAAACAAGAAACATCTTTATTAACTTGTCACTTATGACCAAGGCAATTATACTTTTATATAAATGAAACAAATGTTTGAAATATTTTAATTTACAAATGTTATACATCACTTATCTTTCCAGTCAATGTCTGTCAAACATTACAAAGCATATTCATTTCCTGCCTTCACTTAAACCTCATTCCTCCTCCAAAACATCATTCTGCATGCATTGTTCCCGCAATTCCCATTTTTTCTGTGTAATTTGCTGCTACCTTTTTCTAAAGATCCTACTTCCAGTTATTTTATCTGTTAGTATATTCCCTACTTCTAGTACAGTTGGTTTAGAGTTTTGAATTTCCATTTTTTAGTAGTTGCTTTTTTTGGCAGCCAGCAGAACTAAACTCAGGAAGGCCATGCTATGTCTAAGCAATTCTGATTCTTTATCATAGCTCAAAAAATCATTTCCTTAGTTACACCAATTTGCTTACCTAGTATTTCTGTTAGACTAGTCTGCAGGGAATTTTTCAAGTCTGCCACCTCATTATATTCCTAAAAATAGGATTTTAGTTACCTATTTCTTCCCCATCTCACCTCCAACATTTGCAGTCTGCCTGAGGAAATTTTTCTTTGGAGTTCGCTTTGGGGGTATAAAAATACCTGTGCAAACACTTCCAAGCAAAGATCCTAAATCTTCTAGACTTTGTTGCATACTTGGGACCCATGTATGTACCTCTGTTGTTTCTTTGTGAATTGATTATAACTTTCTCTGATTGGTTCCTGTAGTTATCATGCAGTATTTTATATATCCTACTAATTATCTGTTTTTAATTTTCACTGCAGCTTATGTTGTACATTCTACTAAGAACTACCAGTCCTGGTTTTTACTTTGGATCCCCCTGTTTCTTTCTCTTTGCCTATACTCTGATATCAATCCTTGATAGGAAAGGCAAACTCTAGCCTGCAGTCCAAATAAGTTCTTGGCCTTGAAATGGATATCTTATGTTTATGTCTATTAATGCTAATATTTTTATACACAGCTAATTTAAAGTGATGCAGTAGTTTCATGTATGTATTTCACTTGATAGCTAAGAAGAGCAGCTTCAGCTTAACTTTGTTAAAGTTTGATCTAATGTTGTCAATCTTCATTTTATCGTCATATAGGTTTGGTTCTGAGCATCTGAACCAACTCAGCCAGTACTACAGCCCACAAGAACCAAAAAACTCTTGATCTTAAGTCTTACCCAGAATTCTCCTTTCCAAAATACTGCAGATTTCATTTGCCACTTCATGTGACAGACGCATTGCCAATAGCTCTCAAACTAAGTGATCTTTTTTTCTCTTATATTTTTGCTAAAGTTTTGTGTTTAGATTTTTTTCTCCTATCAATAATTACTGTTTTTCTCTTATAGCCTACCCTTTTTCCGATAGGTCCTTACCTTTCTGTGCTTCTCCTTAACACTTTGGTGGTTTCCTCTTTGAACACTTCCCTGGAGCATCCCCCTAAGGAAGTACCTGCGAAGAAAAATTGCAAAAGGAAGCACTTGGACTCCCCAGAGGAGTCCTTCACAGAAGATACCAAATTTGATAAAGGGGAAGGTTCCCCCAGGTCAACCCCTGATGATGTTTCTTTTGAGGACATCCTAGAGGTCCTAAAGCAGAGGGGTGGCTGGTCTTCCCTTCAACCTTCTTCAGAGGAGTCTGTATACCTGGATCTGTATACATGGAGGCTTTTCGTGCCCAACCTTCTACCTCTTAGATCTCTCTGCCCTCTGACAAGCTCATTAAACTGATTGTGCAGTGGGTGTGGAAGATGCCCAACTCCATAGAACTGATCCCCAAGAGACCTGACCAGACCCTTTCCACCCTCAAAGAAGAGCAACATTGATCCAAAGGCATACCTGTAGATGCCATGGTGAATAGCGGCAGCCACTAAGAAGGAACTTGCTGAGGAAAGTCCAACTATCCATCCTCCTAACAAGGAGTCTAGGACTATGGATAGGTTTGGGAAGGGAGTTTACGTTTCAACAACCTTTGCTTTTATACCCTTGAACTACATGGTGCACGTTACAAGGTTACAGAGGGATCTAGTCAAAGAGCTCTCTGATACCCTCTCAGGAGAAGTAGCAGAAGGGGTATGGGACAAAGTTGCTTCTCAGCTCGCCACCCTCGAACAAATTTCTAACTCGTCCATGAGACTGATTGCCCACGCAGCTGAAGGGACGACAACAGCTGTGGGTTCAGGCATAGCCATTAGAAGGCACTCCTGGATGCATTTGTGTGATTTTGTGGAGCCATTTAAAGCATCATTCATCAACGCTCCATTTGATGGATCTTCCCTATTTGACCCTACGGTAAAAGACACTCTGGCCAGATGTGAGAAAGATGGGAAGAGACTTTCTGCCGTAGGCATATGTTTCTCCACTCTTCAACGGCCCTAGTCTAGGAACCAGAGAAGTGGGAGACTATGGTTTAAGAAGTCCCAAGGGCCTTTTTAGGACTCAAGTGGCAAAGACTCTCCCTGGGCAGAGGGGAAAGTAATGGAAGACACCGCACTAGAGATAGAAGTGACCCACAGAACCAGGGGCCAGAGATTCCTTCTCTGATACTTCCTACCAGTACTCCTGAATGAAGGCCCAATTGCCATCCTCTGGAGGCAGTCGGTGGACTGTTATCCCTGCACCAGCCTGCCTGGAAGCTGATAACATTGGATGAATGGGTGCATGGAATCATATCCAGAGGTTACAATATCCCACTTTCTATAAGTCCAAATCCCCAAAAAAGACTCCCAAATGTTCCACCCAGGCACAGGGAAGCAGCAGTGGCAGAAATTCAAAAACTGCTTGATAAGAGTCATCCAAAAAGTCCCACCAGACCAAATAGGATCCAGTTTTTACTCAATGTTCTTCTTAGTGCCCAAAAAAACAGGGGACTGGAGAGACCCATTTTGGATCTTAGCCAGTTCAGTAAGGCAGTTCAGCAAAGCAAATTTCAGATGGTCTCTGTACAGTCTGTAAATCCATTCATGGAAAAAGATGATTGGATGTGCTCTATAGACCTCCAGGATGCGTGTTACCACATAAAAATGGGACAACTCACCAGGAGGTTCCAGCTTTTCCATCGGGGAAAGTAATTTCCATTTCAGAGCACTGCCCTTTGGAGTCATCTCAGCCCCAAGGGTGTTTGCCAAATGCATAGTGGTGGTAGCTTATCTCAGACTGCAAGGATTTTGAGTTTTTCCATACCTCGACAACTGGCTCCTCACCGCTATCACCAGGTGTCAGTTTGAACGGGCAAGAGATTACACTCTGCATCTCTAGGCATCACAATAAATTAAGAAAAGTGAAATATACAATCCTCACAGCAACTAGAATTCATCGGAGTTAGACACAGTTGCAGGTATTTCTTCACTCCCACTGGAAAGGCTACAAAGGATCAGATCTCAGGTCAGCCACATTATCCAGAGCAAAAGTATTTCAGCCAGATTAGTCCTAAAAGGATTAGGCTCGATGGCAGCCTCAATCACTCTAGCTCCCTTAGCAAGATATCACATGCAAATCTTAAAATGGTTGCTAGCCTCCCAGTGGTCTCTGATAGATCATCCAGTGTCTCACCACATTTTGATTACCAGTCGCAGCAAACAGGAACTTTCATGGTGGCTCCACTCCAACGAGATTCTTTCGGGCCGTCCATTCATCCTTCCACAACCCCAAGCCATAGTGACCATGGATGCTTACCAGATAAGGTGGGGGAGGGCTTTTTCTGGGAAGGACAGTCCAAGGCACATGATCCCAACTGGACGCCAACTTGCACATCAATATTCTAGAGATGAGGGCAGTGCTGTTGGCGTTGCAAGTATTTCAGGATGCCCTTCTGCTAGGAACAGTGGCAATTCAGACAGGCAACATGTTGGTAGTCTGGTATATCAACAAACAAGCGGAAACCAAATCTTAACCACTGTGTCGAGAAGTTTGGCAGTGGGTGATTTCTTCCAACCACTTTCTCACAGCAATGCACATTCCAGGGAGCTCCAATGTGATAGTGGATAAACTGAGCAGAACCATTCTCATGCCTCACAAGTGGTCTCTCAATTCTGTGGTGGCAAAAGAGATTTTTCATCACTAGGGCCAACCTTGCTGCAGTCTTTTTGCATCTTCCCTGAACAACAAGTGCAGCAGTTACTTTGCCCTAATCCCCCCCTCTGGGAGAGTCACCCAGAGACTCTGTTCTCCACAGTTGCCCCCCCCCCCGGTCTTCTCTATGCCTTTACCCCAACTCTTCTGATATCCCAGTTTCTAAAGAAAGTCAAGAGGTTGGAGAACTCAATTATCCTCATTGCCATTTTTTGGCCTCGACAAGTTTGGTTTCCTTTCCTTTGGCTTCATCTTCTTCAGAAACCATGGATGCTGGACCCAGATCCAGATCTGCTGTCTCATCTGGAGGGCATGGCTCATCCAATCCTCCATTATCTCAAGCTCACTACATGGCTTCTGCAATTCCCATGATTGCCAGGCATCCTTCCCTTTCCTCTCCTGTCCGCCATATCACCGGGGCCCCTCGCAAGCCTTCAGCTAGCAAACTGTATCAGAGTAAATGGGAAAAATTCACAAGTTGGGCTCTTCTGAATGAACTTGATCCTTATGTGACCCCTGTTCATAAAGTTTTGGATTTTTAGCTAACCGCTATCAATCTGGTTCCTGTACCTCAACAATTAGTCCATCTAGCTGCAATCCCTAACTTCCATATGGGGTTAGATAGATCATCCCTTATGTCGCACAAACTTTGTAAAGCCTTCTTAAAGGGAGTCCTAATGTTAAGACCTCCATTTAAAGAACACATTCCTCCCTGGGATCCAACACTAGTTCAGTCCCTTACTTTGCCTCTTTCGAACCATCAGCTACACATGACTTGAAGTTTCTGACTTTGAAAACTTTATTTTTAATGGCTATTACATCTGCCAGGAGATTATCTGAACTTCAGGCTTTGTCCTGCAAACTACACTACATGAACCGCAATGAAAGGAAAAGAAAACGCTGTAACCACAACTCGTAATATCCAAAAACAGCTGATGCCAGTCCGAAACCTCCACCAGAAAGCTCACAATAAGGCGCTGCTGTATGAACAGTATGAACAGTTTATTAACGTGAAACAAAGTAAAAAACACACGTTTTCATCGATTAAATACGACTTCATCAGATAAAGTCCCAGGATAGACTGCAGTTTAAATACTTCCCATACTGCCATGTGTAACACAATTATTCAATAATTTAATTAAATAATGTAATCAACAAATGAATTAAAAAATATATCATTTTTAAAACTCTATAAATACTAGGCATGAAAACCTATTGTAAAACTAATTACAATCCATTACTAATGGTCGTACATATACTACTGTTTCACACTATCAAGCTAAAAAGTACTTGGTGTTTTACATATATTAAATATACAATATAAAACATATATTAAAACATTAGTTTTAATATGCCATGGTTTCAATCAAAAAATGTTAAAAATTGTAAAAAGCTTAGTCTCTATAGGTAACAACTTCAATTTTAAATACGCTCTGCCTTAAGTTTAAGGTAGGGTGCAATTGAAATAAAATCATTGAGGCCTGGAAATTTGTTAGATTCTAAAAGAATCTGCCAAAAGGTCTCCCTGTGAGCTAGCTTAGCCTCCCAGGGTCCACCCCTGATATCTTTGGGAACAGTTTCCACCACAAAAAACAAAAACCTGGCCCCCTCACATTCAATGGAATGCTTGTACAATGCATTTTTACTATTGGATTTGGTTATGTCATATTGATGTTCATATATGCGGCGTTTTAGTTGTCTTTCGGTTTTACCGATATAAAACGCCTGGCACGACTGACATAAGGCCAAATAAACCACCCCAGTGGACAAACAGTTGGAATAACTAGAGGCTTTAATGTCCCTGTTCCTACTTTCTAAATATACATGATGGTCGTGGATTATGTATTTGCAGGATGAACAATGACCACATTTGTACGTTCCTTTCTTTGTACGAGAGGACTGTATGTTCCGTTAACTCCTCTTCTAAAAACTGTTTTCAGACTTTTGTCTTTAAACGAACTTAAGTCAGTAAATTCCTGAAACAATTGCCATTCCTTTTCTACTATTTTTCTAATATGTGTGGCATTAGTACTGAAATCAGTAATGAAGGCGAAATTACTGGAAAACAAACCAGCAATGTCCTTGGGGTAAGGTCCGTCGGTCTCCCCAGACCCCTTACCCAGGATAGGACTGAATCTAGTGTTACGTGCAGCCATTACCTCATCCTGAACAGATTGTACTAAACTTATAGGGTATCCCCTTTCTAGGAATAAGGATGTAAGTTTGTCGCATCGTCACTGAAATCCAAATCCTGTGATGTCATCCGGGAAATTCTGACAAACTGCCCCTTCATAATTCCTCTTTTTTGAAATCTAGGATGTGAACTCTGAAAATGGATGTAACTGTTCGAGAATGTGGGCTTTCTGTAAATATAGGATTTTACACCTTCGCCTTCTTTAGTAAGAGTCACATCTAAATAATTGACACTGTTGTGGGTTATTTGATGAGTAAATTTTAAAAAGGTCGTAGTTGTATTTATGTACTTGATAAAATTGTCAATACACTCCACTGGTCCATTCCAAAAAATACATATGTCGTCCAAGAACCTGCAGTAATAGTTCCAATATATAGAAAATTCACTGTTAACCACAAATTTCTTTTCCCATATGTACATGACAATATCAGCATAAGTGGGGGCACAATTTGCACCCATAGAAACTCCAGACGTCTGCTTAAAATATTCTCCGGAGAAGAAAACAAAATTGTTTTTTAATACCAAGCCAAGAAGTTCAGTGACCATATGTACATCATTGGGGGTAATATCAGGGCACTCCCATAGGGCCTCCTCTATCCACTCCAACCCAAGGTCAGTTGGAATAACCGAAAAAAGGTCAACCACATCTATGGTTAAAAATACGACCTCTTTTTCAAATAAATGGGTTTGGATATTATGTAAAAAAGCCCAGGAATCTTTAAGGATGTAGTCCTGTCTCCCCCATAATTCCTTCAATTTCCAATCTAAAAATTTGGAAATATTGTGTGTCTTGGACCCTTGAGCTGCTACAATAGGTCTTAAGGGCGGGTCAGTTGGATCTTTGTGTATCTTGGGCACCCCAAAAATTGTGGGTACCCTAGGATCTGTATTAAGATATGTAAAAATATCCATTTCTATAACATCCTGGTCTACCAGGTCTTTTATGGCCAAATCTATCTTGTGATATGATAAATTGATTTCATGTATAGAAGCAGATGTGTATTTATCATAATCGTGTAAAATATTGTACATTTTGGCCTGGTATAAATTTTGATCCATTAATACGGTTCCGCCGCCCTTGTCGGGTTCCATGACTCTCAAGAGTTGACCCTGACTCAACTCTTGTAATAGTTCACTTTCTTCCTGGTTTAGATTAGCTACATATTTATCCTTTCCCAGTTCTTTCCTGAATTGTAACTCAATTCTATGCTCCAAATTTCTGAGTTGTGGGTGGAGTGGGGGATTAAATGTACTAGATTTTCTCAAATGCAGGCTTGGGGTCCCTGGCGTAGCTCCCAATAAATTCTCTAGATTGAGTTTACGCATGAACAATTTCAGGTCCAAGATAGTGTGCACTAGGTTACTACGTCTGTTGGGAACAAATTTAAAGCCCTTGGTAAAAAGCTGGAAACAAACATCGGAGACTGGAAAGTCACTATAATTGTAGATGTGGTAGTTGTCCTTGGTATACATAGAATATTCCCCTATACTGGTAACAGTATAGTTACCTTTTTCTACCAATCATGTCTCCTGGTTTTCCTCCACACTCTTGTTGGCCCCCCTCCCCTCTGTTCCTGAGGAGATATGGCTAAAGGGTGATAGTTCCCTGTGGAGGGGTGTCCCTGTTTGTGTATCCGCTCTGACCTGCGGGGTAAAAAATCCTCCTCGTTGCCCACACCCTGTGGCTGTTCTTCAGAAAACACCTCTGCTTCATTCTCTTCCAAAACTAAGGGTTCAGGGTGATTCCTATTGGCATTGCGTTCAATAGGGTGGGCTTCAGTATGCCATCTATTGTGTGGGTGGTTAGGATACTGCCTGCCCTCCTGATATTCCTGAATATCCCTCCTTAATTTCTTGTACTTCGATTGAGTACTGTGTCACAATGTTGATCTACTCCCCTCCTAATATCATAGTACCTAGATTTGTCAACATCAAACAATAAGTCATCAGTAACACACTCGTTGTATTTAGAAATATCATTCTGCAATCTTAAAATTTCTTTAGTGTTTTTCTTTATAATTGCCTTGACAATTTCAAGGCCACATTGGTCAAAAGCAAAAATTAAGTCTTTGTGAAATTCACTACCAGGGCATACCTGGTTAGGATATTTATACTACTTAAAACTACACTACATATTTCATAAAGACAGGGTCTCCCTTAGGACTAATCTATCCTTTTTATCAATGGTAGTCTCAGAATCTAATATCACTAAGACACTTCAGCTGCTGGTCTTTCTCCCTAATTTTTCCAATAAAGGGGAATATTCCCTTCATGTATTAGATATTCACAGACAGCTACATTTTTATCTTCACAGAACAAAGGATTTCAGAAAATCTGACCAACTGTCTGTTGCTTTTTCCTCGCCAATTGAGGTTCATCCCATCCTATCTCTTTGCTTCCTATCCACACTTGGACTTTGATCCATTTTTTTCAGCGGAATATTGCCAACTCACTATTTACTCCAGTTTTACCCTTTAGTGCATATCCTATTGGGAGTATTTCCTCTGTCCAGTCAGGCAGGCATTTCATTGCTAAAACTCAAGAAGTTTGTGTGCCTAACTTTGTGTTCTGGTCCCTTTCTTTTCCTTTCCATGCTTCTATCGCCTCTTCTGACTTTAAATTCACTTCCTTTTCTAACTACATTCTTTTCCACTTAATAGGTAGAATCCTGATCAAGTATGGCAAACTTGTGTCACTTGATAATACTCTTTTAGATTGGGTAATCCAAGCCCTCCTTGTGGGATTGAGGCCATTAATCCTTCCCATTTTATCCTGCTCTTTATCCCCTCCCAGATAAATTCCCTCATTTCTTCTAATTGCATCCCTGACCATTCATCCAGCTGATACAAATCAATGGGCAGAGGCACAAAAACAAGTCTCATCCCTCATGGACATGAGGGCCATTCAACAAGTACCAGAGCAAGAGCAGGGACAAGGATTTTATTCAAGACTGTTCTTGGTACCCAGAAAGGACAAAGCCTGGAGACCAATACTGGACCTATCTGGGTATTATAAAAAATTCAAAATGTTGACTCTATAGCAGCTTCTGCCCATATTGGGCAAGAAGGCTTGGCTTGTGACTTTAGATCTAAAAGAGGTATAACTGCATGTCCCAATCAGACAAACATGCAGAAGATACCTCGGATTCAAAGCTGGCTCAATGCACTACCAATTCTCTGCACTGCCCTTTGGCTTATCTACTGCGCCCAGGGTCTTCACAAAGTGCCTGGCACCAGTAATTGCATTCTGCAGACCTAGAGGAATACAAATATATCCTTACTTGTATGACTGCCTCATTCAAGCAGAGAAGAAGGACATTCTACTACAGCATCTGGCATTTGTAAAGAGATTACTACTATGCCTAGGGTACACAGTCAACGAACAGAAATCAAAACTAGTACCCTCTCGAGAGATAATATTCCTGGGTGCAAGCTTAAATACAACTGCCCAGATGGCTTATCTCACGCCAGACAAACAAAGGCAACTGACTACCTATTTCAAACTGTTGGCAACAAAGGCCCAGTTATCTGCAAGAAAAATTCTGCAGGCTTTGGGCTTCATGGCATCCTGCATTCTACTAATTCCATATGCAAGACTGCATATGAGGAAACTTCAATGGTACCTAAAAAGTGTTTGGACTCAACATTGCCACAGCCTGGAAACAATACTTACTCTCATTCCCTGCCTGCAGCAGGAGTTTCAATGGTGGGCGAAGGCCTGTCACCAGAACAAGGGACAGCCATTCACTCTACCCCCAGCCACACAGTCATCAACAATGGATGCATCGGATTATGCCTGGGGAGCCCACATGACAGGAAAGTATATTCAAGGCACATGGTCCGCAAACCAAATGCATCTACATATCAATCAAAAAGAGATGCTAGCTGTTCAAATTGCCCTGACAGCCTTCAAGGACCTACTTCATCCAGGACAACTACTGATTAAAAACAGACAACACCACGGTCATGTGTTATATAAACAAGCAGGCAGGGAGGCACTCATTCTTACCCCCTTTGCAGACTAGCCATGACTTTGTGGGACACAGCATTGGCTTACCAAGTACATCTACAGGCACAATTCCTGCCAGGAAAGACAAATACTCTGGCAGACGAACTAAGCAGAAACCTCATGGATCCCCACGAGTGGAATTTGGATCCACAAGTCTTCAGCATGGTAACAAGGAAATGGGGATGCCCGGACATATATCTATTTGCCTCACCTCACAACTACCAACTAAAGAGATTCTGCACAAGGACTTATCACAGACAAGCATGGAAAGTGGATGCCCTATCTTTCAGCTGGAAAAACTTAACAGTATATGCCTTTCCTCCTCTGCCTCTCCTCCCCAAGGTACTCCTAAAGGTCAGGCAGGAGAAGCCAAAAATTATACTGATTGCCACACACTGGCCACGCCAGTACTGATATCCAATCCTAAGGAACTTGTCTCATTGCCCAGCCTGGACCTTACCTCAAGTGCCTCATCTACTATCCCAGCAGAACAATCAAATCCTGCACAGCCAACTCAAGATTTTAAATATGGCAGCATAGCGGATAATGTAGTCTTACAAAACACACCTCTCACTAAAGCGGTGATGGATGTTTTTCTGGAGGCCAAGTGGCCTAGTACTAGAAAATCCTATGCTGGAAAATGGAAGAGATTCTGTGCTTGGAACCAGGCACAAGGAATTGACACAGCTATATCAAATATTCTTCAGATTTTACAATACTTGACTGAGATGCCGGACAAAGGCCTATCCTTTTCATCTATAAAAATTCATGCCTCTGCCATTTCAGCTCATTACAATACAGAGCCACCAATATTTTCTCATCCTTTTCTCATCCATTATTAAGGCAGTAGCTCAGAGGGGCCAAAAATTTAAGGCCTCCAAGGAGATCACCAATACCTGCTTGGGACCTCAATTATGTCTTGGAAAAACTCACCCTGCCTCCTTCTGAGCCAGCCTCTACAGCTGATATAAAGTTTTTATCTTGGAAAACGGCTCTGCTCCTAGCAATGACTTCTGCAAGACGAGTCTCAGAGCTACAGGCACCCATGGCTGTGGAACCTTTTATCATTTTTTATCCAGACAGGGTTTCTCTGAGGACAAACCCGACATTTATGCGTAAGGTAGTGTCCAGTGTGGCCCTTACCCAAACTATTCATCTGCCTACCTTTTATCCAAACCCACAGAATAAGGGGGAGAGAATTCTGCATTCTTTGTAAGACTACATTATCCGCTATGCTGCCATATACACAGACAGCTACGTTTCTATTTGAACAGAACCAAAGCTTTCAGAAAGACAGAGCAATTACTAGTGGCATATGCTGCAGGATCACAAGGAAAGGCTATCTCAAAGCAGACTATTTCAAAGTGGATAGGCCACTGCATTCGTTTCTGCTATTCACAACATGGCAAGCCAGTACCTAAGGGCATTAGGCCACATTCAACCAGAGCAGCGGCCACTTCAGCAGCCTTCCTCAGAGGAGTACCAACCAAAGACATTTTAGAGGCGGCTACTTGGTGTTCAGTGCACACCTTCACAAAGCACTATCACTTGCCACTCTACTCTAAATCCAGGGCAGGCTTTGCCACTGCAGTTCTGCAGGGCCTAATAGCCGCTCCTAATGTTATTTAGCTCCAGCCTCCCAACCTTAGCTTTGGGATTCAACCCAATTGTAATGACTGCAACAGTGAAACACGAAGAACATAGTACAGTTGTGTACACTTACCATAAATGTAGATGTTCGAGTGTATTCACTGTTGCAGTCCAGGTTACCCACCCGCCATCCCCCATTTCTTTGCTGGAACTTATCTGTACTTCTCTATTCTATACAACCTATGTGGTGTATTTGCTTGTAGATGAAGGCAAAATATATACTTTGGTGCTTGCATGTTTTATTGACATATTTTTAGCCTACCCTTTTGGGGGCACCTGACATCTGGGGCAAGAAAAACTGAATAAAATGGTGTCGGCTGCATCTTTTATACCCCTGGCGCACTGATGTCAGGGAAGAGGCGACAGCAACCGACGCCGGACCTAAACTTTGGAATTCAGGCCGACTGAGGGTAGCCTGCCAGCAGGATAACCCAATTGTAATGACTGCAACAGTGAATACACTCGAACATCTACATTTATGGTAAGTGTACACAACTGTACTTTGTCTTGCCCCTTATGGCCATTAGTCCTCCAAAACAGCTTCGGCTTCCCAAAAGGTTTTACTGCCAGAGATAAACAAGGCATTTAAAATTGCAGGGCACAACAACATAAAATTGATATTTAAAGTTCTTCAGAGCTTTATATCTGGGATGAACTGATTTTATCATGAGCATTATCTATTTACACTCTGTTCTGATCCACTTTGAGGTTTACACATAGCTTACCTAACGTGACTAACACCATATCTTTCTATCTTCTTTCCTGCCAGAGGCAGTTACACTCTGTGAGCCCTCTTAATGTACAGTTTGTGTGCTGGCACCTCAGGTCATTTGCTAATAATTTCTCTCATGAAATGCGGGCAGTTAACTTCTGCCTTTTCTGTTACTGCCATGAAGCATAAGTTCTTACATCATGGTCTGTCTTTCATTTCTTTCAGTTTTATCTTAATTTCCTTCTTTGTGGGGTCTTATAGTTTGTACATTTGACATGCATCTCCTGTGTGGTTTTCTGCAGCTCATTAATATCATAGGAGTGTTGAGTCAGCACTAGCTCCATTCCTTGAATTTTTGCATTAGTAGATCTAATGTTGTGTTCAGTCATGCTAATAATTTAAACAGTTATTTGTAGATTGAAGTGATTTTCTCTTACCTATTTGGTTCAGACATTGGTGCTGATTAGGGAGAACTTGCCATGCTGTCTGGGTGGCCCATTGTTGCAGAGAGATTTACAGTCTTTTTTTCAACTAATACCCTAAAGTCTTTTTGTTATTTATTTTGCATGTAGTGGTGATAAGAATCTTCCAGTCACCATTTGATCAGTTATAGCTTAGAATAAACTGAAGGTCTGCAGGTAGGCACTTTAATCATGGGGGAAGATGAACTAACCTAATAAATTTTCTGCCGCCACACTCGGAAGTCTGTCTGAAGTTAAGATGAGAGGTTTACATTCTGCTAAATTTTGGTAAGTACTGAATAGCGTTGTGGCTGTTTTTTGTTAACAGTGGTATGTGGAAGCCAAATGTAAATAGTGATGTGCGATTGCGATTGCGATAGCCAAAAGCAAACTAACAGTGATATGTAGTAGTAAAAAAAAAAAAAACAGTATGCACAAAGTACAGCAGCATGCCTTGACTAAGCACAAGGAAAAACATCACGAGGGAAGGAATAAACGATGTTTAGAGGCTGTGGCAGTAACGAGGGTAGGTCACAAACAGTGCCCCCCCCCCCCATGCAGGTCAGCGAGGATACCACAGCAAGAACATTCATCAAATCAAGCAAGGGAGGTCAATTCAATGACCAGTACACACGGAAGATGGGGCAGAAAACATATTACAGGAGGAGCACCATGATGTAACCATTGATGCATTTGAGGAAGGGGGGTTCCCCTTCACTCCTGTTAATCTTGGATCTACAGATTTTATGTTCTGACTTAGTCTTCAGGCTTCTGTCCTAATTTTTTTTTAAGGGAGATTTTTTTTATGTCAAACTAACAGTGATATCATTGTCCATGAATGTCATGGTTATAAAACTTTTAACTGTAGTAATATTGATATTGTTTTGTTTTTTCATCTTTTCTGCAGAGGGTTTACCTTTGTGCTAAAACAGAGACTTGATTTAGGTGATACCTGCTTGGATTTAAAAATGCTTGCTAGAAAGCTGAACTGGAAGGTATTATTTAGTGAGGTATCTAATGAGGTTAGGCTACCCTATGAATGTGCCTGCCCTAGCACTTTTAACCCTCCTTTATACCATTTACTGCATTTGTTCGAAAAGTTTTGTGAAAATGATATTAGAAGAATGTTTCAACAATGAAGAAAGTATGTTAATTATAATTTGATCGTAGGTGACAAAACAGTTAATGGATGAACTGATTGAGAACAAAACAGTTAGGCTAATGAAACCAGATTGGGGGGAGGGATGGTATGTTTATAATGAATACTGTAGAATATTCAGCAAGATGTAAGAGTTATTAAATTCCCAGTATGAAAGGTTATCGAGGAATGAAATAAACTTAGCATATTACAAAACTGATGTTAACTTTAAAGATTTGCTTGATCAAGGTTGTTTAGAACTGAAGTTGTATAATTTTTTAAGGGTTGAATATCCAGTTATAAATAGTATATATGGCATCCTTAGGTGCACAAGTGTACCATTAATGCACCTCTGTGCCATATAGTGGCTACAGCAGGTTCCAAAACCCACCTGCTGGCATTGTATGTGGATAGTAAGTTGAAAAATGTTTTCAACAAGTACTCTTATGTCCTGAGACTTACGGGACTTTTTAGGGCATATTTGACAGGAATTTTATAGTGTAGAGTTTATTCTTGTCACTGTCAATGTGGTGGATTTATCTCCTGTATCCCACACCAAATGGGTATCGCTTGGTTTAGGGATATTTTTTATCCTGTGATTTTCTTTGTCATCAATGAAATGAATATGTTGGGAGGATTTTATGGAAATCATTTTTCATAATAATTATATATTTTTTTATATGGAGAATACATTAAACAACTAACAGGAGTGGTGATCGGAGCATCTTGTGCCCTTTTATATGCCAGTTTGGTGTTATAGTACTGCGACATAATTTTGTTTTCAAATCTAAATACATGGGAACGCTGTTTTTTTGCATTTTTGGATGATACAACAACATTTAAATGAATTTAAGGAGTTTTTAAATAATACAACTGAATTTTTAAGATGTACTTATAATTGGTCTGATACTAGCATAAATTATTTGGATGTAGTACTTATTAAAGATAATTCATGTCAGAAATTTGTATCTAAATATGTCCTTCCACTTCACTGTTACAGTATTCATAACATTAGGGATCCCCTGTCTGAAGTCCAGCCAATTTACCAAAGCCTAAGGGTACTTTCAGGCACGCCGTACATTACATGTATGCTTCTTGTGTAGTATAGGGCATAAAGGTGATGTCCGGATGTAACATCTTCAGAACTTCTTTGCAGCCAGTCTGAACACCATCTCTTGATTGTAGTTCTGAACTCCTACATTCCGTTGCTGGTTTCACCGAACCATTGCAGATAAGTGCTCCATTGGGGTTCCTTTTTACGTGCCTTTTATTTTTGTTGCTTATGAGGATTCATGTCATCCAAGAAGGGTAAATGCCAGTGTGGGAGACAGATTTCCCATAAAGACCACCACAAACAGTGTCTGTTTTGCCTTGGCGCTCACACAACCATATATCCTGTTCCATATGTCAGACTTTTGTACCTAAAACTTTGCATAGTAGACTTTCTTCTTTGACACTGTATTTTGAGAATCAGCATCTTAAACTTTTCATGAAAAGCACAATGGAGGGAACTTCCTGCCTCAAGGGACAGCCATCAGGGAAGAAGGTCAAGAAGTCTAGGCTGAAAACTTCCACTGTTCAGCTTCTGCTGGATGTCTATCCCAAGGTGAGTGAATGCCTGAGGATTGACCAGCTTTGTTGTTGGATTCCTCTGCCGCAACTTGATTGGAGGCTGGCGGGGATCCGGTTTTAAGCATGCCCAAGGAGGTTGTGCAGATGGCTGTTTCAGATGTTCAGGGGGAGCCACTGTTGATCATTTCCAAGGGGCCTAGGGTGTCCCTAATATTATAGTCAGAGGATAAGTCCCTACTACCATTATTGAATACAGTCCTGGGTCAGATCCTTCTAAATTTTATAAAGCAGATGTCCCATTAAAGAGAAATAAAAAAATAACCATATTTCTCCTGCCCCTGAGGATCCACAGAGTGAGTAGCAGGCCTTCACTCGGGGTTTGTTTAATGCTTTGATGTTATTGAAACCTCCTGTCCTTGGTGTTCTACCCCCCCCCCTTTAAAGACCCATGGAACAGGATTCCTCTGAGGAGAAGTTGGATTCGGATGAGGAATCTCTTGCTTACTCTTCCCAGACTCTTTCTCCTTGGGGCTGTAGGACAGAGGAAGAAGAATCTACCAGCACTAACTCTCCCTTTGAAGAGATTTCTTTTGAGGACACAATCTCCAGGATGATGGAGCTCTTTAAGTGGGATTATGAGTTGCTGAAGATGGAATCTCCTAAACCTTCTGCTGTTTCCCCTGTTTTGGATGCTTTGTTGGAGGTGTTTTTCAGTGCTTCTAAAGCTCCAAATTTTCAGTCCAGTCTCCCAAGAAACCTGAAAGGTTTTATAGGTTGCCTGATGACTGTAAATTTTTGTACAAGTGTCCTGCTGCTGACCCCTCAGTGGTGTGTCTAGCCTTCTCAGTTGCTTCCTTCACCCAAATTACTGCCCTCTGATAAAGATAGCAGAACCATGGAAAGGCTAGGTAAGAAGTTTTTACACCTGTTATACTGGCTGTTAGGGCTGTTAATCATCAGACCCATTGTGTGTTTGCTGTTGTATACCAGGCTTGTCAGGATATGTCTGATCTTCCAGACTCTGTGAATAAAACTTCTGCTGTTTCCCTGGTGGAGACTTCCTCCCAGGTGGCTCATCATTCCATCAAGTGTAATTATGATGCAGCGGATGCTTTTTCTAGGGCTGCTGCTTTTGGGTTAGTGATGAGGAGGTATCTTTGGCTTCAGCTTCAAACCTTGCCTGGTATCAAGGCTACATTGATGGATGCCCCTAGTGATAATAAACACTTGTTTGGTGAAGCTGCTGCTGATTTGTTTGTCCCTTCAGGGTAAATGAAAGGCTTTACAGGAACTCAAACATGTTTCTCCTGTTCCTAAATTTCAGAGAAACTACCCCAATAAGCCAGCCTTTGCTCACAGGCACTCTTGCCCTCCTCCTAAGGGCAAAAAGGGTGGCAAGCAGGCTCCTCCTGCTAAGGCTATTCAGACTTCAGTGCCTCAGCAGTCTTCCTTTCCAGATAAACCAGGTGCTGTCTGTCTATCCTATTCTTCCCAGCCACTTTCCACTTTCTTTTCCTGTTTGGCTGCATATTACTCAGGATTCCTGGGTCCTTTCCATTATTCACCAGGGATATTTATGGTGTGGAAATCCCTTCCACCTTTTATAGGTTTTCCTCAGCACCCTCGGGAATAACTCTCCTTTTTCCCCAGAGGTGTTTCTGGATGTTTTCACTCAGGGTACTATTCAAAAGGTGCATGTGTCCCAAAGGGGGAGGGGGTTTTACTCCAGGCTGTTTCTAGTATCCAGAAAGGAGAGTACTTGGAGGCCAATTCTAGACCTCTCTTATATAAGCACTTTTCTGAAGGTGCCCAATTTTCAGATGTTTCCCTACAGACTTTGTTTCCTCTTTAGCTTCCTCAGGCTTATATGGTGTCTCTGGATCTCAAGAATGCTCATCTCCATATCCATCCCCTTTTCAGGAAGTTTTTTCTTTCCTCTGTTGCTTCTTGGCATTTTCAGTTCTCTACTTTGCTCTTTGGCCTTTCTCTTGCCCCAGAGGTATTCACCAAATGCCTTGCTCCAGTGATTGCTTTCTGCAGGATTCCCTACTTGGACGACCTGTTGTTTCAGGCATGCTCTTCGGAGATCCTGTTGTAAAATCTACATTTTGTCATTTCTCTTTTTCTGTGCCTAGGATTTACAGTAAACTTCAAAAAGTCTTCTCTGACTCCTTCTCAGGACCATGTTTTTCTGGGTTGCAGGGTTCAGATAGTGCCTCTGCTGGCATCTCTGCCTCCTCCAAGGCCTTGTCCATCATCTCATTCTTTCACACTCTTCTTCCTCTGGCTTTTATTACAGCCAAGAAGTTTCTGAGAGTTTTCGGTTTCATGGCATCCACCATCCCTATGGCCAAACTTCACATGAGGAAGTTTCAGTGGTTCTTGAAGTCAGTTTAGCTTCAACATGCTTATCCCTCTAGAATTTGTAGTTCCTGTTCTACTTTTGTCTCAAGAAGGAACTCCACTGGTGGATCCAGTAGTTGTCCCTAAATGCAGGCCCCCCTTTTCATCCCCTCTTCACTTTCATGAGCTATTCACAGATGATTAAAACATGAGGTGGGGAGCAGCTTCTGGCTCCTTAAAGGTGCAGGGGGTGTAGTCTTCTGTTCAACAGAAGGCGCACATCAGTGTCAAAGAGATGAGAGCCCTTCTGCTGGGACTGCAAGTTTTTCATCCTTTCTCCCTGGAACCTCTCAGGGTGTTTACAGACAACACCACAGTGATGTGATATGTAAACAAACGAGGGGAACATGATCTTATCTTCTTTGCTGGTTAGCACTCCTGATATGGAATCTTACTGTCAGGTATCAAGTGACTCTTCAGGCAGTTTACATTCCCTCAGGTCAAAACATTGTGGCAGGCACACTGAGCAGGTCCTTAACTCAATCTCCTGAATGGTTGCTTCTCAGGGATGTGTTTCTGGACATTGTCCACCAGTGGGATACTCCTCGAATAGATCTATTTGCCTACCCTCTGAGCAGACAACCTCCTCTGTTTTGAGCCAGAATTCCAGGTCCTCTGGTGTGGAAGGTGGACACCTCTCTTTTTCTGGAAAGGGATCTTTCTTTATGTTTTCTCTCCCCTTCCCCTCATTCCAAAAGTCCTGTTCATCCCCAAAATCTTGTTAGTGACTCCCTTTTGGCAGAGACAGCATTGGTTCCCTCTTCTTCTGCATTTAGCCAAGGGCAGTATCACAAGTTACCTCACAGGGTGGACCTACTTACACAAGACAAGGGATCTCTCATCCATCCCCACCTATCCACTGACACGTGGGTGATGGGATTTTGATTCCACATTGACATATTTTTTTTCTGAAGATGTGCTTAGGGTCGAGCAGGAGGCCAGGAAACCCAATACTAGGAAATTCTACTTATCCAAATGGAAGTGGTTTTCTGTTTCATGTCTTTTTTGTAACCTGCATCCACTTTCTGTGGATGTTCCTTTGGTTGTGTGTGTGAATTGCTCAATACTCTGTTGGCTTATTGTTCTGTTATGGCCCACTTATCAGCTATCTGTGCTTGTCTGCCTTTATCTCCTCTTGTAGCTTCAAAATTTGAAGCTAAATAATTTCTTAAAGGTGTCCATATTAGGCCTCCCAGGAAGCCTGTTACTCCTCCCGGGATCTTAATTTTGTTTTGAAGAAAAAGACTCTGGCTCCTTTTCAGCAAGCAGCTTCAGCTTCCTTGCAACATTGCTGTTGTAAGACTGTTCTTTTGTACACCCTTACCTTTGCCAGACAGCTGTCTGAGCTTCAAGCTGTTATGGTTTGTCCTGCATTTTTGGTGTTTCATAAGGACAGGGTGTCCTTGCATATTAATCCTTCTAGTATGCCCAAGGTAGTGAATGAGTTGTCCCTTAATCAGTGTTCATTTGCCCACTTTTTTTCCCTTCTCCACAATCTGCTAGTGAGAAGGTACTGCACACATTGGATGTGCATAGACAACTCGTATTGTATTTGGATAAGACTATTAGGAATCACCTCTTTGTTTCCTTTCATCCCAGGTCCTTGGGATTAGCTGTATCTAAGCAGGCTGTTTCTTCTTGGATCTCAAAAGCTATTTATTTTTATTATTTTCATGGTAAGAGCCTTCCTTATTCTGTAAAGGTTCATTCTGCTACAGCTGTGGCTTCTTTTGGTCCTTTTTTCAAGAGTTTGGATACTAACTCTATTATTGAGGCAGGTACCTGGACTTCAGTGCATACTTTTACCAAGCACAAGTTGGATAGAATTTCCAGAGCTAGAGCTGGTTTTGCTAGGGCTGTCCTTCGTGGCTTCCAGAGAGCTCTGCTGGTCCTTCCTCCTCCCAAGTTTCTTCCTGAGCTTTGGAACTCTCCATAATGTTATAAATACTGTAACAGTGAAAAGAAAGGACATAGTACAGTTGTTTAAAATCTTAACCTAACAGTAGATGTCCTTCTCTTCACTGTTGCAGTATTCACTCCCTCCCTCCTCCCCCTGGTCCATTTCTCTTGTGAGTATACTGCTTACCTCTTGGTTCTCTTTGGACTGGCATTCCTATTGGGGCTTTCAGTTCTGATGATGGTATGTCCGCATGTCACCTTTATGCCGCTATGTGTGGAGCATGGTGTGACATATGGCATACCTTAAAGCAACCTTAGGCTTTGATATACTGTCTGGATGTCAGGCTGCCCTAGCCAGGGGATCCCAAATGTTATGAATACTGCAACAGTGAAGAGAAGGACATCTACCGTTATGTTAAGGTATTTCACAACTGTACTTTCTTTTCTGTTTGTTTACAAACACAGATTTATCTATATCTACATATAGATATAGGCATATATGCATGTATATCGGTAGTTCTGCATTGCATCACTTAGCATTTAGCATTGTTATTTATACACAACAGTATGTGTACACATAAACAAGCAATATCTGTCTTCAGAAGCATTTCTTTTAACAGATATGTTTATTTCAAGTCATACCGTTGCCTTAACTATAGATAAATATTTGCATGTACATGTATTTATTCTTGCATATATCTAAGTGTACGCAGTATTTATCTAGTTTGTTTTTTAAACCTATTTTTATAAGATTTTTAAAAAATGTAAAAATACTGTAGAAATATAGTCTTCTAGTTATCACCTGGTATATCCACTCAGGTAGTTGGTCAGGACTGGGCCTCTGTAGTTCACTGTACCTGTGTTGGCACTGGTGCCAAGAGTAGATGATCCCTGCCAGGGTTGCAGGTGCTCAAGCAACCTCTTGCCAGATGTCATATTTTTTTCCATTCTTTACTGTGTACTCATTTTTATCCAGGTTCAGCTGTCTTAAGATGTAGAGTATGATTTTGATCTCCTTATCAGAGCAGTTTGGAGCTTGGCTTTGTAACTTCATAGGTGCTGCCATCTTTTGAAGTGCCAGTACCATAGTGAAGAATGCAGAATTCAGGGTTATGGTTCACAGGGTTTGAAACATGTCCTGTGGTGTGTGACATCACCATAACCTAACACGGCTACTATGTAGGGGCATTAGGCACAGAACTGCTGTTATTGGCAAGTTTGTTTTTAACAAACTGTTTTGTCACATAGATAATTTTAAAGCAATAACGTTACATTTTCTTCTCATGACAAATAAAAGTCAAGTATAAAATCATTCCTTTTAAGTTATTTGTGTTTCTGCTTTTGTACTGCAGTGTTATCTTTACTTGAACAGTAAACTTGAAGTTCATGCATTAATCATTTCTTTAAACGTACCTTTTTCAGTGTTGCATCAATTTTTTTTCTTTTTTTTTTTTTTTTTACTTCACTTTATAAATAAATCTTCCTCTTGATATCATTATCTGGTAATATAAACTAATGAGTGTTTTGAGGAAGTGAGCTGTGTCGCAGTATGCAGGATGGACAAAACTGCTGCTGACTCCATTTTCCTTTTCCTATGCATAGGGATCTTTGAGGTGTATTAGGATTCTTTGCATGTTGCTGCGGCCAGTTCAGGGCAGCTCATCCACAGCTACCTGAGGTCTACTTACATGAATCTGTTGACATGAACTCTCACTTATTATTGCATCTCATAGAAGTTAGAGGAACTCAGCCTATTTTGCACATAAAATGTATAAATGAGCCTGTTTTATGTGAATAGCTTTTACACCACCATATTTAATTGTGAACAATGAAGTTAGTTGGCAAGGATTTGGGGAAAACACGACGATTATTAGGTAAAATAAAATAGCAGTAAAGTTAGAAATTAATTTGTAAGCAGTACGTATTCAGCTAATACAGCAGTTATTAGGAAAATTGTATTTTCCTCTGATTTGCTTGTCAAATGTAGTTGATTCATGTGAATAAAAATGACATGAGTGTCATCTATCGATTCTGAGTTCATGACAGCAGTAGTGAACAGTTGCTGCAGTTTTTACCTGCCTGCAACGGGCGCGTCAGGGCTCATGTTTTAGTTTAAAAAAAAAAAAAAAAATTAAACTGTAGCAAATTGCTTGCTGCAGTTTATACTCTGCTTACACAAAATGCTACAGCACTCCTATTTTACTTAAAGGAAAAAAAAAAACCTTCTGTTTACACTATAGCAAACTGCTTGCTATAGATGTAGAAAATAGTTGCTATAGTTTATACCCTGCCTGCACAGACCTCTACAGTGCTCAGGTTTTGGTTAAAAAAAGAAAATGGTTTCTGCTTTTACTGTAGCAAACTGTTTGCAACATTGTACCAAGCAGTTGTTACATTTTAGACCACACATGGAGCACTATAGTGCCTAGGTTTGACTGCAAATGCAATACCAGCTATTAAAA
This sequence comes from Protopterus annectens, assembly GCF_019279795.1. Lineage (NCBI taxonomy): Eukaryota > Metazoa > Chordata > Ceratodontiformes > Protopteridae > Protopterus > Protopterus annectens. Next base: position 199,835,326 of record NC_056746.1, on the reverse strand, counting down.
GTGGATATTGCATTAAAGTGACCTGGATGGGCTGATTGCACTCTCAGCACTTTGCACCAGACCAGTTGCCCCACCGTCTGCCATCGTTGGCTTCCCACACAATGCACATAACTTTTTCTCCTTTCACCAGCCTAAATACAAGCTATAATGACCTCCTGTGCACACCTCTGAGGTTTGTCTGTGATGTAAACGAAAGAAGTATTGATCACACAATCCCCAGTCCCCCACATAACTTACATAACCTACAGCAACCTTTTGTATATATATGTGTGTGTGTGTGTGTGTACATACATACATACATATATACACACACACACACACACACACACACACACACACACACACACACGTGAGCGGGGCTGGTTTTAGAATAGGTGCAGTTGAGAGCAGAGGCCACCACTAAGTCCATGTCAAAATCCATTTATGCAGTCTGTGGAGTGGGAGCCACCAGACTCACACACACACACACACACACACACACACACACACACACACACACACACACACACACACACACACACACACACACACACACGTGAGCGGGGCTGATTTTAGAATAGGTGCAGTTGAGAGCAGAGGCCACCACTAAGTCCATGTCAAAATCCATTTATGCAGTCTGTGGAGTGGGAGCCACCAGACTCCTTGTTGATCTAAGTGTCTGAATATTCTGTGATATATTTTATGACTTTTGAAATATAATTACTTGTTAACTGCATTTTTTTACTGCTGCCCAGAATAATAATATATGTGTCTTGGCATTATTGTGCATGAGCACAGATAAAATCCGTGATATTTTTTAAATACAAGCATACACACAATCCACAGCAGTGTTAGTTTTGGACTTATTTTAGCAAATAGCAATACATTTTGTAACAGTGGTACTGCCACACCAAGTCAAGTCGTCGTTTGACAGTCATCAAATAGCTGCAGCGGTGAGTCACTTTTATTTATGTCATTGAGGATTAATGCATACCCATGACTGTCCCTGAGTTTAACTCATAATTTTGCTCTGTCCCTTGTAAAAAGTTTGATTTGCTTATAAATCATTCAGGATTACAGTCAGTAACTCCAGAGGTCAGAGTTTCATACTTCTTATTGTCCAGAAATGCATGTTGAGGGAAAATGTGTTATTTTGTTAACTGCATAAGTGAATTAGAGTAATATTTAAGACATGCTCCTGATTTTGAGTTGTTATTCATTTATTATTTTTGGCTTTACTCAGCACTCTTGAGCAAAGAAGTTGAGGGTTGTATCTGGTATTCGGCCAATATTTATAAAATTCCCTGAAAGAGAAAACCATCCCTGAAGATCAGAAGCATCAGCTCATCTTATAATCCAGTCTATGTACTGAGATCAGTCACTCTGAGTTGTTGATCTCTAATGCTAGCCTTACTTTTGTTCATTATCAGCTCTCTCCTAACAGGGCCATGTCACAGCACTGTTTGGGTTAAAGAGCATAATTATTTATTTATTTTACATTTGTTAACCGGGAAATTCCGACTGGACCAGGTCCATTTTCAGCGGAGGCCCGGGGAGAAAAGCTCCAACATCAAGTTATACAAATACAGTACATCCAGCATAATACACAAAACAGGTTACATCATGTATGCTGAGCATAGTAATATAACAAGAATTAATAAAAACACTCCAGGTAAAAGATATAGAACATGGGTAAAAAGACAATGTCAGTCATACTTTGGTAAGAAAAGAAAATATATCAAGTAAGATTCTACAGTTAAAAGTACCCTTTCAGATGACCAAGCCTACAGGGGATCAGAGCTCCAGCATGTGATCAGAGAGGAATTTGGGGAGTTAGTAGTAGTATGGGTAGGGTTATGTGATACAAGGGCATAACCATGTACTAAGAAGGTGCGATTTGAGGGAGTTTTTGAATATGGATGTGGAGGGGGCAGTGGACACAGATGGGGAAGAGAGTTCCAATTTCTGGCAACGGTGTGGGAGTAGAGCGCTTTCCCTGCATTATTGTTAGCCTTGGTGATGGAGATAATTAGAAAACTAATACATCTTTCCCTAACCAGCAGCAGCTTTTGTGGGGCACCCACACTGTCGGAGAGGATTAAGGGTGGCCACTTTTGCAGCCATGGGTATCACAGGTACCTAAAGCTGGCTATGTTAGATTTAGTGGAGAGAATGTCCATTAGCAGGATATAACTAAGCGAGGGGCACTACGTTAGTGGTAAAATATTTAATGGAATTGTGAAGCCTGTTACTTGACACACTGTTGCCATAACTAGGGATATTTTTTTTTAATTTTAAAGGAGATGTAAGAGTCGTTACCCACCTGGTCTATTAAGTACACAAGATTGCTGCAGTAACTGTTGTTGCTTTAACAGACATTTTACAAAATAACACTATAATACAGCTTGCTCCTAGCGACTTCAGGTTGTACCATTGCCTTAAGTTCACTGTGATTGGATGTTTTTGATATATGCTACAATATTACAGACTAAACATTTGCAAGTTCTGTACACTTTATATACAGCCCACAACTTTTTGCATACTTTGAAAATAACTGCAAGTTTAGATTCATTCCTAACAGTGCTGATTGTCTTGTTTCCATTACAGTAGGTTTGCATTCAGGTCACAAATATCCAAATCACTTGTATACCATGCCCCATCCTTTTTTTCCACAAGTAAGTTATAGCAGATAATAAGACAAATGAAGTTTTAACGATCATGTTTTATTTATTTATTTTTTTCTGTTTTACTTTACAACTGATTAGTGTTTTGGTTAGAATCAAACAGTTTGGATATTTAGCCAAGCAGCATGAAAACCGGAAAATGTCTTTTTTACCTATTTCATTGCATGTTCAAGTACAGTGTTCCTGATCATTTGTGCTTTCTTCGTAAATGAAAGTGTTTAAATGCTGAAAAGTTATGTGACTGAAGAAAAAAGTACTGACAGAATGAGTTTGATTGTACTGTTGTATGAGGCAGTCCCAGCTTGGTTACAGGTGTCTCATGATGCAGTCTAGACATGGAGAGTAGGGCATTAAACTGATTCTGTGTTGAAACTTTGTAAGGTTTCTCAAAACAATATTTTAGGAATTTTGGATGGCTTGGTCATTATAGAGGCAGTGTATGGATAAGTATGACAATCCATCATTGGACTTTGGTTAAGTGTTAAAGCTAGTGTTTTCTTTGTTTCTATAAGATGTTATGCATTTGGATGTTTCTGGAGGTTTATTCATTTTTAGATAGTAGCTTTAATGTAAGATGTGTGAGGTACAAGTCAGTCAGTTACTGTTGGCAAGTTAACAAATGGCACTCTGATGTTGTGAGGTATTAGCAGCTGTACCAGGAAAAGTGAGAGATTGCACACGTGGCACATGCCAGCATGGCTGAGTGAAGTTTTGTAAATCTTGTGTCATTTGACTGTCACATTGATTTTTATAGGTGCCTGTATTAAAAATGTATGTGTTAAAGTTGCTTATGTTAAAAATGCTGCAACAGATTCTTAACCAGAGTTCTGAATGTGCATTGTGCCAGAGTCAGGTGACTAGATGTGATGTCATTCTGTAACAATGTAAAGGACGAAACTTTGGCAGTAGCAGTTGTTATTTTTGTTTTTGTTTGGAACCTGATATAAAAGATCCTATGTCAGTTGTCATTAGTTTAGTTGTTAGTTAAGTTAGTTCAGTTAGTGTGTAGTATCTCATCTTGCCTTGTGGAAGTAAGCATCTCAGCAGTATATCTTGCCTTGCGATACATCTTTTTCTTTCAGCTGTTCCCATTAGGGTTCGCCACAGCGGATCATCTGCTTCCATTTCTTCCTGTCCTCTGCATCTTGCTCTGTCACACCAACCACCTTCATGTCTTCTCTCACCACATACATAAACCTTATCTTAGGCCTTCCTCTTTTCCTCTTACCTGGCAGCTCCATCCTCAGCATCTTTTCCCAATATACCCAGCATCCCTCCTCAGCACATGTCCAAACCAGTGCAATCTTCCCTGTCTGCCTTTGTCACCAAACTGTCCAACCTGGGCTGACCCTCTAATATACTTATTCTTAATCCTGTCTACCCTCATCACACCCAGTGCAAATTTTAACATCTTTAACTCTGCCACGTCCAGCTCTAACTCCTGCCTTTTTGTCAATGCCACTGTCTCCAACCCATATAACATAGCTGGTCTCACTATCCTCTTGCAGACCTTCCCTTTTACTCTTACTTGTCTGTCACAAATCACTGCTGGCACTCTTCTCCATCCTGCCTGTACTCTCTTCTTCACCTCTCTTCCACACTCGTCATTACTCTGAATTGTTGATCCCAAGTATTCAAACTCATCCACCTTCACCATCTCTACTTCCTGCATCCTCACCATTCCTCTATCCTCCCTCTCATTCACACACATATATTCTGTCTTAGTCCTACTGACCTTCATTCCTCTCCTCTGTAGAGCATATCTCCACATGATGCTAAGTAAGTTAATTTGGGGGAGTTTCTCATTAGTTCAGTCAGGAATAATACAGTAAGATTAGTTTATTATATTTGTTTTTCTGCATTTGTGAGATTCTGTCCAACTGAGTTATTTTTGTATTTCCTGTGGCTGAAACTCTAATGTTTATTGTAACTAAATATTAAGTGTCCTCTTGTTTTCTATGTTATTATCCATTATTCAACATTTTTTTACCTTTTCATTCTGGCTGGTCTTTTAGGGAATACTTTTAACATCTCAAGAGTACTTATGCTTATTTTAGTGACACTTTAGTCAGTTTGATAAGCCTTACTGTTTTGGCCAGACTGTAACATTTATATCAGTATTAGTTTGACAGTATAGTTGGTTACCCTTTGTAAGAGCCTTAGAGTATTTTACTGGTGGCAGCAATCTACCTTGTGCTCTGGAGAGAGGGGACACAGCTGGAGGATCTGTGTCAGCCTTTCCCAGGTGTGTGTGTGTGTGTTTGAAAAATCAGATATTCAGGAATGTGTTTCAGATGCTTGGAAATGGGACAGAGTGCTCCAAAGTGGGTCTTGCTTGGGATCTGGAGAAACAGAGTGTCCAGTCCCAGGTCTAGAGAAGGTTCCCTGTGTGGTCTTGAGGGAAATTGTGCTTGATGCAGAGCGCTGCATTTGAAATACTGTGTAAATCCTTTCCTGTGTTGTAGTGACTGCCTCTCGCTGGTGTCAGTGGCGAAAATTGAGGCTTCTTGATTACTGGCCCGGGGTAGAGAGGACATCACATATTAGTGTCTTAGCGGTGGGATATTAATTGAACTTCAGTAGGCCTGTAAGCATTTGTCACTGAAGGTGTGTGTACTCTCAACAGCCACAATGTAAACATTTAAAGTTTCAGTTTCACAACAGTTTTATTTATTTTTGTTAGTTTAGTCAGAAAAAACAGGCAAAGATGTCAGCAAAAGATTATATCAAGCTGACAAAAGAACTAGTTAGTCGAGGTGTGCGAAGCCAAAGAACTGGTGCCTGCCAACCTGACTAACAAGGATATGATTTCAGCCTTAATCACAGCTGCAGCATGCTCCAGCAACCAGGGAGATGGCCAGTCTGTGTTGGGGATGTGCAGTCTTAAGAAACAGGACAGGTCTCCCTTTCCTCAGAGGACTTAAAAGTTCATTTGGAGTTAGAGACTCGAAATGGAGGCCGGAGAGCGACTACGATGTTTGGACGCTGAAGAAAAGTAGAAACAACATCAGCGTGAACTGGAGGCCAAATTTTTGGAGAATGAAGAAAGACTGCGGCATTTGGAGATTGAAGAAAATGAGAGGCTACGGCGATTGTGAGCTGAAGAAAAGGAAAAGCAGTGTCAGCATGAGAGAGAGAGAAATGCTAACCCTTCATCAGGGTCATAGAGATTGAGGAAAGGAATAACTGGACCCCAGAGGCAATAAAGGTCAGTAAATTATTTCCACTATTTGCACAGGGGGGTAACTTTGATAGTTCTATTCATATATTTGAAAGAGTATGTAAACAGTGTAATGTTGACCAAGGAGCTCTGGGTACGGTTCCTGACTTTTTTGCTCCATGGTAAAGCTGTAACTGCTGTTTCTAAATTGTCTGATACTGATTGTTTAAACTATGCTGTAGTAAAATAGTGTTTACTAGACCATTTTAAGTTAACACCTGAAGCTTACAGAAAAAAGGTTTTGTGAGCATAGATGGAAGGCAGATGAAAGTGTGTGCAATTGTATTGCTGAGTTAAGCACTTACTTTCATAGGTGGGTGAGTGGATGTCAGGTTACCACTTTTGAAAGGCTGGCAGACCTTTTGGTAAGGGAGCAAGCCCTTAGCACTTTACCTAAGGGCATGAGAATCTGGTTGGCGACCGAGAATGTAACTCTGCAGATGAACTGGAGAGAAAAGAGGATCTCTACTTAGCAAGCAGGGCATCACTGCATACGTAGGGATATTCAGTGCTGCACAGAGATATAAGAGAACCCATGGTGGGCAGCCTAAATCACCTAAACAGAGTCTACCAGTAATATGTGAAGCCTCTAGTTCAGGTGCATGGCTAGGATCAATGGGTAGATGTTTTAAATGTAACCAGAAGGGCCATGTAACATACAAATGTCCACTGAAGCAGGGTGGGGAACACAAGGTGAGAGAGCCAGTAAGTGAGAATAACCACCTGCCAGTGGTAAGCTGTCTGGACACAGTAGAGGTACCAAACTATCACTGGAGTTTGTATCCCATCTTACTGGATGGAAGACAGACCACAGCTAGGAGGGACACAGGCTGTGACACAATCATTGTGAAGCCTGCAGGAGTTAAAGAAGAACAATACTTGCTTGGGCAGTCCACACTAGTTAGAGCTTTAGGAGGGACCCCATTCCAAATACCTTTGGCCAGGGTTCACCTTGACCTGGAGGATGGAAAAGGGAACAAGCAGGTTAGGTGTGTTTGAGGCTATCCCTGCAGATGTCTTAATAGGGAATGATTTTGATAATGTAGTACCTTGTGTGTATGCAGTTAGACGCAGTCAGGCTTGGAGACAGGCAGGTAGGTCTGGTAGCCTGGGTGGGACCCAGACAGACCCCATGCCTGAAGTTGGGGCTGATGATGTGGTTATTTCTGGGAGGAGCTACCTAGCAGCAGTCAGCCTGACAGTGAACCACAGCTGCTGGTAGATACTGATGTTCCCATGGTCAAGGTGACTGCAAGGACAGAGGTGAGTTGTAGTACCTAGGCTGACAGGGTTGCTCCATTGTCAGAGTATACTAGGCTTCCTGTGGAAAGGGAGCTGGGAAAGGTCATGAAAGTAGAGTTGAGACAGGCACAGCTTTCTGACCCTACCTTCTGAGGCTTGAGGGAGGTAGCTAAGGAGGTACCCGATGCTCAAGGAAAAGAGGAGGCTGTATACTGGAACAAATGCTTACTGTACAGAGGGTGGACCCCTGAGGGAGGACTAGAAGTTGAGGTAATACAGCAGTTGATAGTGCCCAAAGCCTACCATCTGGCACTTCTAGCCATAGCCTTTGACATTCTTTTTGCAGGTCATATGGGTATAAAGCATACCAAGAGTTGTATTATGTATTCATTTTATTGGCCTTTGATTGCAAGGGATGTAACAGGGTACTGCAGGACCTGTGAGCAGTACCAAAAGGTAGGCAATGCAAGGGACTAGGTCAAAGCTCCATTGATGCTTTTGCCTTTGATTGAGGAGCCCTTTCAGAAGGTAGCTATGGATATTGTGGGTTCTCTGGGTACTCCAAGTTCCACAGGGAAGAAGTATATCCTCGTGGTAGATTATGCTACCAGATACCCTGGGGTGGTGGCTCTGTCCTCCATCGAGGCAGCGAAGGTGGGAAATGCTTTCTTAGAGATTTTCAGCAGAGTATGTTTCCTGAGAGAAATACTGACGGACAGAGGTGCCAGTGTTATGTCAGATATGCTGGCTTGTATGTGGAAGCATTGTGGGGGTGAAGCACCTAAAGACCATCCTCTCCCATCCCCAGACTAATGATCTTGTGGAGAGGTTAAATTCTACACTAAAGACCATGCTACGGGAATTTGTAGACCAAGTTAGGAGAGAGTGGGACAAATATCTGCTTCATTTACTCTTTGCATACAAAGTGGTACCCCAGAAGTCCACAGGTTTTTCACCCTTTGAGTTGCTGTATGGGCATAGGGTGAGGGGGCCTTTAGATTTGATGAGTGGGAAAGTGAATGCGAATCCCACAAGGAGTCTGTTGTGGCATATGTCCTTTACCTCAAGGCAAGGCTTGGGGCACTCGTGGGTTTGGCCCAAGAGAACCTGTCAGGAGCCCAGCAGCAGGAAAAAAGTGTGGTATGACAGGAATGCTTGCCCCCAAGAGTATGTTATGGGACACCAGATTAAATCCGGTCAGCCACAATAAGCTGCAGGCAGCTTAAGAGGGACCCTTCAATGTGGTAAGGAAGGTCAGTGATATTAATTTATATGGTAAACCTGCTTGGCAGGAGGCAGGGGCACACATTGTACTATGTTAACATAATGAAGCCTCAGCATGTAAGGGAGGTCCTGGGCAGGCTGCAAAAGGCAGGGTTGGCAAAGGTCTTTTACCTGGGACATAAAGTGAGGAGTGGTAAGATTAGGGCAGAACCTGCTAAGGTGGAAGCTTTTCAGGTGTGGGTGGCTCTTTTACCAAAAAGCAAGTGAGGGCATTCTTCTGGATATTGAGGTGCTAAAGAAAGTTTTTTCCCTATTGTAGTACAATAGCTGTCCCCCTCACAGACCTGTCAAGGAGAAACAGGCAGGAGAAGGTCGACCCCAGCCTTGTGAGCAGGCATTTGAAAGGGGCTTTGGAAGGACCCCCTGTATTAGCCAGTCCAGATTACAGGAATGCCAATGCAGATGGTATTTACAAAACTTCAGCCAGTGATGCTAGCACAGATAATATCTAATATCCTCACTTTTCTCCCCCTTTTGAAGACTAGAGCTAGATTTTCAAGTGACCATTGGAAAATTGTTGCTTGAGAAAAAGGTGCTGACTGAAAGTTTATCAACCCACACCATGCCTTGAGAATCCGTCTGCATTGTCATTACTATAGTCTGGACTGGCTAACACAGGGGGTCATCCTAAAGCTTCTTTAAGTTTTTTTTGAATGCTTGCTTGCAATCTGTGGTCCAAACTACCTTATTTCACTTGTTTTTCCTTGTTAGTTTAGTAAGGAATGCAGCTATTTTGCTATAGTAGGGTACACATTTCCTATAGTACCCCTGCTGTGTCTGTAGCAATGCTCTCACCTGCTTTTTGGAAACAAGGACAGGCCATGGCTTAATAACCTCCACTTTAGCAGATTCTGACCTCATCTTACCACTCCCTACTCTACGTCCTAGGTAGGCGACCTCTGCCATACTCACCTGACACTACGTTTAATGGTCAACTCTGCCCTTTTAAAGCTACCTAAGACCTCCCTGACTAAACATATTAGTGAGTATGGTAATGTAAATAAATTTTCCTTTAGAGTGATAGATAAGAGTATATAAAGATGTGCATGGTTGAGACCTACAAACTTGAAATGAAGGAATATCAGTGGATAAATACATCTTTGTGCAGAAGTACTACTGGGTTTAAACCAAACTGTTTCTTTAAAACCTGTATTAAGACATAAACAAATGTGTTTGAAATAGAGACCTATGCTTTTAAATTTTGATCGTTTTTTAACCAGGATGTCAATTATTTAATTGGCTAATTAATTGCTGTGTGATTTTTGATGGTATAAATATGGTTAGTATGTGTTAGTACTTTTATACACTGATGAAGGGTTTGTTTGACCTGAAAGCTCTGTTTTATTAAACACTTGTTTAGTATTAGCGTTGCTTGGTTTATTTTATATTCTATTCAGTGTTGGCTCTATGGACTTAGCTTTGTTTACAAATGTTGTTGGCTCATACTGGAACAAACTTCCCATAGAACTGACCTCCCTAGGCTCATCAAAACTTTTCAAGAAACAACTAAGGAACCATTTCAAATCTAACTGGCTATGCCCTTGCTCTAATCCTGACTGACCTCAGCACCCAACTCTCTTTGCAGCTCTCTCCATTACTTTTCTACTTTGTCTCCACTACTAGTATTCACTCCTCCTCTGTAGCTCACCTAGTATCCACTTGGATATTACTTTTCCTATAACGTCTCTTCTCTTTACTTGATACACTACTGCAACCTGTCATCTCTCCTCTCACTTAAACCTACACGTTGCTCCCTGCTGTGCAAATCTATTTCTTAAAACTTGTGCCCTGGCACAAATGTTTTATCATAACTATTAATACTACTTATATTGTTTAGACCTTTGTGTGTTACCACCTTCTCACTTTTCAATATTACTACTCCTGTTTTTGCTAATAATATGGGAATAGGAATCCACAAAGTATTTTAAGAATTTTACATTTCTGTAAAAATGCTTCTGTATTGTGACTATCCTACATTCAAATAGTTCTTTAGATCCTTATAATTTGTATCTTACAGTGATGTATTTTATGTAATGTACCAGTATATAGTGGAGCTTTTCTCCTCGGGCCTCTGCTGAAAATGGACATGTATCCAGCCAGACTAGCCCCAACAAATGTAAAATAAATAAAATAAATAAAAATAAATTGTTCTGCAACTGTTTGGCTCTATTGAGCTATGACTAGAGGTGCCAGAGGGTAGACTCTGGGCTCTACCAACTGACGTATTACCTCACTCACTAGCCCTCCCTCAGGAGTCCACTCTCCATTCCAGCAAACAGATTCTCCTTTTTCTTGAGCATCAGGTGCCTCTTTAGCTACCTCCCTTAAGCCTTGTAAGCTAGGGTCTGGATGCTGTTCCTGTGTCAACCTTACTTTTGTGACGCCTCTTAGCTTCCCTTCCACAGGAAGCTCAATATCCTCTGTCAGCAGTGCGTCACTGTCAGCCTGGATACATCACTCCCCGTTGTCCTTGCAGTCACCATGTCCACAGGAACACCAGTACCTACCAGCACCTGTGGTTCATCTTCAGGCTCACTGCTACAGGGTAACTCCTTCCCTGAAGTAACCACATCCCAGCCCCAGCTTCAGTCATAGGATCTAGCTGGACCTCTCCCAGGCTACTAGACCAATGTGCCTGTCTCCAAGCTTGACTGTGTGTCATGGCATTCACACAAGGTACTACAGTATCAAAATCATTCCCCTATTAAGACATCTGCGGGGATATCCTCAAACACACTTATTTTTTGTTCCCTTTTCCATCCTCCCAGTCAAGGTGAACCCTAGCCAAGTGTATTTGGAATGGGGTCCCTCCTAGAGCCCTAACTTGTGTGGACTGCCAAAACAAGTACTGCTCCTCCTTAACCACTGCAGGCCTCACAATGGTTATATCAGAAGCTGTCTCTTACTTAGTAGTTGTCTGTCTTTCATCCACTAAGACAGGATACAAATGTTGGTGATAATTTGGCCCCTCTGTTGTTTCCAGACAACTTACCATTGGCATTCACTCATTCCCACTTGCTGGCTCCCTCACCTTTTGTTTCTCACCTTGCTTCAGTGGACATTTGTGTGCTACATGCCCCTCTGATTACATTTGAAACATCTAATCCCTGATCCGGACAGTGTGCTTGAATTAGTGACTTCCCCTGTTACTAGTGAACTCTGTTGGAGTGGTTTAGGCTGCCCTCCATGGGTTCCTTTATGTCCATGTGCAGCACTGGGTATCCCTTTCTTGTGCAGTGGTGTCCTACTTGCGAAGTAGATATCCCCTTTTCTCCCCAACTTATTTGCAGAGTAAGACTCTGTTTGCCAAACAGATCCTCATGGCTAAGACAAAGTACTGAGAGCTTATTCCCTCACCTAACGGTCTGCCAGTCCTTCAGAAGTTGTGACCTGACACCCACTCACCCAGCTGTAAAAGTAAGTACATAAATCAGCAATGTAATCACATGCACTTCCATCTGCCTCGCGTCTATGTTCATGAAATTTTTTCTGTTTATTTCAGGAGTTAATTTAAAGTAATCAAGTAAGCATTGTTTTACCAAACTGTCAATATCTGACAGTTTAGCAATTGTATTAACAGCTCTACCATGGAGTAAGGTGGTCAGGAACTGTACTCAGAGCCCTTGGTCAGCATT